>NC_091252.1:38497241-38800000 GCF_042477335.2 Ovis canadensis | reverse complement strand
AGAGCTTCATCTTCAGCATCAGTCCTCCAGTGAATATTCAGGGTTGAAGTGTTAGTTGCTCAGGCATGTCTAACTCTTTGTGACCCCTTGGACTGTAGCCCTTGGGCTCCTCTGTCCATGGAATTCTCCAGGCAAGAATACTGGAGTGGGTAGCCGTTCCCTTCTCTAGGGGATCTTACCCCCGCCCCCCTGCACCCCAGGGATTAAACCTGGGTCTCCTGCATTGCAGCCCAATTCTTTGCTGTCTGAGCCACAAGGGAAGCCCAAGTCCACTTCATATAAAGTCCAAAATAGGAAAAACTTAATTTTTTTATTTAGGGATTTATGGATGAGTGATTGGAGAATCCCATGGACCAAGGAGCCTGGCAGGCTACAGTCCACGGGGTCGCAAAGAGTTGGACACGGCTGAAGCGACAGCACACACGCATGCATGAGTGGTAAAACTGACAAGAAAAGCAAGGAAAAAGTTAGGTTAGAGCTTACCTCTAAGAGGGAGATGGAGTTATTACTGAGGATGGGCAGATGGGGTGCTTCTGGCATGCTGGTGGTTCTTTCTTGACAAGGATGGTAATAGAGGGGGTTGCTTTATGATTAGTTTTAAGCTGTACATATCAAATTTATATATATATTATAAATCTCAGAATTTAAAAAAAAGTAGCCCTTAAGTGGCTACCCAGCCATATTATCTTGTTCTTAATTCTACCAAAAAATACTTTTGTACAGCTTTTAGTTGCGTTATTGAATATTAACAGTGCATCAGGCTCTCTGCTTTTTGTTAATGTCTACTTTCATTTAAAGGAGATCTAGGAATTAGACAAATGGATTTTATTTAAGTGCTGTATCTGTTTGTTAATTAGAGCACATGCTAATATTAAGAAACTGGTCTACTTAAAGTAATAAGGATAATCAAGTATTTAAATACGTTACTGACTTCCCTAGTGGCGCAGTGGTTAAGAGTCCGCCGGCCAATTCAGGGCTCGCGGATTCAATCCCTGGTCCTGGAAGATTCCACATGCTACGGAGGAGCTAGGCCTGTGCACCACAACTGCTGAGCCTGTGCTCTGGAGCCCGTGAACTACAACTACTGAGCCTGCACGTAGCAACTGCTGAAGCCTGCATGCCTAGAGCCCATGCTCTGCAACAAGAGAAGCCTGCTCACTGCAGTGAAGAGTAGCCCCTGTCCACCACAGCTAGAGAAAGCCCTCGCAAAGCATCAAGGGCCCAGCACTGCCAGAATGAATAAAATTATTTAAAAATACATATATCCTTTCTTTTCTTCTGCTGTTCACATAAATAGCCTTTTCTCTAGTCAGCCCAGGCCATGGAGTCACCAATCCCTTAAGAGTGGGAAGGATTAGGGATATTATACAAGGAATACAAAGCAGGGGAAGAGTTGATATGTAGCTTCTAACCGTCACAACAGGATCTGGGAAGACAAAAATAGCTGTGATTCAAAATAAAGCAAAACAAGGCTTCCCTGGTGGTTCAGTGGTTAAGAATCTGCCTGCCAATGCAGGAGACGCGGCTTCAATCCCTGGTCTGGGAAGATCCCACATGCTGTGGAACAACTAAGCTCACGTGCCACCACTACTGAGCCTGTGCTCTGGGGCCCAGGAACTGCGACCGCTGAGCCTAAGCCCCACAACCTACTGAAGCCCACATGCTCTAGAGCCTGTGCTGCGCAACCAGAGAGGCCGCCATAAGGAGAAGCCTTCAGGCCGCACAACTAGAGAAAAACACGCGCAGCAAAGAGGACCCAGCACAGCCAAAACTAAATAGAAAGTTATGCAAAACAAAGCAAGACTCTCCTCAAGTTAAAGACTAACCGATTTATAAAACAACAATTAGGTAAAATTTATTTCATTCTTTTAAATTCACTGTGTTAAGCTTAATAAAAGTGATTTTTGTGGTTATAACTTTTTAAGAAGCCCTGGGTTTTAACTGTGCATCTCATGGAAATACAGTCCAGTGAGAGAATGTAGGAGGAGGTCTGGCTGTCGATGTCTTAACTAACATTCCATGGGGCCGGGGGAGGGTGAGTCTACGTGAAGAGGGAACCCCATGCTGTAGCTGTTTTGAATACTGGCCCCACATTCTCTCTTTCAGCCATTTATCTTTCCTTTGGGAGCATCTCTTTTCACTTGACAGTGTACTGAATTCCTGATTCTGCACTGCCAGATAAACTGAGGAATGAAAGCTTCCTTAAGCCCACCAGGCTCCCTGGGCACCAGAGGAGCCAGGCCTCCAGCTGGAGAGGAAATCCCCACAGTATCTAACGGGAGCGAAAGGGGAATGGACGGAGGCATGGGGATGTCCACAGGGACAAGTGAGGAGATGAGCCAAGAGATCAATCTCCTGGACAGAAGACCCAGGCTGTGCCTGGGACTGCACTTCCAAGCAGAAAGAGTTTGGGTGATCTGTTAATGGTTGTGGGGTGGAAAAGTTTGTGGACACTGATCGGAGATGAAGGATTTCAGGAAAGCTGCCCCAGTGCCCTTTCCCTGTCTGCAATGTCTTATTTTAAGCCCTAGCTCAGAGCTGCTCTGGTCAGCGCCCTCCACTCTCCCAAGCAGTTGTTCTTTCCTGCCGCACTGGCTGCTTCCTCTGTGAAGGCGCTGGGCACCGCGCCAGTTCTTTTATGTGTTTAAACATCTGTCTGGGCAAAAACACTGAAATCCTTAAGGGTGGAAACTTGGTCATAACATGTTTCCTAAGGTCCTTGCACCATGTTGGCACCTAAGAATTTAAAGTTATATGAACAAATAAATAAATGAGTGGTGTCACTTGCATGATTTCATTTGATAAAGCTGTATCTGCATGAATTTAGAAGGAAAACTAGCTCTTTTCCTGTTCTCTTTGGTCATTGATTAAATATGATTATTTAAAAAAAAACTTTTCATTCTATTAAAATGTAGACACAAAAAGCCTTGTAAAACTAATGTATAGTATTGTTAAAGTTATTATAAGGCAAATACCCTTTTAAACACCATTCTGGCCAAGAAAAAGAACTTCACCAGCCTTCCCCATAGTCTTGTCAAGTCCCTCTCCCCCTCCAAAGCATGTCCGTAATGTTTTATGTAACTCATATAGTTTTACCATCCAAGTATGCCTCCCTAGGCACTACAGTTGAATCTCTCTCATTTTACTGAACTTGTGATGCCTTTTAAATCTCTCTTAATCCACAGGTTTTCTCTCTGTCCCTTTCTTTTCCTTGCACTGTCTGTTCCTGAGGTGGTTCACCTTTAGGATTTCTCGCAGGCTGGAGTCTGCCGGCTGCACACACACGGTGCCGTTCAGCAGGTTTCGCTTGTTCCCTGTCCTGTCGGTTCTGTGTGAATGCTTGTGTTGAAGAGGCATGTTGCTTCACTTTGATTGATATGTGAGGGAGGAAGTGACTTGAGCATGATGAAGCTCACCCCTCCTTTAATGTGCCGTTCCCTCTGGGAGAACCACCAGGTAACTGTAGGAAATGGCCTTCACTGAACTGAGCCAGCTGCCCAGGAGCACAGACACCTCAGACATGACCAAGCAGCTTGGTCACCGCATGTGAGCCGCGTCCGCCCACATCTGGAGTGACAGCCTCCCTCCCACTGCAGAGAACGCTCCTGCCGCCACCTCCAGATCACTCACAAGGTGCCGCTCTTCCCACACCGCCTCCACAGACAGCAGGGGCTTTTCAGGGTAAGGTGCCTTATTTATTATCACACTGATGTGTTTCTTGACCACATAAAACATACAAAACTATGTTACTGTTTTTATTGCGAACTTATTTTTTAATATGTCACCGAGGAATTTTTGTTTTTACCTCAGTTATGCCATCAGTCAGCCCTGTGGTTTTTACTGTGTGGTTTGACAAAGCACAGAGATCTTTAAGAACATATTACTAGCAGAACTGGTTGCATTTCTCGCAAACTGGATGCTGGGTCCAAAAGCTTCATCGGGCTCATGTTCTATCCCTTTGGTAGTGTGTTCTCTCAGCAGAAGGCCCACACTGTCTGACTGTCCCTGTTCTTGTGAAGGCAGTCGATACTGATGCAGCAAATGCCCACATCCATTATTTCACTGGGGGCAGCAAGTGGTGACATTCTAATTTCCTTTTCACTGTTAACTGGAATTCTTTTATAACAAGATGTTTCCCCTTATCTATGATTTAGTATAGTTCCTATAGGATAGGCAAGAGAAATGATGGATTTTTACCTATATTTATCAGTTTTCAAGATAATGAATTTGTTTCCTATCATTTCCCTGAAGGTAAACAAGGAGGAGTTCTCTTACAATATGATTATGAACTCATGGATTTAAAATCTTTGTTGGGTTTCAGTTAGCTGCAATTACCACTCAAATTACTCCATCTCTGACCAGTGAGAGACTCTTCAAATTGACTCCTGAGCCCTTTGCCATGACCCCAGTAAATTTTTAATAGTGCTTTTGGCTAGGTCACGATAGCATGACTGAACATGAGCTTCCACGCTCATTTTGAAATTTCCTGTCTCAAAACTGGAATCTGCCATGTTTTCCGGAGACCCTGGTTTCTTAAGCAAGAAATGATATTTCAAAACAACAATCTAAATTCTAGGAGAATGTATCACTACTGGGCTGGTCACTGTAGATAAATTCCATGGCCTAACTTAACATATAGATATGATACTTCTTGAGTTTAACAGGATATTTCCAATTCATATTCAGGACTGTGGAATATTTTACTTGTTAACCTCTATTATATTTCATCTGTATTTCCTTTCTTCCACAATGAAGATTCTAACTCTGAAGGACAGGAAATTATAAAATTAGAATATCTCATAATTACTTGTTTTTTCCTACACTGTATATACAGCAATCTCAGTATAATACAACTATCACCAGTAAAATTTAACTGAAAGTAGTTTAAAATTTTGCATATATTCTCCCCATTTCTTTCATTAAAAAAAAATTGTTAGACTAAGCATATAGTCATTATATATCATACTCTCACCCTTTTATTCCTCATTGAATTTTAGTTTTATAAGTAATTATATGATTAATGCTCACCACCAATTCTTCTGTCAGGATCCCTCTTGTAATCTGGCTGAATGAAACTCATTCTGCAGTCATTGATTCCTCAAGAATGACTCATGACAACACTATTCCCTGAAGTTTTACATATTGATAACTCTGTGTGCCCCTTAAAATTCACGTTCAGTTTGACTGGATATAAAGCCCCCAGGTTCCATTTCATTTTAATTGAGCATCATAAATATATTACTCTGTTTTCTTCTGGCATAAGAATATGATGATAATGTACTTTTCTTTCCCTTATAAATCACTTACTGTTTTTGTCTAACTGCCCGAAGATTCTTTTTTTCTTTTTCTTTAATATCTAATAATATAAGTAAAATAAGTCTGGTGTTGGTTGTTCTGGTTCAGTACTGTCAGATAGCTGTCTGTTCTTTCAGTAAGTAGTTTCAAGTTTTTAAAAAGATATTTTTACTTGAGGTATGAACATGCAGAAAAATTCATATATTTTAGATGTTTGGTTTGATGCATTTTGACAGTTGGATATAGTTGTGTAACCACCACCCAAACAAAATACACAATATCAGATCCTTTTTTCTTTCAGGAAAGCTTTTTAAAATTATGATTCTTAGTATCTGTTCCATTCCCTTCTACTGGTTTAATTCCTTAAGGATACTTATCATCTGTATGCTGGGTCTTCTTTCTGTATCACTTTGTTGTAAATCCTTTTCATCTTTATTCATCTCGTTTTGATTTAAAAAATGTTCTTCTGCCTTTTGCTTCTTTTAATACACATATCAGTTGTTTTTATTTGGTCTTGTGTTCCTTATAATTTGTTCATCTCTGGAATTTTCTTTTATTGTTAATTCTTTTATTCAGTTCTGTAAACCTCGTATCTGAGGTTTTGTAATTCTGATTTACGAGTTCTTTCCTGTCATATAATTTATGTCTTTTAGCTTATTTTGAAATCAGTTTGACCTGTGAGCTTTCTTTCTATGATACTTTCATTATCTGTAGTTATATGACTATGCACTTTTTTTTTCATTCAAGAAAATTTCTGCTGCTTTCTAATGCAACTTTATTTTCATGTAGAATTAGTCTCCCTCAGTGTTTAGAAGGAGGTGTGGCGTTAGAAGGAAGGTAGTTTCCCAACTTCACAAACTCCCTCTAGTGCTGTTCTCCTGTGTCGGTCATCTGCGTGGCAGCGTGGTTCCTGGGATTCCTGGCTCTGTCCCTTTCCCTCTTCATCACCGTTATCCCAATACTTGCATAATTTTGATTCCACCCCCCAACACTTCTTCTCAGTGTGGGCCTATCCTGGAACAGAGGGCTTTCAGATCAGTTTTGAGAATTCACAAAGGTTTGACTGCTCTGGCCTCAAGCCTTATGAGGGGTCCCATGCACTACCCTGCTCTTGCCTATTGTGGGGTTTTATATCCTCAGCTCTGACAAAAGTGTCCTGCTTTCGCTCACATCCATGCTGATACCATGCGGATTGTGTGACTGTTGGTAGTTTGACCTCACCTGTTTATATTTTAAATTCGTGTAGATACCTTGCACGTAGTTTTGTTGTGTTATCCATGGGTCTTTAGTTTTCCCATCTAGTTTTTTGTCTATTTTTAGGTTGGGATTTCAAAAAATTAAAAAACTATGCCACTACCACTATCATCTTCCCAGGATCCCCAATGGCAGTCTTAGTAGGATGGTTATCAGATACCAATTCTAAGTATGAGCATAGCAAAGTACAAGCCTTAAAAATATAAATTCCATTCTACCCTTACAATTCTAATTTTAGAAACTTATTCTAAAGAAATAATACAATGAGGCAAGTGAAAGAAAGTACAAAGCTGTTCTGAACTGAATTGGGGTGCCTTCCCGCCTATCCCATTTTTAACTCCCACTTCTAGCATGTGTCCTTGTAGTATGTTACTCCAAACACTATCTTATTTGAGATAGTGAAACTGTCCAGTCCTGTTAAATTTGAATTATCAATTAAAATATGACTGTCAAAATTTAAAGACACATACCTTCAAATGTTGGTCCATAAATTGACTCTCCATTATCTCCTTTTCCAGCAACTATATCTGAGAAATAGCAGTAAATAAACATTAAAATTCTGAAACTAAAAAAAGAGATAATGGCAGGTGAAAATGCTTTAAATTATGATTCCATTTATAACAACCAGAGTAAGTGACCTAGTTGTTCAGTATCTATACCATGAAAATACTTCTATAATGATTTCACTTCTATTTTGTAAGTACTTTAACATTCCTGATCCCATTTTTTCCCCTCATAACTCCCAAGTAGGCTAAATTTAATGTAAAACCTTTAAAATGATGAAGTATTAAATTATAATTGTGGCTAGAATTTAAATTAAGTGTGTTCATATAGGTTTGACTTATTTCACAAGTTATTCCATGGTTGATATTACTTTTCAGAAAAAAAATGGAAAGATTTAGCCGAGGATGAAACAGGAACAGTGAGGTCTTTTTAACACAAGAATGAAAATAGATGCTGTAAAAAGACTTAATGTTCACATTTTTATTCTTTAGAACTCTGTACTGATAACTCATTTATCCGGTGTTTTAGAACTGAAGTTCCTTTGCAATATAAAGATTTTTTAATGGTATTTATAGAACCTGTTTCGCATTATATGCATTATATGCATATTTTGGCTTAGGCAATGATCCTACTATAAAACTCCTCTATGCACAGCTACAACAGAAGCAAAGCTAACTCTAGTGAAACCAGAGGTCTCCGAGGTCTGTGCTCTCCCCATCAGCCCTTTTCCTTCTTTCAGCTCTTTATTTTATTTTTTTTAAAGTTGATCAGAAACATTTATTTGATCCTTATCATTTATCTACACAAACCATTTCCTATATTTCTACCATAAGCAGCTGCATCCAGGCCAGAAATGGAAGACTCAAGTGGAAGACCTTGTAGATTAAAGCTAACAGACTTGTTCAGGCTTAGGTGAACGTAGAACAGAAAAAATGCGGAAGTTCAACATGTTAAAGACTCTTCAAAGCTGAGGCCTGCAGAGGGTCTAGCTGAAGGATGCAGGTCCAGACTCACCAAACTGCCCAGCTCAGCAATCAATCCAAAGTACCTTCCAGAAAAGCAAATTCATCCACAGCTTCTATTGCATTATCCAAATCTCTCCTCTGAAGAGTTTTCCTCTTCCCTTGTTGAGCACAACAGTAGGCATCTTTTGCAATGGTTTCCACAAACAGTTCCGCGGCGCGTGCCAGAATGAAGATGGCTTCCTGTCCCGCGAGAGTCACGTCGGGGTCCGCCTTCACCAAGGCCTTCACTCGCGCCAGAGGCAGCCTCGAGAGACGAGCTCCGGGCACACTCGTCGGAGCTGGGGGCTGCAGAGTGGCTGCGTCCCCACCGGTGCCCTCCTCCTCCCAGGAAGCCCCGCTTCCAGGCGCCACCGCCGCCATCCCGGCCCTGAGCGTCCTGCGCGCGGCCGCCAACCCTTTCAGCTCTTTAGACGGCCTCCTCGAATAATGTGCAATAAATAATTGTTGAAGAACTGGCCCATTTTAAACTCAGTATGAGTGCTTTACAATAAAAGTGTCTGTGCAATTTAAAAAAATCTGATGCAACAGCAAGCATGTGAAGAGAATTTATGCAGGAAAGGGACATATAGCATTTAAATTATACTACTCATAAAGCTGGTTCAAAACTTAACTGATAAACCTTAAGTCTTCCACCGGCTCTGCCAGATATATACTTCCTTCCTGCCACTCCCACCCCATTCACCACAGCCCAAGGCTGTTCTCAGAAGCCTGCTGCAGTAGCCACAGGCTAAATCCGGGTTTGAATGTCCTCTAGCACCAATTCCTTCCTGTCCCAGAGTTTGCTTTGCTTGGTGAACCTCCCCAGGTGATTCCCCTGTCTGCTGACTTATGTAAATACCAGTGACACTCCCTTGCTTTCTCCCTCCAACACTTGTCACTACTCTTGCCCTTTGCTTCTGATCTCCCAGGTGAATATTTTATATTGACACCATGTCATTCAGTATTTAATATTTTTTGTGACCATAACCCACCCCTTTGAATTCAGCTCTGGATATCTTCTCTACTTCTGACAGCAGATTCAGCAATGCAGAACAGTGGTTAAAAGTAAACTCCAAAGTCAGATGATTTTGATTTTGATCTTGATGTTGGTTACCTTTCCCAACACTGTTTCCTCATCTGCTATAGACAGTGATGATGGAAAATGCCTCCCCGGTACTTCTGAGTGTGAAATGCAGTCATGTAGGGAGAGCACTACACATGGACATCACCAGACGGCCAACACCAAAATCAGACTGATTATATTTTTTGCAGCCGAAGATAGAGAAGCTCTATACAGTCAGTAAAAACAAGACCGGGAGCTGACTGTGGCTCAGATCATGAACTCCTTATTGGCAAATTCAGATTGAAATTGAAAAAAGTAGGGAAAACCACTAGGCCATTCAGGTGACCTAAATCAAATCCCTTATGATTTTACAATGGAAGTGAGAAATAGATTTAAAGGACTAGATCTGACAGAGTGCCTGATGAACTATGGATGGAGGTTCATGACATTGTACAGGAGACAGGGATCAACACCATCCCCATGGAAAAGAAATGCAAAAAAAGCAAAATGGCTGTCTGAGGAGGCTTTACAAATAGCAGTGAAAAGCAAAGGAGAAAAGGAAAGATATAAGCATCTGAATGCAGAGTTCCAAAGAATACCAAGAAGAGATAAGAAAGCCTTCCTCAGCGATCAACGCAAGGAAATAGAGGAAACCAACAGAATGGAAAGACTAGAGATCTCTTCATGAAAATCAGAGATACCACGGGAACATTTCATGCAAAGATGGGCTCGATAAAGGACAGAAATGGTATGGCCCTAACAGAAGCAGAAGATATTAAGAAGAGGTAGCAAGAATACACAGAAGAACTGTACAAAAAGATCTTCACGACCCAGATAATTACGATGGTGTGATCACTCACATAGAGCCAGACATCCTGGAATGTGAAGTCAAGTGGGCCTTAGAAAGCATCACTATGAACAAAGCTAGTGGAGGTGATGGAATTCCAGTTGAGCTGTTTCAAATCCTGAAAGATGATGCTGTGAAAGTGCTGCACTCAATATGCCAGCACATTTGGAAAACTCAGCAGTGGCCACAGGACTGGAAAAGGTCAGTTTTCATTCCAATCCCAAAGAAAGGCAGTGCCAAAGAATGCTCAAACTACTGCACAATTGCATTCATCTCACATGCTAGTAAAGTAATGCTCAAAATTCTCTAAGCCAGGCTTCAGCAATATGTGAACTGTGAACTTCCAGATGTTCAAGCTGGTTTTAGAAAAGGCAGAGGAACCAGAGATCAAATTGCCAACATCCACTGGATCATCGAAAAAGCAAGAGAGTTCCAGAAAAACATCTATTTCTGCTTTATTGACTATGCCAAAGCCTTTGACTGTGTGGATCACAACAACTGTGGAAAATTCTGAAAGAGATGGGAATACCAGACCACCTGACCAGCCTCTTGAGAAACCTATATGCAGGTCAGGAAGCAACAGTTAGAACTGGACATGGAACAACAGACTGGTTCCAAATAGGAAAAGGAGTGCGTCAAGGATGTATATTGTCACCCTGCTTATTTAACTTCTATGCAGAGTACATTGTGAGAAATGCTGGACTGGAAGAAGCACAAGCTGGAATCAAGATGGCTGGGAGAAATATCAATAACCTCAGTTATGCAGATGACACCACCCTTATGGCAGAAAGTGAAGAGGAACTCAAAAGCCTCTTGATGAAAGTGAAAGAGGAGAGTGAAAAAGTTGGCTTAAAGCTCAACATTCAGAAAACGAAGATCATGGCATCTGGTCCCATCACTTCATGGCAAATAGATGGGGAAACAGTGGAAACAGTGTCAGACTTTATTTTTTGGGCTCCAAAATCACTGCAGATGGTGATTGCAGCCATGAAATTAAAAGACGCTTACTCCTTGGAAGGAATGTTATGACCAACCTAGACAGCATATTCAAAAACAGAGACATTACTTTGCCAACAAAGGTCCGCCTAGTCAAGGCTATGGTTTTTCCTGCGGTCATGTATGGATGTGAGAGTTGGACTGTGAAAAAAACTGAGTGCCAAAGAATTGATGCTTTTGAACTGTGGTGTTGGAGAAGACTCTTGAGAGTCCCTTGGACTGCAAGGAGATCCAACCAGTCCATCCTAAAGGAGATCAATCCTGGGTGTCCACTGGAAGGACTGATGCTGAGGCCGAAACTCCAATACTTTGGCCACCTCATGCGAAGAGTTGACTCATTGGAAAAGACTCTGATGCTGGGAGGGATTAGAGGCAGGAGGAGAAGGGGGACTACAGAGGATGAGATGGCTGGATGGCATCACCGACTCAATGGACATGAGTTTGGGTAAACTCTGGGAGTTGGTGATGGACAGGGAGGCCTAGCGTGCTGTGATTCATGGGGTCGCAAAGAGTCGGACACGACTGAGCAGCTGAACCAAACTGAGGGAAAGCACATGTATGGTGACTGACAGAGTATTGTGCTCCTTCATTAGTGGCCGTTAATATTGTGCATCATCACACACTTATGGAATGCATCTTCTCATTATCATTTTCACTATCATTCTGATGACCATGATGATGATAAAATATATTAAAGTAAATCTCAAAAGATCCTTCTCAAGGCAGTTGGCCTTGTGGGAGCCACAAAGAGGATCCTGCCAACGTGGCTTAACAACTTGGTATCTTCATTAACTTCAGCTTCAGTAATGAACAGAATGTATGTTTCCCGTTTGTCTTCATTCATTCATTCCTTGAACAGACTTTTAAAAAGCATCTACTAAAACCGTATGCTAGGCACTGTTCTCTAACTTGAGGATGTAACAGTGAATGAAATAGATAAAAATCTGTGCACTCATGGAACTTACATTCTATTGAAAAGATACAGTCAGTCAGTTAACAAAGAAGTATTAATAGTATGTCCTGTGGTGAAAAGTGCTAGAAAGAAAAATAAAGCTAGGTAAGGGGACAGGAGAGCAGCCCAGAAAGGGGAGAGGAGAAGTGTATGGAGAGGAAGGTGGCCGGTTTTGAATAGGATGGTCAGGTAGTTCCCTCCTGAGATAAGCTCTTAGCAAAAACCAGAAACAGGTCAGGGGGTGAGGCAGGGGATATGCAGAGGAATAGCTGGGTGTACATATCTCCCCAAAAGAAACAATGAAAGATCTCAGGGCATACATATGCTTGATATACTTAAGGAACAGCAAGGAGCCCTCTGTGTGGAGCAGAATTAGCAAGACGGAGAGGTCAGATGATGAGATGGGGTTGAGGGAGGAAGAAGACTTTGTAGGGCCTCTTGGTCCCAGAGAGCAAGCAGTAGTGCTTGGAAGCATCCTAAGGCATAACACCAAACCACAGTCAGTTCCTGTACTCCAAAATTCTACCCAAAGCCCTTTGAGAATCTGACATCTAGTTTGGGAACGCATGTAAGAATTAAAGATTTTAAAATTTAAAAAAAATAAAAATAAAAAAAAAATAAATAAAAAAAAAAAGAGAATCTGACATCTGAAGGAGGAGGTTGCTTATGGAGCTTAGCAGTTCAATATACCATGTCCTTGAATCCTCAACGTCCTGTAATATTACAATTATCCCTATTTTGTGATTAGAAAACTGACTCAGAGATCACAAGTTCCTTGTCCAACATGGTGCAACTTATATGTGTCAGTTTGGATCTGAATCTGTTAACCAGAAATTTTTTCCAAACT
Source organism: Ovis canadensis (assembly GCF_042477335.2). Taxonomy (NCBI): domain Eukaryota; kingdom Metazoa; phylum Chordata; class Mammalia; order Artiodactyla; family Bovidae; genus Ovis; species Ovis canadensis. The sequence continues at coordinate 38,787,238 of NC_091252.1, read as the reverse complement.
CCTTAAACATCATTGCTTTGTTATCTGAAAACATGAACTGAGACCTATGCACTTTTTGGAAATTTTGCTTCAGATAAATAAATATCATGGTCTACTTTCCCCAAATCCTGCTCTGGCTCACAGGGGTGAGAGGAGGTCTAGCTAAAAACAAAACAGAACACCGCATCTGGAAGAGCAGTGACAACCTGAACTAAGTGGGCCCTCTTGAGGATTATCTTACACTAACAAAAAGTCAAAAACAGTCTAAATGTTCACCAACGGGAAACTACTTCAATTGGCATAGCAATACGATGAAAAACTAGGCTGATCCTCAACATTTTACATGTCAATATACATAACCACATAAAATTTTTAGGGGCTTCCTGGGTGGCTCAGATGTGGGAGACCTAGGTTCGATCCCTGGGTTGGAAAGATCCCCTGGGGGAGGGCATAGCAACCCACTCCAGTATTCTTGCCTGGAAAATCCCCTGGACAGAGGCACTGGGCAGGCTACAGTCCATGGGGTTGCAGAGACAGACACGACTGAGCGACTAAGCACAGCATAGCACAATTTTTCATTATATTGCTATGCTGATTTAATTAATTTCCCATTGGTGAACATTTAGACTGTCTTTCATTTTTTGTTAATATTAGACAATCCTCAAGAGGGACCATAAAAATTTGATGTATTTATGTATACTGATGTGGGCTTTCCCAATGCCTCAGGGGTAATGCAGGAGACTTGGGTTTGATCCCCGGGTTGGGAAGACACCTAAGAGGAGGAAATGGCAACCCACTCCAGTATTCTTGCCTGAAAAATCCCATGGACAGAGGAGCCTAGAAGGCTACAATCCAAAGGGTTCCACAGAGCCAGACATGACTGAGCAACTGAGCGCACACACACACACACTGTGCGCACACACACACACACCCTGACATGACCAGGCTTTCCAGGTGGCGCTAGTGGTAAAGAACCCGCCTGCCGATGTAGGAGATGTAAGAGACATGGGTTCGATCCCTGGGTTGGAAATATCCCCCGGAGCAGGGCATGGCAGCCCATTCCAGTTTTCTTGCCTGGAGAACCCCATGGACAGAGAAGCCTGGCAGGCTACAGTCCATAGGGTCGCAAAAAGGCAGACACGATTGAAGTGATTTAGCACACACCATAAATATTAAGTAGAAGAACAACTGGATTAGAAACAGTACTGGTGATATCTCATTTTGGAGAAGCTGATTTACATTCAAGAGCGGATTTACATACAAGATACTTGGATTAAATCTATATTTTTCTCATCAGCCTGAGAATGTTCCAGATTGTAGAAAAATAATGAAACATTATTAATTTAAGCCTTTGCATATTTCATCAAGTTCAAGAAAATCTCCTTCCACACTAAACCAATTATTTTCAAATTGCTGCCTGATTGCTCCCTATGGGATATCTCCTAAAAGGCCTCAAAAATTGAATTTTGTGTTGCTAATCAAGGTACCGCCTTTGTGTAAAGCCAGAGGACTGACCTGGAAAGAAAGCAAAGATGGAGACCAAAATGCTTTTGATCTTATTTCAGTGTTAACAGTGTAACATCTTTGGTGAGAAATAAGCTGTTTTTCATTTATTCTGTTTTCAAATTCCTGCTTTTAGTATGTTTCTTAAAAGCACTGTATTTTCTATATACTTTATTTTTAGGTGAGCATTTAAAATTATCTTTTGGTTAAAAAAATGTTACCCATCCTACTTTCTTATATCACTTTTTAATCTGGAATATTCCTAGTAACACACTTTATATTTTTTTAAATAATGATGGAATTTTTAAAAAGAGTATGAATATCTTAATTCATCATTTGACCATCATTTAAATATATCTATATAACATATAATGTTAAATATACTCTAATTCTATATGAATTTCAAAGAGGCAGATAAACAGAAGTTTGGATATTTGGATTTGATGTTGCAACTATGTTGTATCTAAGGTTTCAATTTAAATAGTTTAAAAAAACTCACCTCCTCCTTGTACCCAGCCATTCCTTACCACTCGATGGAAAATGGAACCTGTGTAATGTAGCTTGATGCCACTTTGGGAAAACCCTGCTTTTCCTGTGCACAAGATCTGAAAATTTTTACATGTTTTGGGACATGTATCAGAATATAGCTAAAAATAAAGATAAAAGTTTTCAAAGATTAAACATTTTGATAGAGATTCTCACTCTCCCCAACTTATTAAAAAACAACCACCAAAATCCTCTTACCTCAAAAATCAATCTTCCAATTGGATAAAGATCAATAGAAATGTCCAAGAACACAAAATTATGCTATTAAAATTAAAGAGAAGAAGGTAATGCAGGTCAGTGTTTCGGAAGAAAGTTTTAGAAGTGACCAGAAATACAACATAATAATGTTTTCAGTGTTAAGATGACTGACAGCATTAACATAGATGATGTAAGAACAAAACCAAATGAATGACTTTAAAGTCTGATTTCCATTTTATTATACTACAATTTTATAACCTAAGTAACATGCTTTTTAAAACCTTTCAGTAGTAAATCGCATTAACCTATCACATGAGGCTGAGAACACACGGCCTAAATAGCAACCACATCACAACTGGGTGTGGAAAGGGACACTGATCAGTCCCTTTGGGAGAAAGAGCAGACTGGGAAGCCTTTTCTTTCCTGAGTAATTCTGGAAAAAGATCCACATGAGCCCATAGGTTTGGTTACTGTGTGTTCTGGATTTTCAAAAACTGCACAGATTAGCTAAGCAGAGCCACACCACAGTCTTTCTGAGTAGAAAAATAAGGCCACTGTATGCATAAGTACTATGCCAGGGGTAGGGAAGAGAGGATGCTGTAACTTTTTAGTTCTTTCTTTCATGACCTCATACTCCCAGATGCCCCAAGCTCTTATTTTCAATTGACATCCTTTCTGGTAGAGGCAGCTAACATTTGTGAGCCCTTGTCTAGCCCTACAAAGAGGCACCCAAAATGAAAACACTGTTCTCCATCACAGTGGCATTCATTTTGGTAGCAAACCACATCTAATAGAATACACTGCAACTCTTAGGCACCATTCTCCTACATAAAAATGCTGCCTGATTGAACAAGTACATAATTTGCCCTGCCTTATTTCTTAAGAATCTAGGAGGCATAAATGAAATCACTGTCATTATTTTATGTCACTCTAAGCTCTTTTTTTTCGGAGAAGGCAATGGCAACCCACTCCAGTACTCTTGCCTGGAAAATCCCATGGACTGAGGAGCCTGGTAGGCTGCAGTCCATGGGGTCGCTAAGAGTCGGACACAACTGAGCGACTTCACTTTCACTTTTCACTTTCATGCATTGGAGAAGGAAAGGCAACCCACGCCAGTGTTCTTGCCTGGAGAATCCCAGGGATGGGGGAGCCTGGTGTGCTGCCGTCTTGGGGTCGCAGAGAGTCGGACACAACTGAAGTGACTTAGCAGCAGCAGCAGCAAGCTCTTTTTTAAATTAAAGACTAAGATAGTATTATAATACCTGGTATCCTGTAATGAAGTATTTATATCCATACTATTAATAATTATGTTTGTGCCTCTCTCCTTCTGTATTACAAGTTCTTAATTATAAAAGAATATTATAACTTTAAGAGGCATAATATGGTAAGCTTCACAGGTCTAGGAGGAAAAAGAGGACGTACTGGAAGTTATGATTGACTTCTAAAATGCGTGAGTCCATTCAGGGATTATTAAACTTCCCTGGGCATCAATATATTATCTTTATGTGGTTGTCAAGTGTAGATAATTTTAGAAATCCTAATGAAAACAGAAAAAGTGACTTTTAACACAAGGTAATGTCACCTATCAGCCAAACCTAATTATCTACTCTATCATTCCAAACCAGAAGTAAACAAGTCTCCCTGGGTTTAACTCAGCATGAAAAATCTAGCCTCTGGGTAAAAAACCCAAGGATTTTCTCTAGAATCTGGGTCCTCTTTCCTCACCCACTAATTAATTCAGGCTGCCATTATTTCTAGCCCACACTACTCCAGCAGCTTTCCAAATGGCCACCCTGCCATTAAGCTTTCCCTGCGCCACCCTGTTTGGCCTCAGCCCTGAACTTTTTTCTAAAACACTAAAGAAGGTTATGTCATACTTCTGATGAAAAGTTCTGTTGGCCTGCTTTCTTCTAGATAAAATCAAACTCCCTGGTTAAGAGTGGACAGTAAGTTCAACCTTTTCTTAGTGGATCTGGTTTTGGAGGTTTTCTGTTTTTTGTTTTTGTAAAACAAAAAAATAGGAAAGGAAAGCAGCTTTCCTATTTGGGAAACTCCTCCCAGGGTTGCACCAGCCTCTGCAGAACATTCTGTTTTTCCCCACCATGTGAGAGCCAGGGTGTGGGCACATAACCTGGGCTTGACAGGTCAGGTGCTTCTGCCTGGGGCCTTCGACCTCTGGGGAGCGGCACAGACCCAAGAAGAACAGAGAAGTTATGCTCCGCGAAGGCGGCAGGGAGACCCAAGGGCCAGCAGGCACGCATGGCAGCACCCTGGCTGCACTTGCCTGGGGCGTGACTCTGGCCATGTTTTCCCGCTGCCAGGTCTCCCTTGGTCCCTGCCTGCTTTCCAAAGCTGGCTCTCCAACTTCCTGTCAGTTGTGGATTTACCAACATCCCTCAGTACATACTTTTTCTCCTTAAGTTAATCAGAACAGCTTGGTACCGTTGGCACCAAGAATCCCAACTGATGCTCTCATTTCCCCAGCCTCCTTCCCACTCATTCGGGCCGCCTTACTGTCCTCTGCCGTCCCCAGAGCACACCATGTAGTTTGAGACTCTTGGCCCTTTGGGAATGAACTGCTATGAATGTTAAATTCCTCTCCACGCCTTAGAGTTTAGAGCATTTTGCAAGTGTACTGTTTATTCAACAAAACATTCACTGAGCACCTCCTATGTTTCAGGTTCTGTTCAAGGCAGTGGTTGAATAAGGGTGAATGAGACAAGGTCTTGGGCATTGCATGGCTCAGATCCTAGCTCTGGGTCTTTCTGTAGGCACAGGCCACCATGGGCATGACATGATTTTCAGCATGTGGCAGCTGTTGCTGCAACAAGGTTCATGAGCAAAACTGCATCCGTTTACCAGCCTCACGGAGGTGGCCCACCCCACCCTGACGTCTGTCTCTTGCTCTCTGGACCTCAAGCTTCATGACCGTCCTCTACCACTGGAAACCCGCAGGGCCATCGCTCGCTGCTCCTCCTGCCACCTGGGTGTCACCTTTCTTCTCAGACTTGCCAGTCTCTCAGTGCAGGAGCTCTCACTTAGGTGTTACAACATACTAATCAAAATATTTCATGCTCAAAGTGAGTAAAGGATAGGTTTGACTTTGTCTGAGGGAGGAGGTCTTAATATTTTTAAATAGATGCCAATTAACGCACATAAGCTTCTCGTGGAGAGTTGAAATGTTTGAACAGGGATGCTTCTTCTGCCTGTGCCATCTACCTGCTATGAGATAGGTTGGCTTTACATACCACCAAGCCAAACCCCACCAGTTCTTTGCAACTAAAGATCACAAGTTCATTGAGAACTTAACCTAGTCCTTTTATATTCCCTTTACTAGGTTTATCAGTAATTAGTGCTTAATCAATATAAATGCTCAAAGATTCCACTATTTTCCTTTTTTAAAAAATTAGTGTAACTTGCCTTGGTGTCTCTTAAGAATTTGGCAGAATAATCCACAGTAAGTGCTTCGTAAAGTGCAGGAGGCTTAAAATCAACTATATCCCATACTTTGTGGGCCCATTTCTGTAGATCAAGTGCATCACCCAGGAGCTTATCATTAATAAAACACATCACATAGGAAGAATATTCCCAGACTTCATTCTTAAGTTCCTGTAAAGGAAAAGGGCCAAAAAAAAAAAAAAATTAATGGGGTATGGGGATGGGGAGTGAACCTTGCTAAACCCACAAGCCAGAGCTTCAATCAATCCCAGGACTGAACCTTTAGAAAAAATGTATTTTTTGCCATCTTTCAGAATTTTGCTCTCAAACGGAATTTAAGAACATTTCAAAACTCTGAAGGTGCTGAAATCAATAACCTAAAAGTAATCTTTAAAATGGTACAATCTCAGAAAATAGATGGTAATCTGGTAATTAAAGTCAGTGATGCATAGCATACTTGTTATATATGAATATAAAAACAAAGTGCAGTCCTCTAGCTTCATTTCCGGAGCACATTTTACTGTACGCATACTTGGTTAGGGGTCTTAAATAAGACACGGTTTTCAATGCCAAGGATGGAAAAGAGTGCTTTTTGATGGAGGGAAGTCAGACCAGGTGAGGAAATGCCTCCTGAGGGCCAGCAGGATTTCTGGGACACATGAGGGGCAATGAGGAAGGTAACTCAACTTCTTTAACACTTTTAAGTCCTAAGCCCTTCAAAATTAAGTGTGTAAGTGTTTTCATCCACACAACCGTGACGGCCAGTGTGTTAAACCTCAGTGTGTGGCCACTGAGTAACGTCACCTCGGAGGAGATCTGGTTTATTATTACCCAGTGCCAGTCCTGGCAAAACTATGCATCATCTGGGACAGCTGTTCTCCAGTTTTAGTGGGGAGTCAGAATCATACCTGAGCCCCACCCCAAGTTTCTGATTCTGGGATAGGGCCTGAGAGTGCTTTTTTTTTTTTTTTTTTTTAACCAGCATCCCATGAGATGCTTCCAATTTGCCTTGATTCATGGACCTAACATTCCAGGTTCCTATGCAATATTGCTCTTTACAGCATCGAACCTTGCTTCTATCACCAGTCCCATCCACAACTGGGTGTTGCTTTTGCTTTGGCTCCATCCCTTCATTCTTTCTGGAGTTATTTCTCCACTGATCACCAGTAGCATATTGGGCACCTACCGACCTGAGGAGTTCATCTTTCAGTGTCCTATCTTTTTGCCTTTTCATACTGTTCATGGGGTTCTCAAGGCAAGAATACTGAAATGGTTTGCCCTTCTCCAGTGGACCACATTCTGTCAGGCTATGGTTTTTCCAGTGGCCACATATGGATGTGAGAGTTGGACTATAAAGAAAGCTCAGAGCCGAAGAATTGATGCTTTTGAATTGTGGTGTTGGAGAAGATTCTTGAGAGTCCCTTGGACTGCAAGGAGATCCAACCAGTCCATCCTAAAGGAGATCAGTCCTGGGTGTTCATTGGAAGGACTGATGCTGAAGCTGAAATTCCAATACTTTGGCCACCTGATGCAAAGAGTTGACTCATTTGAAAATACACTGATGCTGGGAGGGATTAGGGGCAGGAGGAGAAGGGGATGACAGAGGATGAGATGGTTGAATGTCATCACCGACTCGATGGGCATGAGTTTGAGTAGATTCCAGAAGTTGGTGATGGACAGGGAGGCCTGGCATGCTGTGGTTCATGGGGTCACAAAGAGTCGGACACGACTGTGCGACGGAACTGAACTGAACATGAGATGCTGCTGCTGCTGGTCTGGAGACTGCACTTGAAGAAATGCCAGTTTGGGGAATGGCCTGCCTTTAGCTGCCAACATGCTCCATTCCCGGCTCCTGTCCCAGGAGGAGCTCACTTCCAGTTCCTCGCTTGTTCATGCTGAACTGTCAGTCACTGAGATAGCCCCTGGGTCAGTACTCCCTGGAATGTTGACATTTATCAGCGGTCTCACATTTTACAGGACACAAAACTTGAAAAAAGGAGAGGAAAAGTTTAACTGTGGACATTTTAGTTAGCCTGGTAGGAGAATGGCAGGAACAAATAGACTTTATGGGAAGCTGAAGGTTATTACATGCCTTCTCTGGGTGTCTTCTATATATAAGGAGCCCTCATCACCTGCCTCAAGATAGCGGGCTGGACCCGATGATTTCTAGGGCTTCCCAGCACTAAGATGTATGATGGTCCCTTTTTTGGAGGTAGGGGAAAGGCCTTCCCGAAGGTTCAGAAGCCATCCCTCAGAGTTGGCGTTACATTCTGCTGAAGCATAAGGCCACCTCAGACTAACCTCATATGTGCTAAGAAGCACTACGTATAACATAAGACAGTGCTCTTTTTTAAAAAAAATATCTATGTATTTGGCTGTGCTGCATCGCAGTTGTAGCACACGGGACCTTTTAGTTGTGGTATGCAGCATCTTTAGTCGTGGCATGCAAACTCTTAGTTGCAGCATGTGGGGATCTAGTTCCCTGATCAGGAATCAAACCCAGGCCCCTGCACTGGCAGTTCGAAGTCTTAGCCACCGGACCTCCAGGGAAGTCCGATGACAGTGCTTTTGTAGGAGAACAAAAGACTGAAGAGGAAGAAGAGGTTAAGGTGGCAAGTATCCAGGAGATGAGGGTCGGGTGGAGGTGGAGAAAAGAAAGACAGGAGTTAAAGGGTATGTGGGAAGAAGAAGCAGTAATGATCTAGGAAGCCTCATTCAGCCCCCGTGAGAAAAGCAGGAGAGAACATAAAACATCTCAACGTCAGCAACCCAGACAGAAAGGTCAGAAACTGCAGAATGGAACCCACGCCAGTCTTCCCAGTATGGTGGGAATATGGAAGAGAATGGGTACAAACCTCGAAGCATGAAATCATGGCTCTCTTGTAGGTGGAGAACATGGTATGATCGGCAGTTTAGGAAGTTTGATGATAAATATTAAGAAAAACATTGTTTTACGTTAGAGTGCCCAACTGTCTGGGTTCAGACCATCCCAGCTTAAATCAACCCTGTATATTCATTGGAAGGACAGATACTAAAGCTGAAGCCCCAATACTTTGACCACCTGATGCAAAGAGCCAACTCATTGGAAAAGACCCTGATTCTGGGAAAGATTGAGGGCAGAAGGAGAAGGAGACAACAGAGGATGAGATGGTTGGATGGCATCACCAACTCAACGGACCAAACAAACTCCAGCAGATACTGAAGGAGAGGGAAGCCTGGCAGGCTACAGTCCATGGGGTTCAGAGAGTCAGACATGCCTTATCAACTGAATAACAACAACAGTCCCAGCTTTAGCAATGAAATTTGCGCATCCCAGGAAACCCCTCCAATCCAGGCAAACCAGGACCATTGGTCACCATAGCTGTTGTAATGATTAGAGTTAATATTTATAGAAGTCATTAGAATAGAGCCTGGCATATAATAAGCACCATAGGCTAAGTGTTTGTTATATTTCTATTCGAATTACAATGAAAATGTACTGTGGCTGTGAAAATGGTATGAGACTTAAATGGTATTCTTAACTTTATCTTGCACTATTCATGTGACTGGGGAGACAGTGATCTTGTAAAGCAGCACAGTCTGCATAATAATCACAGGACATCCTCGTGCAGTCAAACACAGGACAATCAAAACTGCTCTAATCAGGAGAAATGCGATCTCATCAGCCACTGAGAGATGGGGTGGGGCAGGGAAACCAGGACTGGGACTCTCTACAGGACTGGGCCAGGAGATGTATCCATTCCAGTCTGCCCCCAACACAAGCTATAACAGAGCCAGGATGCCACCTTAGAATCCTTCATATCGCACGTTCCAGGCAGCACTACCAGTTAATTAGGGTTGGCACTCAAGAGGAAACCAATCTGCCATCTCTGGATAATCTCTGTCAGCCTTAGGGCCTGGGGTCCTCAAGGGGTACTGTTATTAGGGAGAGTGCAGAGAAAGAAGCTCCCATTTGGACATGGTTATCCTGTGGGAAGCTGATGCCTGCCCTCAGAGCTCCCCTGGGACCCCACATGCTCTCCTGCTGTTTCTGTGCTGGACACCACTGAAACCTTCCAGAATTCGGGCCTAAAAGAGTACCAAGCCATAGTAACCTGAGTGCCAGGGTGTCACAGGAAGTAGGACAAGTGATATGCAGGGAAAGAGGGATAGTCATCAGCAAAAGTAAATATCAGCATTGTCAGTGTCAAACTTACCTTTATTGCTTGCCTTCCAAAAGAAAATCCTGGAAGTGTTTTACTTTTGCTTAACATCAGCTTGGTAAAATGACTGAAATAATTTAGGAAAAGTTAATTTAGAGAAATAAAATCTATTTGTATGAAAATTACTGCTTTTGTTTTTCCAAAGCAATGTATAGGTAAATAATTCAGACAAAACTTTGCTCATTTCCCATACCCCAAATATCCTTTACCCTTTTTTTCTCTTGTAGATATTGATGCCATGCAAATTCTTGAACAGGAATTATTATAGGATCTTCAAATTTGGATGGATAATTACTCTTCAGACTCTAGGTTTCAAAATAGAATATTATTTTAGAGTACATTCTCTTTTAAAGTAGAAATCATTCCCCCTGATTTTTATGGAGTGTTCAGGAAGTTTCACACAGTGTACACCCAAGTCACAAAGTCTGGCTTAGATGCCCCTTGCCAGCTCCCAGAGGGCCCTATGCTTACCTCTATTAAGTCCCTCCCCAGGCCACACTTATTTGTCTCTCATCTGAAGAGAATAAGCTCTTTGAGGGCAAAAACTATGTCTTAGTTTCCCACTGGCCTCAATATTTGGTACACAGTAGACCATCCACACATAGCAACTGCATAAACAAGTGAACAAATGAGTTTATGCCAACAGTTTTGTGATCTGCCATGTTCTTTTAGAACCAGTTTTTCCCTAAATTAACTCTTACTACATCTCAGTGGAGCCATGAGTACTTTTAACTAAAAAAAAAATAAAAAAATTATTACTTTTAATTTACTGACATGGAGAATAACCAAAAGATATGGTTGTGGTTATAGCCCCTGGGGAAAAGAGAATATTAAATATGTTTTGGTCTAGATATTGAGCATGTATTGACTTAATATATTTTGTTTTATCTGTATGAATCAGAGAAAATTCTTTCTGGTTAACAATACCTGTTTAAAAAAAAAAGTTTTTTTTAATGTCAATGCTCCTTTTAATGTTATAGTTTGTCTTCTTCTAAAGCAAGAGAAGGCAGCACTTTTCTGAGCAGGTCTGAGGAGTAAATGAACCAACAGGGAAAAGTGTCAGCTGGCTGCTTCTGTCATGGTCTAAGGGGACACTGGCTTAGCACACTTCCTCAAGGGTGGACAGTCCAAGGGGGAGAAAGCCAGGACATGAGTGTACCCTGCCTTGGGACCAGGGGTAGCAAAAGAGGGCAACAGCAATGTGGCCACTGCCCTCCTAGACCACTGTACCCAACCAACAGCTGATGGGTCCTTTTTTCTCAGTTCTAGTGTCTGTGCTCTGTCTGAGGCAGTCATGCAAGATGACTGCTGTTTCTCACTGAGGGACCACCTGGTATAACTAATAAGCCCAAGAGTTTTCAAATTAAGCATACTTAATCATACTTTCTTCATAATTTGTTCCAGAATGGACTATATTATGTAATACTACTCTTTATAAATCTAAGTCTTCCAGTTAATTAGGTATCAGAGATTGCCTACAAGTGATCATGTTGGAAATATATTCAAGGATCCTTTATTAACACAGAACTAACTGAATTTACATTGATATATTTTCATACTCAAATAGAGCTACAGTAGGCAAAAGCTTTAGAAAGTGAAAAACAACATTATTAATAAAATAAAGATGTTGTTTTCTTGACTTAGTGTCCTCTCTGACAGGGGCTGACAAGCTGATCAGCAAGCCAAATCTGGACCACTGCCTGTTTTTCTAAGACTTGAGAACTAAGAATAATTTTTAGATTTTTAAGCAGTTAAAAAAGAATCACAAGAAGAATCATTTCATGTCATGTGAAATTATATACGTTTAATTTCACTGTCCAGAATAAAAATCTTATTGGAAAACCACCATTCATTTACAAACCTTCTGCGGCTGCTTTTTGCGCAAGGACAGAGTTTTGTAGTTACGACTGAGAGCCTGTGGCTCCAAAGGCCTAACAATTTTATGTATGGACTTTTTCAGAAAAAGATCTACCAACATCTTCTCTACAGTATAAAGAAAACATGCTCCTTCAGATAAGGAACTAAGAAAAAGCAAAAGAAAAAAAATCCCTCCAACTCATTAAATACAGTTGTGGGCCGTATAACTTTGCTGATCCCATCAGCCCAGCTAACACAGACTATTTTCACAGACTTCTTATCACTTGTTCTCTTCATCTTGAGACTTCACCTATTTCACAAATTAGTCACTATTTCCTGATTTGATATAAACTCAAAACTGTAACTCTGTGGACTTGGAGCAGGCAAGAAGTTAGGAATTTCTTAAGATTTCTTCTATTTGGGAACATTTTGTGTCAAGTGATCCAGCTGGGTACTTTGGGAGATACAAACTTTAATAAGGCTTTGTCCTGTAGTCTAGTATAGTTTTGAAGGAGGGAAGCTTGGCCTAATCTTATAACAGCATATCTGGAGCAAACCCCAAAGACATGCTGAATTTTACATTTTAACATTTCACATACTTCTACGTTTCTCCTGTGTTCGGGTTATAGGAGTGCTGCAGCATTGCAGACCTGGCCAAATTCTTTCAGTTAAAGTGTTTTTCATTTTACAATGTTCTGCATATTTACAAAGAAATGTCTGGATTCTCCAGAGCACTTGGGGGTCATTTGTTAAGAAATCCCTTAAGCAACAATTCGACTGGAATGTAGTGACTGCTATAGAAAATTTAAAGGAAAAAAACAGAAAACAACTTCCCCTGAATGAATAGCTTTCAAAAATAAGTTGGGGAAGGAGTTTGTAAAAAATCAGCTAGTTATATGGTAATATTTTGTTAGAATATTTTCAATTTAGTATAAATATCTAGAAATATAATTAACTGTGTTTTCAATGACATTCAATTAATGATAATGTTGCTTGTTAAGTATTTTATGAAGTTATATGGTAATATTTTTTCCACGGAGTTTCAAAAGCTATAATTTCAATGAAAAATTAATGTGGAATAAAGTATGTGTTAATGTATAGATAGGAATCACCTTCCATTCCCAGCAAGGTTCTGAACAATTCCTTCACTCGAATCTCCCGTTAAAGGCAGCCCTTCTCGAAGTGGAACTCCTGCCCAGACCGGCACTTGTCACCTGCACGCTCCGATCAACCCCAGCCGGGACAACCCCTCCCTGAACCTCGACCCCCGCCACCAGGTAGTGCAAGACCGGGAAGCGGGTCGCACTTGCAGTTTCTTCACAGTTACCTCAGCGGCGCTCTTAGCGATCTGAAAGCTGGAGCTCTTGAAAAGCCCCACCACCTTCACCTGAAGCGGCTGTTCGGGTGGCGACCGCGAGATGCATGGAACCGACTGCTGCTGGCTCGCCATGCCTGCGCGCGGGGACTCCTGGGGTCACAAACACTGCGCGTCGCCAGGGCAACCACCGCTCAGCCCGCCCCCGCCGCTCGCGGGGAAGAGGGGGGCGGGGCGAGGGGAGGGGCGGTCGGCGAAGGCCCGGCCTTTCCTCAACTTTGCGCCTGTTGCTGTTGAGCCGGCGGAGAGGCGGGAGAGGGCCCATACGTGGCGGCTACCAGGGACGAGCTTCGCAGAAAAGGAACACGGAGCCCACGTCCCGCGTGCCTCAGTCCGGTTCGCCGCTTCCCAGAACCTCGTCTGGGAGCCCCCACCCGCCCCCGCCTCTGGGATCCCTCTGCCCCCGCCCAGGGTCCGCCAGCGCGGCCGTTGCCTCCGGTCAGCGCCAGACTTCACCGCAGAGCGCCTTTCCGGGTTGGCGCGCCGCCAGATTGGGGCCCCGCCGGCCGGTTGCCTGGGTAACGCGGGAATCCGCCCCCAAGCGCGTGCACTTGGGCGCCGCGGCCTTCCGGGGAGCGCGGGAGCCGGGCGGCCACCTGTACGCAGTGCCCCGATAGGAGACCGCCCCGCCCGTGTCCCCGCCGCGGCCGTCGCCCTGGAGGCCGAACCGTCCCGCGCCGCCGAGCGTCCGCGCCATGAAGCCCAACTTCACCCTGCGACTGAGGGTCTTTAACCTCAACTGCTGGTGAGTGCGCCCCGCAGCGCGGGTCTGAGGCCGCGTCCCCCCGGCATCCGCACTGCCAGAGGAAGGAGACCTTCCTCACATCCGGGCCACGGCGCTCCCCTGCCCTACAGCTTCGGGGTGCCAGCACCTCCACGGCCCGCCCCTGGCCCCAACTCCGGTACTGCCCCGGAGCGCCGAGCGCCCACAGCCGTCACCTCCCCTCTGCGCTTCTCGTCCTTAGGGGCATTCCCTTCCTGAGCAAGCATCGCGCCGACCGCGTGAAGCGCCTGGGAGACTTTCTAAACATGGAGAGCTTCGACCTAGCTCTACTGGAGGAGGTGGGGTGCGGAACCGGGCTGCAGGGGGAGCAGCGGGGGGGGGGGGGGCGCTCTCCTAGGGGGAAGGACCGGGAAGGTATCCTTAACCCCTTCCCCCAGGTGTGGAGTGAACAGGACTTCCAGTACTTGAGACAGAAGCTGTTGCCCACCTACCCAGCTGCACACTACTTCAGGAGGTGAGCAGCCAACTGGCCTGGAAGCCTAGTTTCAGACCTTGAGGTGCTTGGCCCTGCCAGCCCCTCCTCCCTATGCTGCCTGCACCCTACTTCCTCTCCCCCAGCATCCTCTCCTCTGGGTGTGGAAGCAGAAGGTGGAATGAGGAAAATCTAGCTCTACAGCTCATCAGACTTACTCTCAGGCTGTCCTATCACCCCACACAAACAACTAACACTTTGTGAACTTCCATCAGCTGCAGAGAGAAAAAAAAAAAAGTAGCTGATAAGAACTGGGAGACAAGGGAGGGGGAAGGGGCTGGGTATTTTTCTCCCTGCTTTTGTGACTGCTAACCAGGATTTGGCTTTCAGCGGCATCATTGGCAGTGGTCTCTGTGTCTTCTCCAAACACCCAATCCAGGAATTCACCCAGCATGTCTTCACCCTCAATGGCTACCCCTACATGGTGAGCCTGATCTCCAACTGGTCCACCGCCCTCCCCCACCTCCTCTAACACATGGTAAAGGTGGTAACCTTCCCAGGACTGCAAGAGATGGGCAGAGAGAGGATGGCAGTGCTCTGAGTTCTGTCCCACTCCTGCCTGCAGATCCATCATTGTGACTGGTTCTGTGGGAAGGCTGTGGGGCTGCTGGTACTCCATCTAAGTGGCTTGGTGCTCAACGCCTACGTGACCCACGTGAGTGAAGCCCACAGTGCTTAGGGCTTGGGGAGGCAGCCTGGTCCTGGGAGGGAGAGAGGGGACGCCTTTGGTGGAGTCCTAAAGTCAGTAGGGAAAGTTCACACATATTTTACCAAGCACCATGGCAAGTGACAAACTTGATTTACACTTGCCCTTGGGACCTTGAGTCTCACCTGTTACTGTCTCCTCTATCTTGCGCAGCTCCATGCGGAGTACAATCGACAGAAGGACATCTACCTAGCACATCGCGTGGCCCAAGCTTGGGAACTGGCCCAGTTCATCCAGTGTGTGAGCCTGGGCTTAACAGGGGAAATAGGGTGGGATCGAGGGACTGAGTGGTGGCTGTAAGGTCCCGCTTTTAGGGCAGAACTGATGAGGGAAGAATTCCTGCCTCACCATCTTGATTCCTCCAGCCACACATCCAAGAAGGCTGATGTGGTTCTCTTGTGTGGGGACCTCAACTTGCACCCAAAGGACCTGGGCTGCCGCCTGCTGAAAGAGTGGACAGGGCTGCATGATGCCTATCTGGAGACCCGGGACTTCAAGGTGAGGACCTGTCTAATTATTTCCCCACCTACACCCTCAGCCTCTTTCCCTCCTCCTTCCCCTGCATCCTCACTCAAGCCCACTCTTCACCTAGGGTTCTGAAGAAGGCTGTACGATGGTACCCAAGAACTGCTATGTCAAGCACCAGGAGCTGGGGCCATTTCCCTTGGGCATCCGCATCGACTATATACTTTATAAGGTCAGGCCTCTCCCCGCCACACCCACCGTGTCTCTTCATCTGTCACTAGCCTGTGCTGATCCTTTGTCCAGCTGATCTACTCTTATGTCACTGGCATCTGGAGAATGGATAGCCAGGAACTGGTTCTCTGGAAACATACTTCCAAATAGAAGTTTCTCTTTGGCCCTTTTCCTAGGCAGTGTCTGGGCTATACATCTCCTGTAAGACTTTCAAAACTACTACAGGCCATGACCCTTACAGCGGCCCCCCCTTCTCTGATCATGAGGCCCTGATGGCTACTCTGTGTGTGAGACACAGCCCCCCCCAGCACAACCCCAGCCCTACCCATGGTGAGTCATCTGCATCCCTTCCTTTGGCCCTTCTGCACCACAGGTACCCGCTCCACTCTGACCGTTATTCTGCCTTCCCACTCTCCTGCCTTGTTGTAGGACCAGCAGAGAGCTCGCCATTGACCAGTGTGCTAAGGGAGGCCTGGGCAGAAGTGGACCAGGGCATGGCCCAGGCTCACTGGTGGGCCACCATGGCCGGCTATGCAGTTGGTCTAGGGCTTCTTCTCCTGGCGTTGCTGTGTGCCCTGGCGGCCGGAGGATGGATGAGGGAAGCTGCTCTACTGCTCTGGACCCCCAGCATAGGACTGGTGCTGGGGGCAGGTGCCTTCTACCTCTTCCACGTGCAGGAGGCCAAGGGCTTGTGTAAGACCCGGGCCGAGCTTCAGCATGTGCTGGGAAGGGCAAGAGAGGCCCAGGACCTGGGCTCAGAGTCCCAGCCAGCCCTGCTCCTAGGGCAGCAGGAGAGAGACAGAGCTGAGGAACAATAAAACTTGACACTTTTGTGGCTCGGCCTTTTCCCTTATAGAGGCAGTGACTGGGGCCAGGGGTCAGTGTGACTGTCACAGTGTAGACCTTTGGGCTCCCACCCATCTGCCCTCCCTGCTCAGTCCCCACCTCACACCTGCAGCTAGCCAGAAGTCCTGTTTATGTCCGAAACTTTTTATTGTAAACACTGAGGCCCTCTCCCAGGCAGCCCAGATGAATACAGGATAGCGCTGTCCTGTGTAAGGCGGTCTTCCTGGCAGATAAGTCAGGCAGCCTGCCCTCTTCTAGCCCTGGACCCCGGGCTCTGAGGCCAGCTCACTGAGCCTGCGCTCCTCCTGGAAGCGGATGAGAGCATCTCGCTGGTTCACCACATCCAGCAGCTTCCGCAGGACCTGGTCCTCAGCCTGCCGATCAGCAGCTGTCTTTAGGGTTTCTGAAGGGAGGAGATGAAGCTTAGAGGACAGAGGATGTGGCAGAGAGGCACAAGAGGCACAGCCTAATCCTGGCCTGTGTGACTTCTACAACCCCTGCTGTTTCCCACCCTGTCAGACTGGCTTGTCAACACTAATGGTTTTCTAGCACTGTTTAGCTGCAACATCATTCTTAAAGGAAATCTGGTGTAAAAGCTCAGTTGTGCAGCTCTGACTGAAGGTTCAGAGTAGGGGCTTGGAGCCCCATCCTCTGGCGTCCTTCAGTTCAAGAGGCAATTCTGGAGGCATTTCAGCCTCAGAGGTACTCAGACTGGAGGACCTGGGCAGACTAGAGGACTGTTGCTGGGCAGTATCTGCAGTCACGAGGCTTGTGCAAATACCAGCCTCTCCCCACATCCTGCCTACCTTCCCGATTCATGTAGGTTCGCAGCTCTTGGTCCAGCTGCCACTGTTTCTCCTCTAAGTTCAGCTCCTGCACCCTGTGGAGGGCAGGAATAGAAAAGGCACAGATGCCTAGGGTGAGCAAAGCCCTGGCTGGGGCCTGCCTGATGCAATGCCACTGTCCCCCACTCCCCAACCCTTACACCCCTTACGTGATCATGAGCTCAGCCTCCTCGGCCACCAGGCTGTTTTTCTTCTGAACAAGCTGTAACAGCTGTTCTACCCATAATGCCTTTTGCTTTTCGGGGGAACCTGATAAGGAAGAGAGAGGGCCAGTCAGGCCTCCAGCCAGGATCATAGGAGTCGAGGCATGAGGAATAGAGCCTGCTGTGAGTCAGACCTAGCAGTTTGGGGGTTGCTGGGGTCAGAACACCGTGCCAGGAGGCAGAGGTCTCCTAGTTTATCCCTCCCCTGTCTTTACTCACTGCTCTGGCTCCTCAAAGCCAGCTCCAGCTCTGTGCCCCTGGCCTCCAGCTCCCTTAGAGCAGCCTCAATCTCATTTAGTCGCCGCTGGATGGCCTGAGGAGTACAAAACAGGGCCCAGGAGTCTGGTGATTGCTCAAGAACAGAGTCCCAGAGGAGCTCTGATCCCCAGTCTCAGGATTCTGACCCCATCAGAACCTCTGGGAACCCTGAGGCCGCACCTGAGCCTTGCAGAACCGCTTCATCTCCTCCTCCCTGGCCCGGCGCAGCAGAGTCCGACGCCACGTTGGATAATTGTTCATGGTGCCTGAGTTCTTAGCCAAGTTCCTCAGAAACTGTGACAGTCAGGTAGATAGGGGTTGGGGAAGCTCCCATTTAAGAAGGACCAGAAAGACCCTAGGCTGGAAGTGGGGTAAGTTCTGATAGAAAAGGTAGAGGCTTAGAGACATGAAATAGTCAAACCAGGCAAGAACACATTTGGAGATATTTGGGCTCAGAAGAGGCCGGGTGCTGTGGGTTTCTCCTGGGTGAGGGGAAGTGTGTGTTGAGTGGATGTGTGCTGGCTTGGGCAGAATAGGTGGCCAGGTTCTTCCCACTCACCTGTTCCATGTCTGAGTCCAAAGGCACATCTTCCTCTTCCTCTGTTTCCTCTTCACTGGAGGAGGAACTCTCTTCTTCCCCTTTTTCCATGGCCTCAAGAACTGAGCAGGATGTGGACATGGGCTGGAATCCCCACGATCTCCCTCCCCATGCCCCACATCCCTGTCCAAGAATCCAAAAACCACCCACCCATCCCCACCCTGAGCCAGCAGCTACCCTGAGGGCTCTGGACTGGCATTCCCCAGCCCCTGAAGCTTGCTTCCAGGGCTTGGTGGGCCAAGGCAGAGCAGCTTCGGGGGGGCTTGGGTGGAGGCTCCATTTCCGGGTCAGGGGTGAGATGAAGGGTGGATAAACGCTGGCGTTCTGGGCTGGAGAGGCGGATCAGTCGACGGGTGGGCTGGCTGGGGTTTGGGACAGGACTGGTCCCTTGGTGGTGGGCCACGGGAGTCATGGGGCCTGATGGCATGTTATTCTCACTCGGCATGGGAAGGTCCTAGAAAAGCCACCAAATGTTCTGGTCAGTGACCTGCCCAGCATGGGCTGAGGCTGCCCCTTGAGAGAGATGTGGGCCCTGGCATTCATCCATTTGTGCCATTTACTGAACAATGTCAGGCAGTGTTCTGGATACTTGAAATACATCAGTAAGTAAAACAGGACAAAGATCTCTGCCGTCATAGAGTTTACACTCCCGTGGAGGACATTCAGTTTCCCCCCACTCACTCTGCTGGGCCGGGGAGCCCTTTCCTCCTCCTCACCCCCCCACCACACTTCGACAGCTTTTACCTGACTCTCAGGACCTCTGTCGCTGCTATCTTCTTTGTGGCCTGTCTGAGGCAGGTGCTGGAGGCAGTAGAAATATCCTGAGAAGGTGGGAGAGGGAAGGAGGCATCAGACGTAGGCAGACCAAGGATCAGATATTCAGTCTATCAGGGAAGGTGGGGGTGACAAGACTGCATTTGCTGGTGAATTTCTGCCAGCCTCCTGGTTTCTCAGAACCCCACATTTGGGGCTTTGGAGGGGACAGAGAAGACTGAGCTTGGGAGAAGAAAGCGTCATCTTCAGCTTGTTTGTCTACCTCATGTGCAGCACCCCAGTTCCTCTCCACTTTCAAGCTCCTGACCCCGCCTGGTAGGGCCAAACGCAAAGTCCCTCTGAATGCCTCCCAGGCCCACTCACCATCTCCTGGGTGCCGCCCATAGCCACCTGGCCATAATGTGGCCTCACAGATACGACAGCGGAAGCAGCTCCGGTGGAAGAAACAGCCATCAGCACAGAGGCGTTCCAGGATATAGAGGTGTTGCCCACAAAGTGCACACAGATCCTCAGCACTGGCCTGCAGTGACCCCCAGGTCCCAGGTCAACTGGAGTCAAAGCCAAGGTCGGCCCTTTCCCTGAAACACCTCCCTGCCCTTCCCAGGCCTTTGCCTGCAGACAGGGCCCCTGTGCTCACGTCCTGCTGCTGGGATGGCGGTGTCATTGGTTCATCAGGCTCTTGGACAGGTGGCTCCTCAGTACTTGGGGTCTCAGCCTCTATCTGAAAAGGCCAAGAGGTAGAGGGACAGGGTCAGTTAGGGAGTCGTGTGCAGATGAAAGAACTGGAAGGGAAAGGCAGTGAGACTGGATGGGGGGTTGGGTACAGGAGCTTGGGTAGCAAGCAAGACCTGGGGGACAGGACGTGGGCGAGCACCTCAGGGAAGGGACTGTCCAGCCCTTGCATGCATTTACCTCCAGGCGAGGCTTCTTGCCACCAGCATCCTCCCCATTTTCCTGCAACAAGTCCTACATTCTAAGCATGGGCTCTGAGTCCCACACTTCTCCTTTCCCCCATCCTGGATGTCATCCTCTTCACCTCAGGGAACCCCACTGCCCAGCCCAACCCCACCCAAACTCTCCACCTGAGTCCGGGTCCGTTGCAGGGTCCTCTGCAGTTTGCCAAGGAATAGTACAGCAGTGGCAGCGCCTGGGGAGCCTTGGCTGACCGAGCCTGTGAGGAGAGTCGTAGAGATCGGGAAATACTATATCCCCAGAAGTGAGCTATGAGCCAGCCCAGAAGGCTAAAGGATACCTCTCCCAGGATGTCCCTTATAGGGCGCTCTCTCCCTCGCTCTGTCTGTCTGTCCCTCTCTCACACACACACACCCTTGTCGTCCCACCCTCATCTTCCAGCTCACCTGGGTTGTGTGGTGTGCTCTTGAAGGCACTATGGAAGTGGCTGAGGTACGCAATGAGGCCCAGTGGGTCACTCCCTGCCACCATCGCCTGTGCGGACAACACTGGTGTGATGCCCAGCTCATGCTCTGCCATCTTCAGCGCCCAAGAAGTAGCTTCCAGAGCCCCCATTCCCTGGATCTCGGAGGGTTCTCTATGGGGCAGCAGGGAGAAAGGTCAGTGGGAAACCAAAACTTGAGCCCACGGAAAGGGGAGACAGCAGCAGGGGAGGGATATCGGGAAAGGGAGGCAAGGGGAGGAAGGGTTTTTATTCTCCGCCACACACCCACCACCACCCAGCCAACTACAACGGCTTCTGGCCTTGGGGGGCCTCCACCACTCACAGAGCTCTCCCTATTGAATGGATGCTCATGGGCAGAGGGGCAGGAGTACTATCTCTAGGGAGGTGAAGTGACTAGAGCAGAATTATTAGCAAGTGATGGTGCTGGGATGCAGTGGCTGTGCCCCTCCTACTTGTGATCCCCTGCCATTCCACACTGCCTGGAGGGGGGCAGCACAGAGGCATGGAAGAGAGGGAGGGTCTATCAGGGACCCCCAAGCCCAATCCCTGACTTACAGAAGGGCGGGCCGCAGCCGGTGCACCAGGGCGCACAGAGCCAGCCCATCAGCCCAGGAGGAAGACAGGTCAGTGACATGGACACCGGGGTACCCAGCTGTCTGTTCCTGGCACCAGCGCAGCAGCTCCTCCTGGGAGCCCACTGCCCCTAGGAAGAGGAGGCTGCGCTTGTACCCAGGGCACCCCAGCCCATAGACAGAGCCCAGCTGCTGGCTGTGGGGTCTGTATGGGAGCCAGAAGCAGGGACCCACCCCGACTGAGCACCAGCCTAAGAATGTGAGCAGCACCTCCTTCATCCCCATTTTCTCATTTGAAAAAAAATCTTTGGGGGGAATAAAGTGAAATCACTGCTAGCCGCAGAGAGGCCAGCAGGCTATGAACTGAGGGGCAAAGGAAGCCCAGTGGCTGAAAGGAGAGGAAGGTTTGGGGGTCTGCCAGGTGGGAAGGGGCAGGACAGCCGAGAACGCGGCACGGCTGCCATCCAGTGTTTCAGCGGTAAAGTGCTGAGATACTCCGCAAAGGCTGCCAAATGGCTGCTGCTGCGAAGCGCCCGCTGCCCTTTGCTCTCCAGGATGCCCCCAATCTCCACCCCCCAACCCAGCGGGGCTCCAGCACTCTGCTCCCTGCTGCCAGCGGCTGCAACTGCTATCGGTGCTTACACATCACTGTTCGGTCAATGTTTTAGACGTGCCCCTGGAGGCGGCCTGCTCACCAGTGGCTGGCTTTCCGGAGTCTGTCTTGTCACTCATCTTCTGCACAGGCTCCTTGGCCTCCACGTCGTACAGGTCTCGTACCTACGGCAGCCCCTTTCAGGTCTCCAGGCAGGCTCACCACACACCCGCTCAGCCCATGGGGAAGGGCTGCCTGGGTGGGGCTCACCCAGACGGACAGTGGCTGCAGGGACCAGGAGGAAGGCCTGCCCTGGGGTGGAGTGCTGACCTGACTGGGGGTCACAGCCCGCAGGTTCAGGTTGGGGTAGCGGGTGGCGGGGTCCAGCCCGTACTGCGCCACGTTGCGGTGCATGTTCTCCGGGGACGTCTGTGACAGGAGCTGGTACAAGCTCTCTCTGGGGGATGAGGGTGAGGGACAGGCACGAGCAGGAGGGCACCATTAGCGCTCACCCCTCAACCACCACCAGGCCTTTGCCTTGTTCTCCTTTATCCACTCCCCCATCTACTTACCCAGCATCTCCGAACCTATTCCTGAGTCTTGTCCCACATCCAGCCCTGCCCTGCCCCACCCCCCAACTCAGGCCTCACCTCTCTGCTAACACCTCTAGGGTCCCAGCGCCCTCTGCCCACCGCTTCACCATCCAGGCGGCATCAAAGGCTGCCAGGAAGCCCCGGGCCACTCCAGTGCCCAGGGGCCAGAAGGGCTGCAGGGCCAGAAGGACAAGAAATAGTTCAGTGAGAGCCCAGCAGAGGGCCCAACCCAACAGGGTTGCCAGAGCCCATGTGCCCCCGAGGCCAGAGCAGGGGCCCCCATGACAGCACCAGGCCACCCTCACCTCCTCTTTACAACAGTAAACCTTTTATTACCCTCCCCTTCCATGAGGCCACTTCCTGCCCTACCTAACCAGGGAATCCCCGTGCCTCCTTACGCGGAATCCAGAGAGCCACCCCCCAATCAGGGAACACTGAGCCCTCACCTCCACCAGACAGTCCCCGACCAGCCCCAGCAGCAGGCGGGTGCCGTGCCTCTCCTGCACCCGAGCAGAGCTCTCTGCCCGCATCATGCTTGTGAAGTCAAAGGCAGAGACGTCCGGCCGCCCATGGGCGTCCTGGGCAAACTCCAGCTTCCCAAGCTTGCCGTGGGTGGCGAAGTCGGCAGCTGCCCGAGCAAAGCGCTGCAAAGCCTCGGGCACCACGTTGGCACTGCCCAGCAGCCGTTCAGTATCGGGCCAGTCCTGCATGGCCAACAGATCAGAACCATCAGTGTCCTGTCCCCTCAGGTATAGTAGGTACACATCCTGAGGCCCCAGGAACGGGCTCCCCCAGATTACACAGCAGTTGGAGGCTGAGCTGGGACTAGACGTGAAAATCCTGCCTTCCATGCCCAGCATCATTACATGTGTTCAACTAGTTCATTCAGCAGATACTGCCCGGGTGCTTACTACATAGAAGGCACCATTCTAAGCTCTGGGAATCGTCAGCAAGGAAGAGACAGACAAAACCCCTCGTGGAGCTTAGTCCTCATGGAATGCAGTGCTGGGACTGGTATACGGCGTTGACCCCAGAATAGGATTCAAGTGGTCATGGAAGTCTCAGAGAAGAGCTTACTGAGGTAGAGAAAGTGCCACTGCAGACAGGATGGACTCCCTCCACCCCCAGGGGGAGACCATGTCCAGGCCTGGGCCCCACCTCCCAGGGTCCACCATTCAGTCCCTCCCTGCCTGGGCCCCACCTGACGCAGCACTCCCAGCCGTAGGAGGCACTGCTTCTTGGCTGTCATCACGAAGTAGTGGGTGTCATCCTTGTAGTACACGATATTCTCCAGATCAATGCCTGTGGGGTCAGGGCAGGGTGCAGGGCGTGCGTCTCCTCTCATTATGTGTCACTTCCCCAAATACCCCAGACATGCCTGACCTCTGAGCTGGGATCACAGCTTAGCCTGCAGTGGGTCCTCCCTACACAGGGACCCATGAGTTCTGGTGGCACCACGGGCCATCTATCTCAGGCCCAGCAGATGGAGGAGCAAAGAGAGAAACTTGGGTGGAGTGGCAGCGGGGAGACGTGTACCACACGGTCACAGGCTTGCAGAGGACAGCCTGGTTTCTCCAAATGAGATGCGTGGTAGTGTGAAGCCAAAGAAAACCTAGAACACCTCTGGAAGTACCACTTACACTTTGAATTTATGTCACTTTTATATTGAAGCCTATGTACAGAAGCACAAAGCAAAAGCCCATGCATTTGGCAAGAGATTTCTAAGACTTGTCATGCTGGGTGACCAAGTGTGGTTGTGCCTGCTGATTCCCTGGGGGCTCAGGTTCTTTGCTGCCAGGACCACAAAGATGGACAAGTGTGGGATTCTTTGGACTGTGGACAGGTCTAAGAGGGAGAATCGGGAGCTAGGCCATAGTCAGGCACTCGGAAGGGAAACCCTGTGCGGAAGGGCCCTGACCTGTAGCTTTGAGCAGGCTCTGGAAGAAGCTCTGGTTGTAGATCCTGGCCACACCACTGATCTCGGGCACCTGTGTCTCTTCCACGGTGCGCCCGTTCACAAAGTTAGCCGTGATGCCAATTGCCAGTTTGCCGCGCATTTCTCGCACTGTGAAGCCTAGAGGTGAGGACAGGTGGGGAGTGGCCGGAGGATGAGGGGTGTAACAGCCTAGAAAGGCCCAGGAGGAGCTCAAGATGCTGGCTTCTTCAAGGGAAGGGATCACTCACCTTCAGGGACAAATTTACCTCCAGCCGCAGAGATGAGGACATCAAATTCATACTTGGCCAGTTGGGCTGGGGGGCTGGGCTGGAGCTGAGCACGCCAACCACTCCCTGGGGCAGAGGATGTGAGTGGTACAAAGATATAGAAAACTGAAGAGGTCTCTATATTCCCAGGACAATCCAAGGTTTTGTGGTTTACAAAGCAGTGACACACTGTCGATCAAATGACACCTTCACAACAACCACGGAAAGGAGGCGAGGAAAGAAATACTTCACATTTTACAAAAGCCCAAAATGAGACTCAGAGGGGTTTGAAAAAGGCCAGGCTGTGAGAAAGGGAGACTCAGCTGACTCCAAACCTTACCCTTTTTCTTTTGCAAGGCCAGGGTATCCTTGGTACATGGGGGTTCTCAAGAGCAGAGAAGTACTTACCCTTTTTGGGAGGAGGCTGCAGGCCAGTGAAAGTGATGCCCCAGTGGATTTCCACCCCCAGCAGTAATGCCACTTTCAACAAGAGGAGCTGCAGTTGCCGGATGCCTGGACGGGAGAAGACATTAGCGACAGGGACCCCAGGATCCTACAGCCTCCCCAAACACCAGTGTGTACCTTGTCTGGGCTGGAGAAGGTCTTAGAGCTCACTCAGTCCAAGTGCCCGTTCTACAGGTGAGGGACCTGAGTCCTGAAAGCCATCTGACTGCAGTGAGTCTTGACCACCCTGCCCTGGGCTGACCCCCACCTACTGGCCTGTCTCTAGGCCCAGGCTCATCCGCCCCTCCAGGCCACCACACGGTGCTCACTGATGTGGTCCAGGGAGCCTGTGCAGAAGCGCCCATAGAACTTCTTGGCGCCGAGTGCCCGAAGGTCGTGGATGGTGAAGGGCCAGAGATGGAGCACGTTGTGACGAGAGAACTTGGTGCGCTTTTCCACCAGCACCACTCGGGCTCCCAGCATCGCCAGCTCCACAGCAGCCCGCAGACCGCAAGGTCCCGCCCCCACCACCAGGCACTGCGAACACACAAGGCAGCACAGGCATGGCAGGCCCCCTCCTCTGACTCCGCCCACTCTCCAAGCCCCGCCCCAGGCACTGAGACACACCTTAGTGCCGGTGCAGGCCCGGCCCTGCTGGTAGACCTGCTGGCTCGCTCTCTTGTCCAGCTTGGCCCACAGCGACTTAGCACTCCAGTAGTTGAGCTGGGCCTTGATCTTGTGGTACTGGGAGAGCCCCCCACCAGGCTCCAGCCCCAGGGCCCCGCATAGCCCTTGGAAGCTGCTCAACACATCCTGGCACAGCTGGGCCTGCAAGAAGCTCTCAAAGTGGGCATGCGCTGGGTTGGTGGAGGTGGGTGAGGCCATGGAGACCCCAGGGAGGGGTTCCTGGGGAGGGGCAGAGGCACGTGGTTGCTGGAAAGAAGAAAGGAAGAGATTGCAAGAGGCTGGAGAAAGGAGGAAGGGAAAAGGAAGAGAAGAAGGCAGTGCGGTATCCCCAGGGAGCTCCGGGTCCTACCCAGATGGGCTCCTCTCCTCTCTGTCAGCTGCTCCACAGACAGCCGCAATCCGTTCCACTTCAAGTGAAATCTGCCAAGTTTGGAAATGAAAAATCAGCAGTCCTGAGCTCAGGGGGCCTGCAGAAAGCTAGGGAGCCTCCCACTCAGTCTTCTCAGCCAGGAATCTCCAGGCTCTACTCCATCCCTGGGGGACAGCAGTTCTTACCCCGCCTTCAGCGAGGCCCTGCGCAGCCCTGCAAGCAGGCTGGGAGAATTTCTCAGACATGAAGAGGGCAGGGTGTCAGAGAAATGGGCTTTCCTTGCAGTACAGACAGGGACAGATCTAATATCTGCAACCCCAGCTGCCAGGCACACACACTGTCCCATCTCACCCCATGCCTCCCTGTGCCCCGCAGCCCTCAATGGACTGTGTGCCGTTGGGTGTGGTGTGTCTTATGCCAGGGGCAAAGTTTTCCTCCTTAGCACTTGCCATTGCCTCTTAAAGGGGAGGAGGAGGTGGTGGTGGTGGTTTAGTCGCTAAGTCATGTCCAACTCTTGGGACTCCATGGACTGTAGCCCACTAGGCTCCTCTGTCCATGGGATTCTCCAGGCAAGAACTCTGGAGTGGCTTGCCATTTCCTTCTCCAGGGGATCTTCCTGACCCAGGGATTGAACCCAGGTCTCCTGCATTGCAGTCAGATTCTTTACCAACTGAGCCTGGAGGGAAGCCCCTTCTCTAACCACGTAGGATCCACTTCCCACCACCAAACTACCTTAACAGACAGCCCCAGGATGTTGCGTCTGTCTGGTGACAAACAACTAGGCCTATTTCTGACTCACTGTGGTCAGAATACTTCCCCTGTGACTTGCTACTGCTCCAGTGGCCACAAGACCGTTCGGGGGAGTTGGGGGGCGTCAGGGCAGCAGGATTCGCTCCGCCCAGCTTCTCTCACTCCCACAGACACCCCGCCCCATCCCTGCTCGCTCTCCCAGGAATCTCTCCAGACAAGGCTTCTCTTTGTCCCCTTCTCCCTCGCTGGGGCACCCACCCACGCAACTTGAGGGGTGGCAGAGCTTTCTCACGTTGGGGCCAGGAGGAATCAGAGGGTAAGGGGATGTGGTTGCCCACGGGGGAGTTAAGGACGGTGGTGGCCTAGCCCAGGGAAGACCCTTGAGCTGATCCCCCTGACCCCATCAGTCGCCTCCTCGGTCCCAGCCCGGAGCCCCGCAGGCCAGGCCCAGGCAGGAGATTAAAATCACCGCCACAGGTCACCTGGACGAGGCGGACTGAATGTCAGTAAGGGCAAAGGTCTCTCTTGGAAGGTGGAAAGGAGGAAGACCTCAGCGAAGTGGGGAGAGGGGCGACCCAATCTGGAAACACCAAGACAAAGAATGTGCGAGCGGTAGGGCGGTCCGGAAGGATGGAGGGAGCTGGACCGCTGGCAGCGGGCGGTTGGGAGTACTCACACTCTGGACCGTAAAGTTTGGGAGGGGCTGGGCAGGACGGAGGCGCAGAGAGACTGCGCCTGACGGGCCAGGCGGGATTCACGAGGGCCTCGAGCCACATTTCCCAGGAGGCGCATCCCTACCCCCACCCCGGGACCCCGCGGGTCGGGGGGCGCACATTTGGCGCGGCTGGACAACTTACCGGGGGCTTGGGAGCCCGCAGGGGTCTCTTCCTGCCAGGCGGGCGTGCCAGTCCGGGCGGGTTGGGAGGCGGGGACAGAGGAAGGGGGGTGGAGGAGGAGGAGGAAAGGAGGGTGGAAGAGGCAGAGGAGGCGCGGACCAAAATCTGGGGTTGAGGGCTGCGGGCCGGTGCGCCCGACCGGCGAGTCTAGCTGGGCGTGGGCTTCGGCCAAGCACGCTCAGCCGGCAGAGACTTTATTGGAGCCTCATTAACATCTCATTAGCAGGCGATCCCCGGCTGGGGGCAGCCAGGGGCCCGCCCACGGCTGCAGGGTGGTGCCCGAGGGCGTGGCGCCGCAGACGCAGTGTTCCGGCTAGGGGCGGGAGACCCCGGCCCAGCCTGGCCCGGTCGCTTAAGCAAGGGTCGGAGGCTCCGGGAGCCCGGCAGCACACCAGCGGCGGAGGTTCAGGGATCCCGACAGCACACCAGCGGCGGAGGCTCTGGGAGCCCCGCAGCACACTAGCGGCCTCCGGCTCCATTCCGGAGCCTGCGCCTAAAAGCTTGTCCTTCCCAGGCGGGCGAGGCAACCCGGCCTTGCGCAGTACCTACTGAGCTGCCGCCTCCGAGCCCTGGCCCGGAGAAGGAGCTCGCACTGAGCAAGAAGTTTGCAGAAGCTGTTGAGTAGCGCCGAAGTATCTGCGTCCTTTACACCTCTCCTACGAGGAGATTCACGGCCCGGGTACTCCACGATGGATCCAAGCTCGGTGTCCACCTACCCTGCAACCAGTCTGCACCTAGACCCGAGCTGAGGGCATCCAGCACGGACGCAAAGTCCTGGAAACTCGGCAATCTGCAGCGTCCACAGCGGCAGAAGTGAGAAGGCAAGAAGGTCTTGAGGTGGGGCTGGGGGACCACTTCTAAGACAGGCGGAAATGAGAAGGGTGTAAATGAGACGCTGGTTCCCCAATATTCAAGAATGCCTGGGAGAAAGGACCCACAGAACTGTTTGGTACCAACTTCCTCATATTCCCAGTGAGGAAACAACTGAATGTGAACGCACTCTTCCAAGGTCATTCAACTAGTTAATATTAATAATATAAAACATCAGTTTTCCTTTATTAAACGTCTATTATGAATATTAATCTCAATGATCACAAATGTCCCGTTTTACTGAAAAGGAAACCGAGGGTCACCCATGGCAAAGTTGCATAGCAAGTGGCAGAGCTGGTATGGGACCCAGGTCTATCTAACACCACACCAGTGCTGATCTAATGTGACAAGTGAAAGGCTGGCATCCTGAGAGACTGTTTCTTGTTTAGAGGAAGTGACACCATTACACTGGAAACACGAAACAGAGGGATGAATGGCACTGGAAAGAGCTGGGGACCCTATGGCTCTCCCCTCTTTATTTTCATTTTGCATTCCCTGGAAACCCTCTGAGACCCAGTAAAACCTATATACACACTGCTCCCAGCTTGAGATGAGAAGCAGGGAAGGGGAAATGCCTGCTTTCTGCCAGCAGAGGCAGGGAATTGAGCCAGGTCCAGCTCAGGAAACCAGGGCAGTCTCCCAGCTGGGCCCATCCTAGCTCTTGTGTATGACTAGTCATTTGGCTTGAAATCAATTTGCCAAATATGAGACACACCCATATTTAAATACATTGTGTCAGAAGGATTCTAAGTCCACTCTGAATGGGTTACCTGTTTTAGAATCATTCCATTTCCCTTTCATTAGTAGATGGTAAATAACCAGCCGCTCTGACTTTGAGGTTAGCAGAGGACCGGCATGGTCTGGCCCTTGACTCAATGACTTGCATCTCAACCAAATAGGGGTTTGCGGCTCTCCAAATGACAGAAGGTAAAATTTGTCTTTAAAAAAAGATCACAGAATAATGACTTCATCAATGCTTAAAAATAACTGCTGACTTGGAGTTTCACTCTATGTTAATTAAAGATACACGGTAGAGCAGAGAGCAATGGGGAATGGTTTTTAATCTAGAAGATCTGGCCAGATGGCAGCTTTACTTCACATGAATTTAAGTGACCTTGAAAAGTCACCAACCACTATGTTTCAGTCTCAGCTCTAAATGGAGGCACTTTAATTACTGAATCTCTTCAATCCATTTTGATTCTAAAATCCTGTTACTCAATGTTGGTGATTCTAAGAAATGTACAGTCTAGGAGGCCCAAAACAAATTCTATTTTAGACTTTCTTCAAAGACAGTCATGAGCCACATTATTGAGTCACGATCCATATTACATGTGTATACAAAACTAAAAATACTGGCACAAACACACTAGCTAATTTATGCTGGGTCAAATAAGTGGCTGATACGTGAAAAGTCAGTTGGCTTTTTTGTTGGTTATTGGCCATGTGGCACATGGCCTCTGGGATCTTAATTCTCTGACCAGGGATCAAACCCAAGCAGTGGATATGCTGAGTCCTGACCACTAGACTGCCAGGGAATTCCACGAAAAGTCATTTTAAAAGAATCTCAGGACTTCCCTGGTGGTTCAGTGGTTAAGAATCTGACTCTCCAACTGGCAGATGGTAAAATGTCTTTTAAAAAGATCATAGAATAATGATCTGACTGCCCATTCAGAGGACATAGTTCCATCCCTGGTCTGGGAAGATCCCACATGCATTGGGGCAGCTAAGTCTGTGGGCCACTGTGACTGACCCTGCGCTCTAGAGCCTACAAGCGGCAACTCCTGAAGCCTGCGCGCCTAGAGCCTCTCCTCTGCCAACAGAAGTCACCACACTGAGAACCCCCCCACCACAACTAGAGAGTAGTCCCTGTGTAGCAACAAAGACCCAGCGCAACCAAAAATAAATACACATTTTAAAAAATAATAAAAGAATCCCATTCGAATGATTTTGCAAATAAATCATGTGAGTAGTGGCCTAGGTTAGAAACCTGAGCCATTAAAACAGGGTTCCTTTCCTCTAATTTACACCATGTTGTCTTTCTGCAATGCCATCCTTACCTCACCTCCCATCCTTTCATCTCCTCAACCTGGAGTCAGAAACTGGATCCCTAATACTGCAGGTGATGGTTCTATACCATCCTATATATGACTTTACACTGGGAGGTCAGTGTGTTCAAATGCCACACCCACAGTCCTGGGTCAGGAGCCACAACTGCCGTCTAACCAAGCAGACACAGCTCCTAATGTAAAATAATTACTGGCTGAGTCCAAAGTGTAGCGTGCTGTGGACAGATATGAAAGGTGGCTTGCCTAAGATTAAAGGGTAGGAGAGAATTAGAGGGTGAGGAAGTGACACTTGCACTGAATTCTGACAGATGTGCAGACACTGAGACGGAGAGGAGGGGCAGAAACCTTTCAAGCCTGAGAAACTGCCTGCCTCAAAGCCTGAGGCAGGAAGTTGCTGGCTGTGTTTCGGGAACAGCAAGGAAGACAGTGTAGCTGGAAGTGAGAATGCGGAAGGGACCCAAGAGGAAGATGGGCTGGGGATTTTATTCTGAGCGCAGTGGGAAACTGCAGAGGATTATAAGCAGAGCAGAGGTAATAATCATATTTCCATTCAGTTCAGTTCAGTTCAGTTCAGTCGCTCAGTCGTGTCCGACTCTTTGCGACCCCATGAATCACAGCACGCCAGGCCTCCCTGTCCATCACCAGCTCCCGGAGTTCACTCAGACTCACGTCCATTGAGTCAGTGATGCCATCCAGCCATCTCATCCTCTGTTGTCCCCTTCTCCTCCTGCCCCCAATCCCTCCCAGCATCACAGTCCTTTCCAATGAGTCAACTCTTCGCATGAGGTGGCCAAAGTACTGGAATTTCAGCTTTAGCATCATTCCTTCCAAAGAAATCCCAGGGCTGATCTCCTTCAGAATGGACTGGTTGAATCTCCTGGCAGTCCAAGGGACTCTCAAGAGTCTTCTCCAACACCACACTTCAAAAGCATCAATCCTTCAGCACTCAGCTTTCTTCACATTCCGACTCTCACATCCATACATGACCACAGGAAAAACCATAGCCTTGACTAGACGGACCTTAGTTGGCAAAGTAATGTCTCTGCTTTTGAATATGCTATCTAGGTTGGTCATAACTTTTCTTCCAAGGAGTGTCTTTTAATTTCGTGGCTGCAGTCACCATCTGCAGTGATTTTGGAGCCCCCATAAATAAAGTCTGATACTGTTTCCCCATCTATTTCCCATGAAGTGATGGGACCGGATGCCATGATCTTTGTTTTCTGAATGTTGAGCTTTAAGCCAACTTTTTCACTGTCCTCTTTCACTTTCATCAAGAGGCTTTTGAGTTCCTCTTCGCTTTCTGCCATAAGGGTGGTGTCATCTGCATATCTGAGGTTATTGATATTTCTCCCAGCAATCTTGATTCTAGCTTGTGTTTCTTCCAGCCCAGCGTTTCTAATGATGTACTCTGCATAGAAGTTAAATAAGCAGGGTGACAATATACAGCCTTGACGCACTCCTTCTCCTATTTGGAACCAGTCTGTTGTTCCATGTCCAGTTCTAACTGCTGCTTCCTGACCTGCATACAGATTTCTCAAGAGACTGGTCAGGTGCTCTGGTATTCCCATCTCTCTCAGAATTTTCCACAGTTTATTGTGATCCACACAGTCAAAGGCTTTGGCATAGTCAATAAAGCAGAAATAGATGTTTTTTCTGGAACTCTCTTGCTTTTTCCATGATCCAGCGGATGTTGGCAATTTGATCTCTGGTTCCTCTGCCTTTTCTAAAACCAGCTTGAACATCAGGAAGTTCACAGTTCACATATTGCTGAAGCCTGGCTTAGACAATTTTGAGCATTACTTTACTAGCATGTGAGATGAGTGCAACTGTGTGGTAGTTTGGGCATTCTTTGGCATTGCCTTTCTTTGGGATTGGAATGAAAACTGACCTTTTCCAGTCCTGTGGCCACTGCTGAGTTTTATTCATGCATTTAGCAAGGCGCTGTGCTTGATGCTCAGGGCAGAGCAGTGAGCCCAGATGGACCACCATTTCCAACAGAAAAGGGGGCAGGGGAGGGGAAGAAAGGCAGGCGTACTGGCAAGAGAACGTGGTGATGGTGCAGCAGTTTGGATGGAAGAAGTGGATGGACTCAAAGTACAGTCTGAGGTGAAACTGATATAACTTGATGATGGATTGGGAGTGGAGCATGAGGAGAGGCCCATCAAGAATGAATCCCAGCGTTCTCTTTTGGCTGGTAAGAGTGAGGGACTTGAAAATTTGGGTCCCTCATCCTTTCTTACTCTGCCCTGAAACCTCATCCTCTATATGCTGCTTTTTATTCAAATACTTTCCCCAGAAATCAATGATGATTTCATATACTCTGAGATAACACAAAGGACAGAGATTAAAAATACAAATAGGCTCAGGATCTGTTTAAATACTTTCCCATATTTTTGTTAAGAGAGTAATTTTATACTTCAGACATTAAGATTATAGGAAAATTTGTCCAGAAGCCACTTAATCATACTAGAATTATCTATAAGAGGTAGGTTTTGTTTTTTTTTTGATGTAGACATTCTTGTTTATAACTCTAATTTAGCCTAAGGAAGCTTCAGTTTAACTTTTCATCCAAGGATGAAACAAACTAAAACAAAAGCCAAACTATTCCTTTGGAATATTTTCAAATCCATATTTTAAATGATCTAATATTATGGATAAGATTTCCATGGTGGCTCAGATGGTAAAGAATCTGCCTGCAATGCAGGAGACCTGGATTCAATCCCTGGGTCAAGAAGATCCCCTGGAGAAGGGAATGGCAACCCATTCCAGTATTCTTGCCTGGAGAATTCCATGGACAGAGAAGCCTGGCAGGCTGCAGTCCATGGGGTTGCAAAAAGTCAGATAAGACTGAGCGACTAACAATATCATGGATATTAAGAATTCAAAACAAATTGGGACTTCCCTGGTGGTCCAGTGGTTAAGGCTCATGCTTCCACTGCAAGGGGTGAGGGTTCAATCCCTGGCTGGAGAACTAAGATCCTCCATGCCACATGGTGTGGCCAAAAAAAAAAAAAAAAAATCAATCAATCAAAACAATAAATCTATGCTCGGAGACCAAGAAATTTCCCTGACCTCTGCTCAACTTTTCCCCTTTCTATATGTCACACTGGATATAGTACTATTTTTCACTTATAAAGGAAAAAAGCTAAGATCTCTTCCTAATGTTATCTAAAGTTCCTACACTTTATGTTGAGAAGGTGATCAAATGAGCTTCAGTATAAAAGCTCTTCTGAAAGTAGTGAAAGTGTTAGTCACTCAGTCATGTCCAACTCTTGGACAGGCTTCTCTGTCCATGGAATTCTCCAGGCAAGAATACTAGAGTAGGTAGCCATTCCCTTGTCCAGGAGATCTTCCCACCCAGGGATTGAACCCAGGTCTCCTGAATTGCAGGCAGATTCTTTACTGTCTGAGCCACCAGGGAAGCCCAAAAGCTCTCCTGCTGCTAAGTCGCTTAAGTCGTGTCAGACTCTGTGTGACTCCATAGACGGCAGCCCTCCAGGCTCTCCCGTCCCTGGGATTCTCCAGGCAAGAACACTGGAGTGGGGTGCCATTTCCTTCTCCAGTGCATGAGAGTGAAAAGTGAAAGTGAAGTCACTCAGTTGTGTCCAACTCTTAGCCACCCCATGGACTGCAGCCTACCAGGCTCCTCCATCCATGGGATTTTCCAGGCAAGAGTACTGGAGTGCGGTGCCACTGCCTTCTCCGAAGCTCTCCTAGTGTGGTACATTTCCAGTGAGAATGATGATATGTACACATATTCTAGTCAACTCATGTTTTGGTTGTTTAACTAAGTGTAAAGAATTTGAAAGCAAGATAAACTATCACAGTGACATTCCAGCTTCTTTTAGAGGTCATTCCGTTATACCTGCTGTTTACAAAAGGCAAAGGGAATTATTTTGGTGGTGGGAGAGGGGCAGGTAAGTCCTCCAGATCTACTCTTTACAAAAGCAGGACAAAGTATTTTCTTTAAATTCCTGAGAACTTAAGCTTATTTTAGTTTGGAAACTAAGGATGAACATTTACCTTAATACTTATAAGGTTAGCAAAAATAAAGCAAATCTGCCTTAAATACAAAATAGCCTCAGTCAGAAATTTGAAAAAAGGGCCCACTTACAGAAGTTCATATTAGTTAATTTTCACTTTAGTAGAAACTTCTATTCAATTGGCAAACTGCAATTAAGATTTGAAGCTTAATAGTAGTAAAATACTAACATGAGTATTATTAATATGGTCGTTACTGCATTCTGTAGGAGAGAGACTAACTTACTATTATTTTTTTATGAAAAAGCTTATGATTGTATGCTAAAATTTCATAAACAGATCCTCTAGTCAATAAAGTTCTACTACATGAAGCAGATCATATGTAAAGAGAAACCCAGCTTAATGTTTCAAAAGGATGGTATTAAACCCATCTGGTAGGAATGGCCAGCCCTGTGCCCCAGTTCCAGTTCTGCCACTTACTGTGTGACCTTGGGCAATGGGCGTCATCTGTCGATGCCTCAGTGTTCTCATCTGTAAAATAGGCGTAATAATATAGAAACATCATGACAATTAAGTAAAATAAGATTGTGCTTCAAATGGGTTATGGGTGTATCCGACACTACTTCCCTTCTCACTCCAGATGCCAGGTGTTACTAACGCCCATACATCAAAATGTGACTATTTGGAGATACTGCCTTTAATGAAGTAACCAGGGTAAAATGTGGTCACCAGGGTAAGCCCTAATCCTATATGAGTAGTGTCATTATAAGGCGATTAGGATAAAAACACAGGAGAGGAAGAGCATGTGAAGACACAAGGAGGAAAAGATGGCAAGGAGGCCTCAGAAGACACCAGTCCTCACCAGTCCAACACCTTCATACTAGACTTGCAGCCTCCGGAACTGTGAGAAAATAAATTTGTCATTTAGTCCACTCAGTTTGTAGTATTTGTTATAGCAGCCCTACCTAGCAAACTAATATGCCAATCATGGCCAGAGATGCCTGGAGTCCTCTAACTGAAGGATACCATATGAGACCTTCTGTGCACCCTGATATA
Organism: Ovis canadensis; assembly: GCF_042477335.2. Taxonomy (NCBI): domain Eukaryota; kingdom Metazoa; phylum Chordata; class Mammalia; order Artiodactyla; family Bovidae; genus Ovis; species Ovis canadensis. The sequence continues at coordinate 38,751,462 of NC_091252.1, read as the reverse complement.
GAAAAGGTTTCAGAGGTCCTAAGATATAGACCTGAAACACCTGGCTTTGCTCAAGGCCTACAGTAAAGATTCAACAAGGCAGATATTGTTATTACTCCAGCTTATGAAAACCTAGGTGTAAGCATCTATAATGAGACTCTCATATCCCTCAGCATCATGTGACCAGTTGCTCACATTCACAGCATAAGAACCAGATGCAGAAAAATACACAGATGAGAGACAGAAAGAGGAGTTTCAGGAAACACACAGGCCAAGCTCAAGGACAGCTCATTTTGATGGCAAGAGCTCAAGTCTTCCCAAGGCTAGCCTTCTACCGAGAGAAAACCAAAGATTTCATCTGCAAAAGTGATAAGGTCGTTTCAGCAGTCTGGAAGCATAATTTTCTGCTGTAGTTCTATAGTGTTAGTCACTCAGTCATGTCCAACTCTTTGTGACCCCACTGACTGTAGCCCACCAGGCTCCTCTGTCTGTGGAATTCTCTAGGCAAGAAGACTGGCCTGCCATGCCCTCTTTCAGGGGATCTTCCCGACCCAGGGATCGAACCCGGGTCTTCTGTATTGCAGGCAGATTCTTCACTGTCTGAGCCACCAGGGAAGACTTACTTGGCTTCTACTAGTACTACTTCTCAACTAGTCCCTAAGAACTGCAATTTGTTAAAACAATTGTTTCAACTGCACAAGCTTAATACAAACTAAGTTGTGAAACAATGAGCCAACAACTTCTCAAAGGCAATAGAAACATTTTTCTGTCCATGTCATTTCCTTTGGGTGCAGTCACTGAATTTTAAAATCAGGATTTCAGGGACTTTCCTGGTGGTCCAGTGGCTTAGACTCCATATTCCCACTGCAAGGGGAGAGAGTTTCAAGGGGGGAAGAGTTCAATCTCTGATTGGGGAACTAAGATCCTGTGTGCCCACACCTGGGCTGACAAAATAAAGCAAACAATGAAACCTTAAAATTAAGGATTTAATTCAAAGGGACAGAATGTGTATTTAGGACATAGAAGAGAGACTTGATTTATAAAGCTTTCCTTTTCTCACTTCCCTTTGACAGCTGGTCAAATAACCCAGAATCTTCCGAAAGAGATTTTTATTGCTGAGCCCGGCTCTCATGCTAGAGACGGGTAACATGTGCTCCAGGAGCCACAAGCTAACATGTGGCTACCAAGCGCTCACAATGCAGCTACTGTGACTGAGGAACTAGGTTTTATTTTTAATTAATTCTAATACAAATTTTAAAACACACTTGTTTCAGTTATTGGGGAAAAACCTGTATCTGTAACCTAGATATGTGAACCTAGGTTTTCAAGTGTAAACTGTATGAACCCTAAAGACAGATCAAGTGTGTCATGAACATTAGCATCCAAACTGAGTGTGCAGTCCCCATATAAAATACACACCAGATTTTGAAGACATAGTATGAAAAAAAGAATTTGTCAAGTATGATTACATTTTAATATTTCATATTTACATGCTGCAAAGCTTGGCACATGTTAAGATTAAATAGCGATTTTATTAAAATTAATCTCATCTTTCATGTTTTTAATGTGGCTACTAGAAAATTTTAAATTATACATGTGGCTCACACTATATTTCTCTTAGAGTACAGGCAGACTGTCATAAAGCTAGTTAAACTTCACTCTGAAATAGTCATATGATCATGATCATACTTCCTGAATAATTAATAACTATCCAGCTACCCAGAATGAGTAGTTAAACATTTATCTGCTTTAATATCACATATCTCCAGGAGAAAAAGATGTGGGCCAGTAGGCTTTGAAAAGCTGGTAAAGACAATGCATTTTAACAATAAGGTTAAGGTAAATAGTTTAAATGACTAAGTCAAGAATCTGAAATGATATTTAGGACATAACTGTATTTATAAAAATTGTTTCCAGTCAGGCCTGATTTAGCATAATTTGGCTGATACATTTAAGATAAATCATTGAAGAATTTTTTGAATTACATACAATAGAACAACTATAGTTTGGTAGACATGTTAGAAAAATACTTTCATCTTCTCTCAACCTGAACAATTCTAAATTTTTTCCAAAAACTTATTTGACTCGGGTGGAAATCAAAGATCTCTAAACCAAAGAAGTGACTGATGTGAAGATCCTGTTAATTTTAGTGGCGATTACTGCTACTCTCAATCAACACTGTTAATTTACATGCACTACTGCTGCTGACTCAGTCCTGTCTGACTCTGTGCACCCCATAGATGGCAGCCCACCAGGCTCCTCCGTGCCCACCTTCTTTTCTCAATAACCTGCTATCAGTTTACTTGAGAGAAAGTGGTCAAAGTACTCAATAAAATAGGCTGGGCTGGAAAACTTGACAAAAACATAATTTAACCTTCTGACGATTATTTGAAATCACACTATTATAGACAATGCTGGCTTACTAAGACGCTGAGGCTCAAAAGTATTTTTAAAATTAAATTTACTTTAAAAAATTATGTGTCTATTTTGTGAGATTTAACCTACTTTGTGATAAAAATAGGTTATACTAAGTTCCTATCAAAAAACTTACCAGACACAATACACAGATCAACATTTTTAGAGATCAATTAGAATCCAGTATATTTAACACAAATTACACTGAATTTTACACTCCAGGATAATTAAGAAAGAATTTATCTTCATCATGGAGATTAATATCAATGCTGACAAAAAGTTCAGAATTTGGGATGAACATCTTGTCCAATTTCACACCTTAATTACACTTTTAAATTTCCAACAACCTGCTTTTAAAAACCTCGTCAATCTATGCTTTTCAGAAAAGCTGAATTCAGAATTTAAAAGACGATCCTATCCTTTTGGCTTTCCTCCTTTGTAAATTTCAAGTTAAAATAGACACTTAGTTTCTATGTCTTTGAATCTATCTTAAACATGATATGATGAGCCCACTGTACATGCAAAGATTAAATTTTGAGAAGTTCCTCTATCTTAGGGGATTGGAAGTTATTAAAAGGACAGAGTCCCCAAAGTCATAATCTGTTACATTCAGCCCCAACTTGTAGTAGCAACTGTGTTGCCTAAGACAAATAAGGAAGGGGAACCAACCATTTTACCCAATTCAACATATGATTTCATTTGTTCTAAAAAATCAAATATAACTAGAAAGATCAGCAAGACCGTTATCTATGGCTGTGAATATTTAATACTCACTTAGAAAAAGTCTAACACAATGCCCTCAAAGAAAAGTTACCCAAGTCTTTAAGAGATGTAGTAAATGAAAACCACTCGTCAATACTGAAATGTTAAGTCCAAATCAACATTAGATATAAAACATGATACACACGTCCTGCTCCTTGGATGGAAAGCATTAAGCTATCGGCTAGCTTAGCAAGCTACTGCTTCCCTGTAAGAATCCATAAGTGAGCATTGCAGAAAGCCTAACTTCAAGCACACAGGCTGGTCACAGTGGGCTGATGGAGAAGAGACCAACAGAGCAGCCGAGCCTGTGAACAGGTCAGCTCTGCTCCTGGCTCAGCGACGTGGGCTGGGGCACATGGTGGGTGGCTGGCGGCGGAGCTGGCTCCTGCGTCAGCTGCAGGTGCTGAGCCGGATCTGAAGCGCTCGCTAAATGCAGCTCCCCTGTTTGCTCCTGATGGGCGTGCAGATGTTCCAAAGTCTCCTTGGAGAGTGTGATGACGTGCACTGGCTCGGTCTGTGAGGGCTCCATCTGGCTTTCAATCATATTGAGGCTCTGGATGTGTTCTGTTTGCTCCTGTTGAGCTGAAAGAATTAAGTTCTGCAGTTGCTCTGGCTGCTGTGTGAGCAGGGTGAGGTTTGCAGTCTGGTCTGCCGTCATGTTCGGGGAACTCTCTGCAGTGACGATGCTGATTCCTTGGCTAGGACCTGGCATGAAATTGATGTTATGTACGGAATCGGTTACAAGAAGCTGAATTTCCTGCTCTCCGGAGGCAGAGAGTTGATAGGGCTGTAGCTGAAGAATATTCCTGACCTCTTCAGCATTATTATTGCCAGAAATACTGCTGGCATCAGACGCATGTTTCTCTTTGCTGTGGATTTTCAAGTGAGCCTTTAAGTTGTCTAACCGAGCAAACTGTAAGTTACACTCAGGGCAGGTGAAAGGCTTTTTGCCGGTGTGTAGAATGCAGTGTCTCCTCTTGGCACTCGAGTCAGAAAAGGATTTGCCACACACGGCACAGGAATACGGCTTTTCTCCTCTGCAAGAAAATGTACATTTTATTTTTAAAACAGACTTCACTACTTCCTGACGATTTAGGGAGAAGCAGTCCAGAGGAGAGGAAAATTAACCTGACTTGGAGACTTAAGTCATTGGTTCTCTTACTAACTTAAAGACTTGGAGCAAGTATCACACCTGCCAAGGGCTTCAGTTTCTAGTCTTAAGAAAAAAAAAAATGGGGGAGGGGAAGGATGTCTAAGGATGGGGCTGCGGGGCTGAGTCAGATGTGATAACATTTTATGGTCACAGTGTGTACTTCAGATAAGAAGGTAAATATTAATACATGTCACAAAAGTTCTTTTTTTGTTTTTAGTTCTCACAGCCAATTTTTAGATTCTAGATGCCAAGCAACTATATATATGATTGATTTCAACATTAAAAATATGCTGCTGCTAAGTCACTTCAGTCATGTCTGACTCTGTGCGACCCCATAGACGGCAGCCCACCAGGCTCCCCGTCACTGGGATTCAGGCAAGAACACTGGAGTGGGTTACCATTGCCTTCTCCAATGCATGAAAGTGAAAAGTGAAAGTGAAGTTGCTCAGTCATGCCCGACTCTGTGCGACCCCATGGACTACAGCCTACCAGGCTCCTCTGTCCATGGGATTTTCCAGGCAAGAGTACTGGAGTGGGGTGCCATTGCCTTCTCCAATTAAAAATATGAGCAGCCCCTATATATTTGTGTTAGAGGAACTACTAAATCAATTCTGGAAACAAGTTATGTGAACAAAAAAATTTATTCAGAAAATATTAAGTTTAATTTAGTTTTAGGGGCTTCCTTGGTGGTCCAGTGGTTAACAATTCGCCTTGCAATGCAGGGGACATGGGTTCAATCCCTGGTCCGTGAAGATCCCGCAAGCCTCAGAGCAACCAAACCCCTGCTGCTAGAGAGTAGCTCCTGCTTGCCAAAACTAGAGAAAAGCCCTCACACAGCAACAAAGATGCAACACAGCCAAAAATAAATAAATAAATAAATATTTTAAAATTTAGTTTTGATTGAAGATTTACGTTTTAGATCATCCCCCAAGGCCAAAATCAAAATTCAACAAATGACATCAATAACTCAAACTTTTGCTGGTCAGAATCAGTTTTCCTAATTTTGCCTGCATGAGGAATTTCTTAAAGCAAAATAATAAGCTGCCCAGGAATTTCTCCTAGAGTAATAATTTTGGGGAAAGCACAACACAGGCTGGGACTTCTCTATAGTTCAGATGGTAAAGAACCGGCCTGCAATGCAGGAGACCCAGGTTCGATCCTTGGGTCAGGAAGATCCCCTAGAGAAGGAAATGGCAACCCACTCCAGTATTCTTGCCTGGAGAATCCCATGGACGGAGGAGTCTGGTGGTCTATAGGCCTTGGGAGGTCACAAAGAGTCAGACATGACCGAGTGACTAACACACACACTGTATCGGTAATGGATGTCACCCTGCTGAATGCCAGGGCTGGATGAGAACTCCATGGGAGAAAAGTATGAGGGAAACTTTACCGATGGATCCTGATGTGGGTCTGAAGAGAACTCTTTGCCGTGAAAGATTTGCCACAGATTTCACACGTAAATGGCTTCTCACCTAAAAAAACGGGAAAACGTTTGTTTTATTCTAGATAAAACAAAAAGCGAAAACCACCCCTACAGTTTCACAATATAAAAAAGAACAAAGGCAATACCACTTGAACCCTCAATAAGCGTGAATGACTAAATGCAGCACTTAGCAAGCACCTACTGTGTACCTGAGCACTGTGTCCTAAGTGTCGAGGACATAGAGAAAGAGTAAGGTGTGGTTCTTTCCCTCAAACATGTAAACACCGAAGCAAGGAGGTGAGTAATTCTGTGGAGGAAACATTTGCTCCTGTATAGTCCACCATTGGGTAACTTACAGAAAAACCCAAATGGACTTTTTTGGCCAACTCAATTTTCTGTAGTATGAAGTGAGGTTTCATTTATGAATAGTGCTCAGTAAGTATGTTTCATCTTGCTAACCTACACAGATGTGATTTCCCCACAGGATAGTGCGACCTAGGATAGTGGGCTTTCAAAGTAGTCTACTTATAAAGTTCCGACACAATCCACAATATGCACAGCCTGAGGAAGGGATTCTGAATATTTCAGTTCTTGCTCTCCTGAAAACACGAAATACACTAGCAAGAAAGGGTGAGATGGACTTTTACCCGTGTGTGTTCGCAGATGTTTCTTTAGCTGAGACACATCCATGAATTTGCGGTGGCAGTCGTTGCATTCCGGTAATGAGTGGCCTTGTCGCAACAATAAAAAAAGTGTCAGTGCATATATGCTGTCCCTGCATTTCTTCAGTGATTTGTGTTAAAGCACTTCCCTGAAAAATAATCACTTTAAATATGGTACTTTAATACAACAACAATTTTTAAATTTTGGTAACAGTTAATATTTTCCTATGCATCTCAACTCACTGCTTCCCAAACAAAGGTGGGACCCTTTCCATCTCCCTAAGTGTAAATCCCCTTTATCTCTCAAAGCACTGGTGCGACTGTGGCCAACTGATCTCAAATGATGCTCCCAATCTCCTCTTCATTTTTCATCAGTTGACAGGAAAGAAAAAAAGGACAATGGGTAGGGCCAGGCTGGAGAAAGATTGGATTGACAGCTATGGGGTGGTGACACCTCTGTCCAGACACAACTAACAACCAATCAACTGGCGCCCTTTTAGCCAAGTGGCGTCCTGAATGGTACCAATTCTGTAGCGTTTCTGTGTGTGGCACAGAAACTGTAATATAAAAATTCAATATAAATTGCAAGGTGGTAAGAGTAACCCAAGGACACCTAATTTAGATTGCTTCCCTAAAAACTCACTTATCTTTTACAACATGAACCTATTGATTCAGAAACAATTTGTATTTGCATTTCTCCCCCACCAACCCAAATTTTCTCTCACTTTATTGTACCTGTATGAACTCGGTAATGGCTCTTTAGTTGTCTTTTCTGGCTGAAATATTTTCCACACTGATCACAGGTAAAAGACTTCTGTCCTGCCAAATAAAAAACAAAACATGCAAAAAACTATAAACAACTAGAATGCTCACTAATAAAGTAATTAAGTATCACAGTGGGCCCAGGTCCCCATTTTCTACAAATAACACAAGTGACTTGTCTACAAACCCAAATGTCTTCAGAGTCATCAATGTGCGAAGGCATGTAAGGCAATAGGGAGTGGTAGAGACTAGGGGAGCGCTAAAGAATTCAAGTTCCCCCCAACATTGTCCAAAGTAAAATAATTCTGAAGTCTGGTGTTTAAACACATTCTGATTATACACTCAACTTTCAGCAGCCAGTTTACAAATGCTAGTTTAAGGCTCAAGGCTGGGCAGAACTCTAAACTACACTCTGAAAGTGAAAGTTAAGTTGCTCAGTTGTGTCCGACTCTTTGCGACCACATGGACTGTAGCCCACCAGGATCCTCCGTCCATGGGATTCTCCAGGTAAGAATACTGGAGTGGGTTGCCATTTCCTTCTCCAGGGGATCTTCCCGACCCAGGGATCGAACCCAGGTCTCCCGCATTGGAGGCAGACGCTTTAACCTCTGAGCCACCACTCTGAGAGATACACAATTCTGTCTTTAAATGAACCCACATGGGGAATGACCTGAGACTGAGAAAAGGCCATTTAGAGCATGGTAATGCCCACCCCAGGAGCAAGCACCCAGTGGCAGCAGGCTCCCAAGCGCAGGCCCGTACCTGAGTGCAGGCTCATGTGCTCCAGCAGCGAGTGCTTGGTGGTGAGAGCCTTGCTGCACACCGTGCAGGTGTATGGCCGCTCGCCTGTGTGCATCCGGGTGTGGACCTGCAGGGAGTGCTTCTGGGCAAAGCCTTTTCCACACTCACTACATTTGAAAGGTCGCTCCCCTGGAAGAAGAGCCCCAGAAACATGGTGTGAGCAAGAATCTGCACATCTCTTTGTTCCCTCCCAAATGAAAATCACAATTAGCAGGAGAGACAACATCAGCAATAACATTTTGCAAGTGGGAGCAGACAAGTGTGATGCCAGCGGCGAGGAGCACGGATACACAACCTAACTGAAGACAGCCTTTGTGAGGTCAGGAGCTGGTGGCATCTGTTATCTCTGAAAATGGGGGTGAGGAAGAAATAAATGACAGTCTGTTTCAAAGGGAGTTAGGTCCCCCAACCCCCACCCCCACCCCCACACACAGATCCAGTCTCCATGCAACCAGGAGACTGGCCTTCTCCCCAGTGGAAGATGGAGACTGTTCTTGAAGAGGGTAAATCAGACAAAGGATCTCCAGACTAGAGGTCTCTGGGTTAGAGGTCACCCAGAGCAGTGGAATAGGACTACCATGGGGACAAGGAGTCAGAGTTTACACCTGGGATGATGAGACTACCCCCAAAACTTCTGCCTCCTCCTGCACCGGACACTGGCAGCCAGGCCTACGGCTCCAGGTGGGCGCTGGAGCTTCTTTTCCTGGAATACAAAGGACCCGCAGTAGAAGAACTGAGGACCTGATGCCAGGTATCAGCCAGGATGTCTACAGGCCCTCTCCACACCTGCAGAGCTGCAAGTAGCTATGAGCAGACCATTCTTGCATATAATTAAAAGAGTTTAAAAAAACACACAAACCACCAGACACAGTAGAAATAGATAACAAAACAGAGAAGAGAAAAAGCAACCTGCAGAAAACAGACACTTCCCAGAGTAAAGAAAACATTTAAAAATAACAAATAAGTAAAAGTTATTAAGAGGCTCATAGAAGCAAGACGTTATACTGTGAAACAAAAAGAGGATTCTACTTAAAAACAAACAAACAAAGAATTTCGAAGAGTTCCCAGAAGTACAAAAAAAAAAGTAGAAAAATAAAAGTTGAAAGATAAAGTAGAAATGTCCCAGAAAGTAGAGCAAAAAGTAATGGAAAATAGGAGAGAAAAGATAAAGTTAGACGATGAGTCCAGGAGATTCAACATCCAAATAGGCGGAGTTCCAGAGAGAGCAAGGATTACATTCAGGAAATTTTTCTGGAACTAAAAGATGAGTTTCCATACTGTATGGATCTACTGGTATCCACTCAAATGGGAGAAGAGCCCCACACTAAAGTGATTTAATGTATAACTGCAGGACACCTTGAGGGAAAGGGAAGAGCCTACACGTTGTTTTCCTTAAAATCTTATAGAACTATTTAACTCTTTAGCCTCTGTCACAGACAAGCAAATATTTCTTAAGTGTCTATTTTGCTCAAAGAACCAACTTCAGGGTTCTCAGGCTTTTTGTGCTTAAAATCTTCAGGGAGCTTTTAAAAACACCACCGCTCAATAAAACCAGCTCTGGGGCTGGGACCCAGGCCCTAGTGGTGTTAGAAGCTCCCTGGGAGACTGTCGTTCTGTCCGTGGGGACCCTAGCCTGTCTTTCCCCCTGCCCGTCGGGGAGGGTGAGGAAGGCAGGGGTTGGGTGTGGCCTCTGGCCCCGACCTTCGGTCTCCTGTTCCCTGCCTTGGGGCATCAGTGGGGCCAGGTTGAGAACCACAGTGCTGGATGCTGCTGGGTCTTAAGGCAGCAGGTTGCTTGATGACAAGAAGTCTCAAGTACCAGACTCTATACTTAATGCTTACAACTAGGCTGAAGGGTATATAACTACTGCCTGATCAAAAGCAGACTGAGGTAGGTACATAAGAGACAGCTCAAAGGAGGAAGGGATTTCTGCCTAGGGCTGCACTGTCCAACATAGTGGCTATTTAATTAAAATATTCAGATCCTTAGTCACAGTCCCCACATGTCAAGCACTCAAAATACACCTGGGGCTACTGCTACTGCTAAGTCACTTCAGTCGTGTCCAACTCTGTGCGACCCCATAGATGGCAGCCCACCAGGCTCCCCCATCCCTGGGATTCTCCAGGCAAGAACACTGGAGTGGGTTGCCGTTTCCTTCTCCAATGCATGAAAGTGAGAGGTCACCAAAAACAACAGCACAGATACAGAACATTTCCATCCTCACAAAAGGGTCTATTGGCCAGCCTTGGGCTAGAGGGATCAAAAAGCAAACAACATTTACAGACAGATGGCTGAGTGAGAGAACTGTCCAGACATATCCGAGCAAAAACACAACTGTGGTCAACATGAGGAAGCTTCAAGAATCATAAAGCAGGTTAATTTTGGCTAGCGCTTAATTCTTGAACATTCAAGCCTTGAAGCAACAACTTCAGGTAAGAAGAGAGGTTCTGGAATCAGGTTCCTTGTGTTCACATCCCACCTCTGTCACTACATGGATGCCCTGGGCAAGTACTTTAAGCTTTCTACAACCTAGTCTCTTCAACTGTACAATTGGGATAACGTTTCGTATTTCACCAGACAGTTTGGAGAATTCAAACACATACTTTGTTACAATGCCCATCATATAGATGTTGCACAATAAATGAAAGCTGTTATTACTGTTACTTCTCCAAAACACATTCCAATAAGCTGCAAAAGCATAATTACCTGTGTGGCTTCTCTGGTGGATTGCTAAAAAGTGATTGTACTTAAAAACTTTGCCGCAGTCTTTACAACGGGCCTCAGGCCCACCGGGGCGCTTTCTCCGTCCACAGACCCTCTTGGCTGAAACCTGGTCATCTTCATCCCCTACAAGTTTGTAATCTTTCAGTTTGACAGACCTCCGAATCCTCCGCTTGCTGCACCGACTCTGGCTGTCCTGCCCAGAGTCCTGGGTCTTGGGATCACAGTTCTCATCTTTCTCAACTGGCATCTCCTCCCCTCTAGCTTGCTCACAAGTCGGCTCAGATTCTTCCAGTTCTTTTGCTGGAATCTGTTCATTCAGTACACCACTGTCTCCCTCTTTAACCACAAAGTTCTGTCTGTTTTGAACGGAATTGTTCACTCTCAGTTGTATTTCTTCCTCTGCTGCCAGTTCTGACTTTCCTTCCTGTAAACTGTTGACTTTCCTTGGTCTTCCCCGTTTTCGCTTCGGATGATCACTTTTCTTATTAGAAATAACCACCACTGGAGCACCAGCTGTGTTCAAAGTCGGTGGCTTTGGGGAACTATGATTATTTTGAAAGTCCGTGTAAGCCTTTACCAGGTCATAGACTTTTAAGAACTGGGCCGTAGCCAGGATCTGTTCTGTACTTTTCTCACTGGCCTGCAGACAGCCAGTGTAGATAAATTCTAGTAGGATACCAAATGTGTCCGCAACCATGCCTTCTAGCATATAAATGGACTGGCCAATCTCCCCCTCTTCAGCAAACATCATTGAGAAGTATTCACTACTGGCAGCAAGCAAGGCTTTGTGGGCCCGGAAATGCACATTCTCCACGATTAAAGTAATGTCACAGAGAAAGCCTTTCTTTCTCTGATCCTCAAAACTGGCCAGGACAGTGTCACTGTGTGTGTCTGAGTGTACAACCAGCTGCCCAGAAGGCTCTGATGATGTTTGTGCCATTTTCTTTAGAAGCTCAAGAAGGATTAAGCCTGAAATAAGAAAGTAATGTTTAAAAGGGAGACATTCTCTAGCAAGATTAATCCCAGCCCAAAGGAACTATTCACTTTTGTTAGCTCTTTTTTTTTTACCACTTTTAAAAGATTATGTAAAAACTTTGGGGTTCTTATTCCTATTGTACCATTATCCAGCTGGGGTGAACTTCCGACGTCCACGTGACCTCTCGGGGTCTGTTTTCTGGTCTGTAAAATGAAGGAATTGGGATCTACTATCTCTAAAGTCCTTCACTGCGCTAACTTTCCACAGTTGCACAAACACGAGAATGAAAACTACGGTGCCTCGATTTCACATATTAGGAGCCATTTTGTCTGTGAAACAAAAATGGAAAGGGAGAAGAAAACGCACAGGTACGATGTAAATTTGGAGGTGGCTGCAATGGACAATAACGTAAGGCGCATTGGCCCTCACTTTGGAAAGGCGGCACAGACTGCCCAGCCTGGCGGACGACCGCGCGCGGCGCAAGGCGCCTGGCTGGCGATTCCCCGGAGCCCACCCAGCGGGAAGCCGGCCGCGAGGGAGGCCCCCCACCGCCAAGCCTGGACCCCTGGGGACCGACAGGGGAGCGGCGGCTGGAGAGGAGTCGATACGCGCACGGGTGCAGCGCCCACCGACAGAGGGTTGGTGGCAGACCTACCTATCTGGACGCCCGGCAGGGTCCGGATCGCCGCCCGCCCCCCTGGCTGCCTGGCGGGCACGCCAGCGCCGGGCCCGCCCAGGCTCCCAGCTCCGCCCGGCCAGCAGCTGGCGTCCCTGCGCCGCCGCCGTAGTCGCAGCCAACCCGGAAGCTCCGGCGCGGGACTCTGCTGCGCGCATGCCGGACCACGTGATCCAAGGAGGTGCCAGGGGGCGGGGCGGGGCGGGGCCTGCTATCCCTGGAGGCGCTGCAGGGACAGTCCCGGCAGAGCGTGTGTCTGGTGTGAGTGCGGATCAACGGGCGGTAATGGTGTCGTCACTCTGCAATTAGGGAAGTTTTATATTCTGTTAGCTGCTCACTGACACCTTCGTCAGTTTTGTCTTTTCCGCTTTTTGAATGCTGAAGCTGGCTTTCAGGTCTCGAATGTATGAGGAATGAATGAAAACGCCTTTACATTCACCGTTATCACCGTGATCATCAGCATCAACATCCAATACCTTAGTCCAAGGGAATGAAGAGAACGCTGCAGTCAAACAGATCTGGGTGCTGAGTGAACTTGATCAAGTTATCTGTACTTATCCTCTCAACCTTCTTTACCTTACTTGTAAAATGGAGAAGCTGACACCAGCGCCAACACTGGGTGGCTGTGGGGTAAACGAGATTAAATATGTGACGGGCCTATTGTTTTAATTCCTGTCTGCTGTCATTTAAATGATTGTTGTTATTCAGACTTTCAACATCTTTTTTCAGTAGACTATTAAAAGTTTCTGACTAGCCTTATTTACAGTGTTATTCCTGCTAATACACAGATATACAGGAGATCTTCCCAAATGCAAATCACATCCAGAGACTGGAGTCACTGGCTTGCATGGAATCCGCTGTGGCTCCCCTGTACCCTTAGGAGAAAGGCCCGGCTTTTGGTTACGGTCTACAAGTACCACTCAAATTCAATCCCCTCCTACTCAACTATTTCAGCATTTTCTCTCAATTTATGCTTCATTAACACCTAACTTTTTAATTTAGGACACCCAACACACCCTCCCAGATCCCAGCGTGCCATCTCTAGTCTGAGATTTTGAGAAAGCGGGTATAATTACCTCCTGGCTCTTTAAACATTTTTTTTTTACTAGTTTTTATTAAAATTAGCTCCTTCTTTGAAGTTTCCCTCTTTGTCCTGAATTGCCTCTAAACCCCAGGGTTTGTGGAGTCCAACTAGGAATCTTTTTACTATCTCCAGAGTTTTGCCTTTTTCAGAACATATAGCTGGAATCACATGGTATGTAGCCTTTTCAGATTAGCTTCTTTTTAAAATTTCTTTATTTATTTGGCTGTGCTGGGTCTTCATTGCTGTACTCGGGCTTTCTCTAATTGCAGTGAGTGGGGGCTACTCTTCTCTCTTTGTTCTGGTGGCTTATCTTGTTGCAGAGCATGGGCTCTAGAGCACAGGCTCAGTAGTTGGGGCATACAGGCTTTGCTCCAGGACTTTGCTCCAGAATCTTCCCACACTAGGGACTGAACCTGTGTCCCCTGCATTGGCAGGCAGATTCTTAGCCACTGAACCACAGAGGGAAGTCCCTGACTCTTGGTTAGAATCTCAATTTTTCTTTTAATCTCCATTTAATTCAGATGTTACCCTTCTAATAATTATTCCAGAATCATCCGTAGTTAAGAGCCCTCAGGCTTTGTAGATAAACCTTTACTCAGACTTTCATTTGTAAAAGCAAAACAAACCAAAAAGATAAAAAATCACCCACAATGGGACTGAGCCATACATATATAAAATATATCTTATTTTTTCCCTGTTCTTGAACTGCTCCTTAACCAATGAATTGATGAAAACTTTCCATAAATGCACTGAGAATAAAATGAAACATATAAAACTAAAATATTTTTTAAAAACTCGTATTTACTATTATGAGTTTTGGAGAATTTAAAACAACAGCTCACAACATATCCAGAAATGAATTCTAGGTAGGCAGCTTAGAGAATTAAATATAAACACATACACCAACAGTAGAAGAAAACATAATAGAATATTTAATCTCTGAAGATGGAATAACTTCCAGAGCTTAGAAAAGGATTCAATATCATAAGATAGAGATGAACAGCACTTACTTTCATACCTTAAAAATCAGACTTATTTACTGCAGATACAAGGATTGGTGTGTATTTTACATAAAGAATTTTTACAAAAGAATTGAAAAACAACCAAGAGTTAAAGTGCAAAATGCATGAAAAAAAATTCACAGAAGTACAACTGGTGATCAACATATATAGTGATGTTCAATATCACTGTTAATTCAAGTTAAAGTAACAAGGTTTTGTTTTCTTTCCATTTATTAGTACGGGTCACAATTTCTGTTACTAAGCTGCCTTCCAAATAACAATTCACAATGTTTCCAGGAGTGTTTCCAAGAGCGTCACTTTCATTAATTCTTTACTGTCATTTAGCATTATATTTTTAGTTTTTTTAATTCATTCCCTTTCACCCTATACTTTTGTTTCTTAGAAACTTTTTAGGCTAATAATCCCAAATATGGTGAAAAAAAGTTCATCACAGCTTTAAAAAATACAGTAAAACAGTACATGGTCCAGCAATCAGTTCAGTTCAACTCTCAGTCGTGTCCGACTCTTGGCAACCCCATGAATCGCAGCACTCCAGGCCTCCCTGTCCATCATCAACTCCCAGAGTTCACCCAAACTCATGTCCATTGAGTCGGAGATGCCATCCAGCCATCTCATCCTCTATTGTCCCCTTCTCCCCCTGCTCCCAATCCCTCCCAGCATCAGGGTCTTTTCCAGTGGGTCAGTTCTTCACATCAGGTGGCCAAAGTATTGGAGCTTCATCTTCAGCATCGGTCCTTCCAATGAATATTCAGGACTGATTTCCTTTAGGATTGACTGGTTTGATCTACTTGCAGTCCTCATCTATGGGTTTGTATCAGTAACTGTTCAAAGGCTTTGGGGATTTATCCTAAGTTTGACAATAGGCATTTAGCTTTTGTTTAAAAATTGTTTTATTATGAAATATATCATATAAAATAAATCTAAAACAGGCTTCTAGTTTTTAATTAATGTTGAAATTATAGATATCAAAGACAAGATGAGTGAATCTGAAGGGTATTATGCTAAATGAAAAAACCCAGACAGAGAAAGACAAATACTGTATGGTATAACTTACATGTGGAATCTTAAAAAAAAAGAGACTCATAGAAGCAGAGAGTAGAATGGTGGTTTCAAGGAGTCTAGGGAAGGGGCACATAGGGAACTATTGATCAAAGGGTGCAAACTTTCAGTTATAAGATGAATAAATTCTGAGAATCTAATGTTCAATGTGATAAATATAGCTAACAGTTCAGTTCAGTCGCTCAGTCGTGTCCGACTCTATGTGACCCCATGAATCGCAGCACGCCAGGCCTCCCTGTCCGTCACCAACTCCTGGAGTTCACTCAGACTCACGGCCATCGAGTCCGTGATGCCATCCAGCCATCTCATCCTCGGTCGTCCCCTTCTCCACCTGCCCCCAATCCCTCTCAGCATCAGAGTCTTTTCCAATGAGTCAACTCTTCACATGAGGTGGCCAAAGTACTGGAGCTTCAGCTTTAGCATCATTCCTTCCAAAGAAATCCCAGGGTTGATCTCCTTCAGAATGGACTGGTTGGATCTCCTTGCAGTCCAAGGGACTCTCAAGAGTCTTCTCCAACACCGCAGTTCAAAAGCATCAATTCTTTGGTGCTCAGCCTTCTTCACAGTCCAACTCTCACATCCATACATGACTACTGGAAAAACCATAGCCTTGACTAGACGGACCTTAGTCGGCAAAGTAATGTCTCTGCTTTTGAATATGCTATCTAGTTTGGTCATAACTTTTCTTCCAAGGAGTAAGTGTCTTTTAATTTCATGGCTGCAGTCACCATCTGCAGTGATTTTGGAGCCCAAAAAAATAAAGTCTGACACTGTTTCCACTGTTTCCCCATCTACTTCCCATGAAGTGATGGGACCAGATGCCATGATCTTCATTTTCTGAATGTTGAGCTTTAAGCCAACTTTTTCGCTCTCCTCTTTCACTTTTATCAAGAGGCTTTTTAGCTCCTCTTCACCTTCTGCCATAAGGGTGGTATCATCTGCATATCTGAGGTTATTGATATTTCTCCTGGCAATCTTGATTCCAGCTTCTGTTTCTTCCAGTCCAGCGTTTCTCCTGATGTACTCTGCATATAAGTTAAATAAGCAGGGTGACAATATACAGCCTTGACGTACTCCTGACGTATTTGGAACCAGTCTGTTCCATGTCCGGTTCTAACTGTTGCTTCCTGACCTCATACAAATTTCTCAAGAGGCAGGTTAGGTGCTCTGGTATTCCCATCTCTTTCAGAATTTTCCACAGTTCATTGTGATCCACACAGTCAAAGGCTTTGGCATAGTCAATAAAGCAGAATTAAATGTTTTTCTGGAACTCTCTTGCTTTTTCCATGATCCAGCGGATGTTGGCAATTTGATCTCTGGTTCCTCTGCTTTTTCTAAAACCAGCTTGAACATCAGGGAGTTCACGATTCACGTATTGCTGAAGCCTGGCTTGGAGAATTTTGAGCATTACTTTACTAGCATGTGAGATGAGTGCAATTGTGTGGTAGTTTGAGCATTCTTTGGCATTGCCTTTCTTTGGGATTGGAATGAAAACTGACCTTTTCCAGTCCTGTGGCCACTGCTGAGTTTTCCGAATTTGCTGGCATATTGAGTGCAGCACTTTCACAGCATCATCTTTCAGGATTTGAAATAGCTCAACTGGAATTCCATCACCTCCACTAGCTTTCTTTGTAGTGATGCTTTCTAAGGCCCACTTGACTTCACATTCCAGGATGTCTGGCTCTAGATTAGTGATCACATCATCATGATTATCTGGGTCGTGAAGATCCTTTTTGTACAGTTCTTCTGTGTATTCTTGCCGTCTCTTCTTAATATCTTCTGCTTCTGTTAGATCCATATCATTTCTGTCCTTTATCGAGCCCATCTTTGCATGAAATGTTCCCGTGATATCTCTAATTTTCTTGAAGAGATCTCTAGTCTTTCCCATTCTGTTCTTTTCCTCTATTTCTTTGCAGTGATCACTGAAGAAGGCTTTCTTATCTCTTCTTGCTATTCTTTGGAACTCTGCATTCAGATGCTTATATCTTTCCTTTTCTTCTTTGCTTTTCGCCTCTATTCTTTTCACAGCTATTTGTAAGGCTTCCCCAGACAGCCATTTTGCTCTTTTGCATTTCTTTTCCATGGGGATGGTCTTGATCCTTGTCTCCTGTACAATGTCACGAACCTCATTCCATAGTTCATCAGGCCCTCTATCTATCAGATCTAGTCCCTTAAATCTATTTCTCACTTCCACTGTATAATCATAAGGGATTTGATTTAGGTCATACCTGAATGGTCTAGTGGTTTTCCCTACTTTCTTCAATTTGAGTCTGAATTTGGTAATAAGGAGTTCATGATCTGAGCCACAGTCAGCTCCTGGTCTTGTTTTTGTTGACTGTATAGAGCTTCTCCATCTTTGGCTGCAAAGAATATAATCAATCTGATTTCGGTGTTGACCATCTGGTGATGTCCATGTGTAGAGTCTTCTCTTGTGTTGTTGGAAGAGGGTGTTTGTTATGACCAGTGCATTTTCTTGGCAAAACTCTATCAGTCTTTGCCCTGCTTCATTCCGCATTCCAAGGCCAAATTTGCCTGTTACTCCAGGTGTTTCTTGACTTCCCACTTTTGCATTCCAGTCCCCTATAATGAAAAGGACATCTTTTGGGGGTGTTAGTTCTAAAAGATCTTGTAGGTCTTCATAAAACCGTTCAACTTCAGTTTCTTCAGTGTTACCGGTTGGGGCATAGACTTGGAAAACTGTGATATTGAATGGTTTGCCTTGGAGACGAACAGAGATCATTCTGTCTTTTTTGAGATTGCATCCAAGTACTGCATTTCGGACTCTTGTTGACCATGATAGCTACTCCATTTCTTCTGAGGGGTTCCTGCCCACAGTAGTAGATATAATGGTCACCTGAGTTAAATTCACCCATTCCAGTCCATTTTAGTTCTCTGATTCCTAGAATGTCGACGTTCACCCTTGCCATCTCTTGTTTGACCACTTCCAATTTGCCTTGATTCATGGACCTGACATTCCAGGTTCCTATGCAATATTGCTCTTTACAGCATCGGATCTTGCTTCTATCACCAGTCACATCCACAACTGGGTATTGTTTTTGCTTTGGCTCCATCCCTTCATTCTTTCTGGAGTTATTTCTCCACTGATCTCCAGTAGCATATTGGGCGCCTAATGACCTGGGGAGTTCCTCTTTTGGTATCCTATCATTTTGCCTTTTCATACTGTTCATGGGGTTCTCAAGGCAAGAATACTGAAGTGGCTTGCCATTCCCTTCTCCAGTGGACCACGTTTTGTCAGACCTCTCGAACATGACCTGCCCATCTTGGGTTGCCCTGCAGGCATGGCTTGGTTTCATTGAGTTAGACAAGGCTGTGGTCCTAGTGTGATTAGATTGACTAGTTTTCTGTGAGTATGGTTTCTAACAATACTGTAATAATAATACTTGAAATTTCCTAACAGAATGATTCTTAAGTATTCTTATTACACACACACACACACATACACACACAATCACAGAAACACACTGAAATAATGATGTGAGGTGGTGGATGTGTTATTAATAATTAACCTGATTGTGGTAAATATTTCACAAGGTATAACTATATCAAAATCATGTGGTACAGTTTAAGCACATAGAATTTCATTTGTCAATTCACCTTAGTAATTTCCAGTAGTCATGTATGGATGTGAGAGTTGGACTGTAAAGAAGGCTGAGGGCCGAAGAATTGATGCTTTTGAACTGTGGTGTTGGAGAAGACTCTTGAGAGTCCTTTGGACTGCAAGGAGATCCAACCAGTCCATTCTGAAGGAGATCAACCCTGGGATTTCTTTGGAAGGAATGATGTTAAAGCTGAAGCTCCAGTCCTTTGGCTACCTCATGCGAAGAGTTGACTCACTGGAAAAGACTTTGATGCTGGGAGGGATTGGGGGCAGGAGGAGAAGGGGACCACTGAGAATGAGATGGCTGGATATGCGAGTCTGAATGAACTCCGGAAGTTGGTGATGGACAGGGAGGCTTGGCATGCTGCGATTCATGGGGTTGCAAAGAATCGGACAGGACTGAGTGACTGAACTGAACTGAAAGCTGAAAAAAAGAGCTAAATCATTCACTTTAGAGATTAAGAAACAAAAACTCATAGAAACTGAGATTTGCCTAAAGTGAAAGTGAAGTCGCTCAGTCGTGTCCAGGTCTTCGCGACCACAGGGACTATATCCTACCAGGCTCCTCTGTCCATGGAATTTTCCAGGCAAGAGTACTGGAGTGGGTTGCCATTTCCTTCTCCAGGGGTTCTTCCCGATGCAGGGATTGAACCTGGGTCTCCTGCACTGCAGGCAGACGCTTTACCCATGAGCCACCAGGGTTAAATAAGATAATGGTTGTATTTTTTATTTTTTAAAAGAGCCAATCTTGCTATTTCACATTCCAGATTTGTTATATGCCTGCTGAAAAATTGATAATTTATTTTAAAAATCTCATCCAAATTCAATATAGTAATTTTCCTCTAGCATATATGTCTTGACAATGTCATATAAAAAGGCTCTAGCATTCATCCTCAAGTATCCGGTGATTTCTAACTACAAAATAACGTATGAAATGTGTTTCCTTGAACACTTGAGAAAAAGAAAAGCAGCAGCCATTTAGTTGTCTCTAAATCCATTTATTTTGTTGGGAAAGTGATAAAGTATTTTTAGGTTCACAAAGTTTACAAACAACTCTTTAAGTTAAACGTGTAACCAATATTTTTATTTTATTTATAGCAATGTTAATTCTTTTCTTGAAGCTCTCTAACCTTTACTGCATAAGTTTCTTTAACAGAGACAGACTTCTCTAATAAAAATATTAAAAAGGAAAATGAACAAAGGATTCATTAAGTCAAATATTACCTAAATACTCTAAATGGAATAATTTTTGTTGAAGCATCAAAGTTCAGGCAAAGAGCAATAAGCTTTACAAGTATATGAGAATTTAGGCTTACAGACGAGTACTCCTTCCTGGCTGGCAGAGCTCTGAATTCACTGGAAGTCTAGAAGCCAAAGCGTATCACTCAGGAGGGAAAAGTATATCAGGGAGGCCCAGATTTTCAATCTATTTCCTTTTATCCCTTTCAGGTAACTTTAAGATTCTGGGTGCATTTATGGAAACATTCTAACCATTGACTGGGTCTATATTTCTAAGAGAGAGAAAGGTCTGTAATTTATGATCAAAGTCAATGGCTCTAAACTGAGGTTCCTTGTATTTCTTGGTCATCTTGGCACTCAGGTATGTAATGAGTTCACATCTCTCCACAAACTGCTCCATCTTCTTCTTGTATTTTTTTCTTGTATATTCAGAACTATTGGGATTAAAGGCTGTAGAAAATTTTACAAGACTGTGAATGTTTTGTTAGGTTAGTGCATCATTAAAGAGAAGGAGAACTATGTGTGTGATTGAGCTGCACAGTTTGACCGAGAAGATATCTAAATCCCAAATAAAATTTGGGGATTATTCTATTTTAGATCATAATTGTCACTATTCACCTTCTTGTACGGTGTGGATTATTGAGAGCTGGTTATGTTACTCATGGTACCTGCTTTAAAAACTAGAAACTCAGTTTTGCTAAAATATTTGCTACCAGCGCACACACACGTGCGTGCGCACACACATACACACCGCATGCAAGTGACCAGCCCAGTTAGACAATCCTATTTATCACAATTAGTGCTAAATTAGTTCCGAGTAGCATATCATTTCTAGCAAAAAAGAGACATACCTTTCAGATGAAGTGCTATGTAAAGTAGCGCAGATCTCTGTACACTTAAGAAGGGGAATTTGGGCTTTAAGCATCCCGCTGCATTCATGGCTTTAATTAGAGCAGTTGCAATACCCTGCAGGTAGGGAACGAATTATGTGTAATTTGAGTCTGTTTTATTTTCTTGTGGCAAATAGATAGAGGCTATTCTTTGCTTCAAATAGCCTCCTCAGGATTGAGGATGGAGCTTAAAAAGATAGTTAAATGAGCACTTGCTGCTGCTGCTAAGTCACTTCAGTCGTGTCCGTCTCTGTGTGACCCCACAGACGGCAGCCCACCAGGCTTCCCCCATCCCTGGGATTCTCCAGGCAAGAACACTGGAGTGGGTTGCCATTTCCTTCTCCAATGCATGCAAGTGAAAAGTGAAAGTGAAGTCGCTCAGTCGTGTCCAACTCTTAGCCACCCCATGGACTGCAGCCTACCAGGCTCCCCTGTCCATGGGATTTTCCAGGCAAGAGTACTAGAGTGGGCACTTAGCTCTACAGAAAAGAAACACAAAATACATTTGATTAGGAAAAATTTTAAACTACTGATTGGCTTAGTGCCAGGTAGGTGATAGATACATCGGTTTCATTATGCAATTCTATTTATATATGCTTGACATTTTCTGTTTAAAAAAAGTTGAAAGAAGGAAACACGGACTTGTCTTGGTCCATCTCTGCTTCCGTTGCTCAGAATTGGTCAAATTCTACTCCCAGGACCCTGGACCACCTACCCAGGAACTCCAGAGACCACAGTTACCACTGCAGTCAAGATTCTGGGGCCCCAGGCAGGCAAAGAGGAGGACACTCTTCTCCGGGTGAGTGTCCTCTTACCTTCTGATATTAAACTTGATCAAAAGCTAACCATCTAGGGGAGATGAAAAAAAAATGGTTAAGAATTTGTAAGAAACATATGAAATTGTGCCCTGGGCATCTGTTTTATAGAACTTTTTAAAAAGGACTTTTAAATAATGGTTGGTAACTGATACATCTGACTATATTTAGAAAGTGTTAGAGAAATAAGAGTGATTTGAGTAGATAGCTTCATCCAGATTTTGGGCAAAATATGTATTTGGTGGTTCAGTTGTGGTGACATCTTAACTCTTTCAAGCAGGGGGGAAAAAAACCTCTCAGAGACTGAATTTGCATATTTCACATTACAGAAAAGTTTTACAGACACTGAAATTTCAAAATAAGAAACAAACTACATGTCAAATGTAAATAATTTTCTAAAATCCTACTCTTTCTTCACTTTAGTGAAGTCATTTGGGAATTAGCTACAAAAATGGGGTCTTTCCTTACATTTTATTTTCACAACTACTCAAAACCAAGATAGGTTAAGAGTGGATTTGCAGCTTAAAATCAGGACACTCTGCCTTTAATTTCATTGTTACCAAAATAAAAATGATTTTTGAAGAAGAGATAGCTGTAGTCTTCTAATATCTAAACAGAGAAACCCATGTGAGCGAACCTGTTCCAGATATCCAGGCAAAGGCAGGCTGGTGAGATACATTGGTTCCTTCAATGGGGGAAGTTTGTAAGGAAGCTTCTGATTCCAGTATTTCTGTGGCGACCTACGAATACCAAATCCGTTAAATGATGATCACAAATGTGTTCATTGTGTTTACACAGGAAGATAGATACGCAAGAGGCAACTAAAAGATAACGTTCATTACTCATTTTTCTTGAGTGGAGAAAATGATACAGAAGCAGGAAGACTGAGGCTCCTAGAAATTCATGACCACCAACTTCACCTGGGGCCCTAGCCCTGCTCACCGCTTCTCAGTGTTCTTGCTTTTCACAGCACCTATATGAAACTTTCTTTATATACTTTTATCCTCACACTTTTATTTTGAACTGACAAGATACTTCAATTCCGCAGGTAACTCCTGCGTGAAAAGTGAAAGTGAAAGTCGCTCAGTCATGTCTGACTCTTTGCAACCCCATGGACTATACAGTCCATGGAATTCTCCAGGCCAGAACACTGGAGTGGGTAACCTTTCCCTTGTCCAGGGGATCTTCCCAATTCAGGGATCGAACCCAGGTCTCGCGCATTGCAGGCAGATTCTTTACCAGCTGAGCCACAAGGGAAGCAACTCCTATGTTGGCCTTGCTTTTATCTTGTACTACAATTCTCCTCACACTGGTAACCCTCTCAGGGACGCCTCCCCCAACACAAGGTGCCAGGCTATAAAAAGAGAAGTCTTCAGAATAGAAAGTCCTCGGCTGCTCACCACAAGCAGAATCACACACAGGTTGCTTTCTCCATGGCAGAGCTTACCTCAGACCTAAGATCAATCTCCACACATTCTTTGGATGCCTACTCCACCCTATCTCCAGAAATCTTAAATAGCATTAGAGAGATAACTCTCTTCCACTTTCATGGCATTTCTTTTATTAGATCCTTCCCATGTACCTGAATTTAAACATGTTCATACCTTTCCCATTGGAAAAAAGAAGATAAAAAAAGAAAAACCACCTTATTTCTTCAATCCTATATTTCTTTCAGCAACTAATGTCTCTTCTCTTTTTACTATTAAATTTCCTCAAACAGTTTCATGAGAGGTCACAAACCACTGCACAAATTCTAGCTATGATTTGATGGACTTCCCTGTGGCTCAGATGATAAAGCATCTGCCTACAATGCAGGAGACCTGGGTTCAATCCCTGGGTTGGGAAGATCTCCTGGAGAAGGAAATGGCAACCAACTCTAGTATTGTTGCCTGGAAAACCTGATGGATGGAGGAGCCTGGTAGGTTACAGTCCATGGGGTCACAAAGAGTTGGACATGAC
This sequence comes from Ovis canadensis, assembly GCF_042477335.2. Lineage (NCBI taxonomy): Eukaryota > Metazoa > Chordata > Mammalia > Artiodactyla > Bovidae > Ovis > Ovis canadensis. Next base: position 38,727,442 of record NC_091252.1, on the reverse strand, counting down.
TGAACGACTTCACTTTCCTCGTTTCCTTTATGATTTGATCCACATTGTCAGTTTTTTAAAAAACTGAAGTGCAAGTGAAGTTGCTCAGTGGTGTCTGACTCTTTGCAAACCCATGGAATGTAACCTACCAGGCTTCTCCATCCATGGAATTTTCCAGGCAAGAATACTGGAGTGGGTTGCCATTTCCTTCTCCAGGGGATCTTCCTGACCCAGGGATTGAACCCGAGTCTCCCACATTGCAGGCTGACGCTTTACCATCTGAGCCATGGGGAAGTCCCCCCATCAAAAAAACTAAATCAGTCACAAAAGTTTAAAAATCAGATAACATAAGAAATTTGGTTTCCAACTTCTTGTGAAAAACAGAAACGTGTGGCAGTAGGTAGAGGCTGCCCCTTTTAGCTATGTGTACATATATGTATGTGTTTATGAGTGTGTGTAAACTCACATATCTTTCTGTCCCAGGACAGTGCATTTAACATAGATATTCAACGAATATTTGTGACTTAGTGAATGGTCTCACCTCAAAAATTTCTGAAGTTTTTCTCCACTCTCACAAATATATATACGATCACGATATTCTAAAGCATAGTGAATGTTACCAGGTACTAGGGCTTCATATCTGAAAGACAAAGGAACAAACAAAAACAACTATGTATTGTATCATTAATACGCAGCTGGGAAAGACTGAGGACAAGAGGAGAAGGGGGTGACAGAGGATGAGATGGTTGGATGGTATGACTGGCTCAGTGGACATGAGTTTGAGCAAATTCCAGGAGGTGGTGAAGGACAGGGAAGCCTGGTGTGCTGCAGTCCATGGGGTCGCAAAGAGTCAGACATGACCTAGCAACTGAACAACAGCAATGACAACTATGTAAATAAAATGTCATAAATATTTCATTTTTCTATCATCACAGCTCAAGGAAGAAAAAGAATACTTTCCAGTTAAATAATAGTGACCTTCTGATCAAAATGCTACAATTGTCGTATAGACCACTTATTCCAAGTAGAGCTATCGGCCTGTACTCACACGAGGGCGAGGACTTGCCTTTGTCTGCCATCCTGATAAGTCACTGGACAGTAACCCTGGAGCTCCGCACACCTAGGGAACCGGCTCTTCAGCTCTGACAGTGTCAGCCTCTTGGGGATCATGTCGGTAGGTGGAAGTGGATGAGGTGCTAATGGAGGTACGTAGAATTCTGGATTATCCAAAAATTTCTATAAAAAAAGATGACAGCAACATGACCATTTGAAACAGGAATACTTTGCCAACAAAACCCCACTGAGGCTCTCCTCCTGCTCTTCCCATTTTCGGCAGCAATGTTCAGTCCCGCAAACCATCTGAGAGGAGCTTTCTGCATTACAGTAACTCTTTCCCTGTCTGGAAGTTCCTTACAGTAATATCTGCAAGTGATGTCACTTACAGTCTCTCTCCTTTTAATGTTTTCACTCATGCACTCATCTACCTATACTGAAAAACGTTTGTTGAGCTCTTACTATGTGCCAGACACTGGCGTGCAGTCCCCTGCCCTGCTCTCCACCTGTCCTGCAGTATAACTAACTAGAGGGTGCATCTTGGCAGGTGAGTTAGCTTCTCTAGCTTCAGTTATCACACTGTAAAATGGAAGGGGCAGACCAGGTACATGGTCTCTAATGTCATTTCCAGTTTTAAAATTCTGTGATTATCACTTAAATAAGCAGAAAGAAAGTAATGTCTTCTTTATAAAGTCATAAAAAAAATTCAGATTCTTCAGAGGAAAATAAAATGTTCAGAGACACCTGATCAGTTTTCAACTACAATCTTTTTATATCACCATATTATGGTTGGTAGAATACCGGAACAAATCTATATTCTGTTCCATTAAATAGAAGTATAAGGTACCCAGGAGATTAAAGTGATAGAAGAAAGTTGAAAGCACAGGGGAGTCATTTCTACTGACTCTGACTTCCCTTCTGCACCTTTGAATGGAATGTCCTGGATGCCCACTCCGGGGCTGAGCTCAGATGCTCAGCATCCCCTCCATGGTTGGGCTTGCCCTCAGGTCTCCCCACTTCTTAAGCTGACCCAGGTGGAGGGGCCATCACCGACCCTGAACTTCTGCTTTGTGCCAGAATATGTCTTGGGATGCAGTCTTAGGACTGGCCTCTGAGTTGCCTTATTGAACCGAAGGATCACAGTTTCCAAAAATGGGGTCCCTGGTCCCCAGCTCCTGGTGTTCCCAGCTGTGCCCACCCCTTCCTGTCTGATGAATTCTAAGACAGGTATTTTCTTTCCCTGGTAAATATTTGGAATTAAGAACAAACTTACATTCAGTTTCTCTAGAGAACTCATTTTATAATAGTGCCCTCTGAACTCTGCTGCAAATTCCAAGGAATCATTTGAAGAACAATCAACTAATTCATATGATTCTGCCAGGCTGACAGGGCAGAACTGTCCAAATTCGCCCAGGCGAGAAATCAGTTCTTCAGGGGAGATACATAACTTGTCAATGCAGGCAGCTTTTCCTATTATTAACAAATTAACTGTTGTTATAAATATATATTTTCACAGAAAACACAATCATTCTCAAAATGAAAATAAATTCAATTATGCTAGCACTATACCAATGAGTACACGTTGTAAAATTCCAAACAGAGAAAAAAGCAAAAGTTTCTTTTCACACCTCCATCCTCTCAACCCAACAGCCCTCCTGAGAGGTAATCACTGTTGAGTTTGTATCTTTTTCAGATTTTTTTTATACATTTGCATACACACACACATATATATTTTTTGCAGATAGGATGCTTATGCCACTATACTGTAAATATTATTCTACATACTTGCTTTTATCAGTTAGTTATAGCCTTTGACATCTTTCCATTTCAGTTTATATGATTTACCTAATTCCTTTTAGTTTATGCGCAGTATTCCATTGTATAAATATACATGTAGATTATTCAATCAATTATATGTTTATAAATATGTTGGTTGTTTTTAATTCTTAGCTATTATAAACTATTTATGTTATATACTGTATACACATACACACATATATATATATATATATACATATCCACTTACACACATACACATGAATTTGCTACATATTTAAAATTTTTCTGTGAGATAAATTTCAGGAAGTACATATAGTTTGTTGACACAATGTTAGTGACATAAACCTCTACCTGTTCCCTGATGGCATCCAAGAAAGAGAAAGAAACATTTAATCCAAAAGTGACTAGGTTTACCCTAAAGAGTCTATTTTTTAAAAAAGGCCCAAGTTCATTCAATGGATAAGTTTGAGTTGTCTTACCAGGACTCCACTAGAATGGAGACTCCAAAGCAATGTTAGATTTTACAGAAAATAAAATTACTTCTTTATACATCTTAGTTATAATGAGTAAATTTTGATCCTGATATATTTTCCTAATGGTTCTTTTCACCAGTGAAAATTTTCCTTTTAAAAAAAATTATGCCAAGGAACGTCTAACACTAACTCAAATTATGAAGCATAAATCATGGTTTAGTTTGTTATGTGACAGTGTAAGCATAAAATTGATCCTTAGGATTGCAGTGATGTGTCTATATCCAAAGAATGCAGAGGCCTGGTAGCAATGCTGGACATGAGAAAGGCGTGGAAGAGAGTCTCTCCTAGAACCTTCAGAGTGAGTACAGCCCTGCCAATGCCTTAATTTTGGACCTCTAGCCTCCAGAACTGTGGGAGAATACATTTCTGTTGTCTAAGTTATCCAGTGTACGGTAATTTGCTATGGCAGCCTTGGGTAACTAGAACAGTTACAACAGACTATGATTTCTGTTCTTTTGGCATTCTTTCTCGCTCTGTCTTGTTCACTTGGTAAAGCAAGCTGCCATGCTGGAAAGGTCCATATGGCAAGGAACTGAAGGTGGCCCCTGGCCAACAGCTGGCAAGAAACTAAGGCCCTCAGTCCAACAACCCTCAAGGAACAAACTCTTGTCAGCAACACATGAATGAGTATGACAGTATATTCTTTCCCAGTAGGGCCCTCAGATGAGACCTTAATCCTGGCCAACACCTTGATTGCAGCCTTGTGAGAGACCCTGAAGCAGAAGACTCAGTTAAACTGTGCCTGGATTCTTGACCCACAGAAATTGTGAGGGAGTGTGTATGTGTTGTTTTAAACTGTTAAATTTTGGAATAATTTATTATGAAGCAATAAACAAACTAATCCACAATTCCATCCATTGTATATGATACAGATGAAAAGGCTAAGATGGTTCTTTCCTACAAAGAATATTATACTACTATAATGCTACAATGGTGTAATATTGTTATTCTAAAGTACTATAATGCACAGTATTATGGAATAATAATAGTGTTGGTAAAGAATACACCATTGTATAGTGCTATAATATTATACTATATGGCACTGTAGTTTTACAATTGTGTATTGCTGTTTACTTTGTGTAAATTTAATTGTGTATTGCTCAATACTTCGGCCACCTCATGCAAAGAGTTGACTCATTGGAAAAGACCCTGATGCTGGGAGGGATTGGGGGCAGGAGGAGAAGGGGACGACAGAGGATGAGATGGCTGGATGGCATCACCGACTCGATGGACATGAGTTTGAGTGAACTCTGAGAGTTGGTGATGGACAGGGAGGCCTGGTGTGCTGCGATTCATGGGGTCGCAAAAAGTCAGACGCGACTGAGCAACTGAACCGAATTGATTGCTCTTTAGCTCAGATGTGCTGACCACACCTCATAGGTTTTGTGTGTGACAGGGTCATTTAGAATCAAATCATTTCAAGTCTTAAAAGATATTCAAATATCTTTTTCTGATTCTTGGGGTATTCTTGATGACATCTGACAATGTCTATCTATCTTTTTCTGGAATGGGACAGAATGAGGAGGAATCTCTTTGGTTTTCTGGCCCTGACCTCGCTCTATCTCATTAGTGAGAATAAATTGGTCACTAAATCAACACTAAATTCAAACAGTCAGCTACAGATTACCAGGTAGATGGTGAAGCAGAAAAGTAAGAGAGCAGTTTTAATTAAAACTCTTCCAGGCAGAGGCACGTGTATCTGGAGTAACATGGTGGATACCGTGGTGCCCCATGCAGATCCGTCGTCAGGGCTGATGCCCCCATCCCCCAGCTGCTGAAAATTTCTGTGCTGATGGCTTGTAGCTGCACTGGGAATTGCCCCTGTTACAGTATAAACTCCCTCCCAGGGTGACCTTTAGACACGTCAATGAAACGATGTAAAGCCTGGCCTCTCCCCTCAGTTTGGGACATTCTCAAGGTCCATCCCAGCTCCAGTGCTTCCCTGTAGGGCCTACCAAGGCCTGTTTCCTCCATACTGCAGGCTAGTGTCTCCCTCTGCCGGGTCTGCTAGCCTCGGTGTATCTCCCGGTTAGAGTTGACAGATGAAGCACAGGATGCCCCATTAAGCTTGAATTTCTGATAAACAAAGAACAGTTTCTAGTATAAAAATGTCTCATACCACATTTGGGATATACTTAGACTAAGAAATTATTTGTCATTTATCAGAAGCTTACATTTAACCAGGTATCCTATACTTTTATTTGCTTAATCTGCCAACTCTACTCCTGAGTGCGCATGCATGCTCAGTCATGTCTCTTTGCGAGTCTGTGGACTGTAGCCCAGCAGGCTCCTCTGCCCATGGGCATTATCTAGACAAGAATACTGGAGTGGGTCACCATTTCCTCCTCCAGGGCATCTTCCCAGCCCAGGGATTGAACCCACATCTCCTGTGACTCTTACACTGGCAGGCAGATTCTTTGTCACTGTGCCAGCTGGGAAGCCCACTTTTGAGAGTACTTCCTGATAAAGATTCTGCACACAAATTTTCATCCTGAGTCTCTTCTCAGGCAACCAAGTCTGAGGCAAGAAGGGTGAAGCAGGGTAAGAACAAGATGAATGAGGCACAAGTTTTTCTTTCCAAGTCACCTGTGGAATGTTTTACTAGTGTGATGCTATCCAGAACTTATTGGGAGTAGGTTTCTAAAACTCATTTCTCTTTTCACTTGCATGCGTATCTCCATGCCTTATAATCTGCAGGCAAACAGAACCAGAGATACTGGGGATGCCCAAATAATGAAGCAAATCAAGATTCAATGATGCCATTATTATCAGAATCCTCACTGCGTTTTCCCTTGTGCAATACTCTCTTTGTCACATTGATCTCTCTGAATATCTTCTCCCTATTTTCCAAAGTCAAAGTCATCAGATGTCTGTGAAACCCCTCCAGACAGTCTTTGGCGTCATTGTTCTTTTCAGAGACATGAGTTGTAGATAACTTTCCTTTTTTTTTTTTTTTTTGATAACTGTCCGTTCTGTTTTGTGTATATTTGGATAAAAATCAAGAAACTTCTAGGAGTATACAATAATTTTCTTTCATGGATTCCAAATATAGATTAAAAAAATTCTATGTTCAAGATTTTTTAAGAGAATCAACATTTATATAATGATATAATTTTATTATGTAAATAGTTCAAAGTAACTAATTCTAGATTCCTAAACAAAACTTTGCCAAGGGTCGCACCACAGACCCCTCCCCTCATATAACTACCATTCTTGAAACTAGCTCCTTATGTGGCATTCGAAACACTATAAACTCTTCTAGTGAGAGACCATGTACTGTTTTATGTAATAGGTTCACATGGACATTCAGTATATGACAGCTTGAGTAGAGGCAGTCATTTATTAGAACAAATGTACATGCCCACAATAATTTGGAAATAATATGTATTTAAAATACTGATTAAGTGAAGTGAAGTCGCTCAGTCATGTCTGACTCTTTGTGACCCCATGGACTGTAGCCTACCAGGCTTCTCCATCCATGGGATTCTCCAGGCAAGAATACTGGAGTGGGTTACCATTTCCTTCTCCAAGGGATCTTCCCGACCCAGGGATCAAACCCGGGTCTCCCACATTGGAGGCAGACGCTTTAACCTCTGAGCCACCTTTGCGACTCCAAAATACTGATTAAGGCTCATTAAATACTGACTAAGGGAACAAATGTTCAAATTGAATGAATTATGGCAACATGAGTCAGGCATGCATACACTTCAAATTCACATTTTTTTGTTTTCAGAGTTATAGGTCTTACCTGCTTTTATTCTTTCCATATATATCTGCATGTATTTATTCACCATTTTAACCTTCTTAATGACTTCATTCCATATCCACCATTTGCTGTGAAAGCCATCAATCACATACCAGTTCTGATGTTGTACTTCATAATATTGCCTAATCTCACCGATATTTTTGCGGTACCTTGAGTTCTTGACAGCTATAATCTGTGAGCTGTTGTGCAATGGATAAGGCAAACTAAGAGAGGAACAGAGAAGGAATGGAAAAAGCTGTCAAAAACCTGCTTCTTCTCCTGGATGATTAATCACTCTTTTATCATTGTTTTCATCACATACATTACCTTGAGTCCTTTTTTTTTTCCAGGAGCAATCTTCTGAAAATCTCTTTGGAAGGCACATCCAGCTCAAAGATAATCATGGGGATGATTGACCTAGCTTCTAAGAGACTCACTTGATACTTAGTTACAGGGTATCCATCAATGACAACACTAGTAAGGAGAAACATGAAAATTAAAATTCCGGATTTCTTTACTCTCAGACCTTTCTTTCTGTCTTCCAGAAAAAGTCTGTCTTTAGGATTAGTCCCATACCATTCCTTAGGTAACTTGATTTACCTTGTCACCTTACCCTCTTTTATATATACATATATGTTTTTAGGGGGCTGTACCTTGCAGCTTGCAGGATCTCAGTTCCTCAAACAGGGACTGAACCTGGGCCCTGGCAGTGAAAGCTTGGAATCCTAACCACTAGGTCACCAGAGAACTCCCTTTATCTCTATTTTTAACCCCAGTCAGCCCAAGAGCTAGAAGAGGGCTGCATACATACAGACACAGTTCTGACTCATATACTTAGCATCATAGAGCTAGATTTTGATGGACTTTGAGAGATATTACACATAATACCCTGAACCTTGTGTTATTTAATTGGTGCTATTATTCTAAGCATGAAACAGTGGGAAGAGGGGCTTCACTGGTAGCTCAGCTGGTAAAGAATCCACCTGCAATACAAGAGGCCCCAGTTCGATTCCTGGGTTGGGAAGATCCCCTGGAGAAGGGATAGGCTATGCACTCCAGTATTCTTGGGCTTCCCTGGTGGCTCAGACAGTAAATAATCTGTCAGCAATACAGGAGACCTGGGTTTGATCCCCTGGAGGAGGGCATGGCAACCCACTCCGGTATTCTTGCCTGGAGAATCCCCATGGACAGTGCTATAGTCCATGGGGTCACAAAGAGTCAGACACAACTGAGCAACTAAGTCACAGCACAGAGCACATTAGTCTAAGCATGAGACAGTGGAAAGAGTATAGGTTTCAGAGGCACACAGACTTAAATTTGAAAGCGGGTCTGACCTCTCTGAGCCTCAATTTTCAGTAAAGTAGTAAATACTAAATATAATAGTAAAATAATGATATTTAACCCTTGTGTGTGTATGCATGTGTTTGGTCATGTCCAACTCTTTGCGACCCCAGTGACTGTAGCCTGCCAGGTTACACTGTCCGTGGGATTTTCCAGGCAAGAATACTGGAGTGAGTTCCCATTTATTTCTCCAGGGGATCGTCCCGACCCCAGGATCAAGATTGAACCTGCGTCTCTTGTGTCTCTTGCATTGGCAGGCAAATTCTTTACCAGTTAAGCCAACAGGGAAGCCCTATTTAACCCTTAGATTTATCTTAAAGATTGTATATCAAGTGTGTAAAGCAATTAGCAGACTAATTCACATTCTTTATAATAGAATGCCTGGCATGGGAAGAATTACCCAACTCTGATCTTAATATTGTAGTTTTATAGCAAATTGTGTAATTTTTTGTACAGAAAGTTCAGTGTAAGATAAGATGTCTTGTAAATCAAGATTTTAAGTACATTAAAATGTTTTAAAATTTTAAAAAAGCCCTGCATAATTAATAGTATTTTAGCAAGAGATTAAGCAAATATGGGAAACATTGTGTTCTAAACTTGATTTTGTAATAAAATTCTATAAGGAGGCTGGATGTGGAAGGGGAGATGAGGAGCTGGTGAGAGAGCCCTGTGGTCTCTGGAGAGAACCATTCCATCTGGACCCATCAGGCCTCTAGGCAGAAATGATACAGAATTTGTTAGTCCAATAGTCTAAGCTAAAGAGTGTCATCAGCAAACTGACAGGATGAATGAAGGCTATCTGTAAATTTCTAAGTCAGGAAACCGACTCCGAGGTGGCCAAGTTGGGCATGCTGGCTGCCGGTCACCAGGAAGGGCCGGTTCATCTTACCTTGGTGCTCTCCAGACTTTGGCACTAACTAGTTCTACATTCCATGGCAGAGAGGACTATAAATTAACAGAGCCCAAAGGCCAACTAGAGAATGTATGCAGCTGCCATTGTTGGTTTTTTAATGGCTCAACTTCTTTGTCCTGTGAAGGATCACTTGAGAGGCCCTTGGGATTAGGGAAATTCAAGGTGACTGGGCAGTCACTGTCCTGGTATCAAAGTGAAATAAAACTTTTGTGAGTTCACAAAAGTTTTGTGTAGCCCTCAGTAAGATCTCTTAATATGCAAAGTTGAATTTCAGGAAGGAGGTAACTCAATTTGCTAGAAAGTCCCAGGGCTTTCTCTGCAGGTGGGATGGGGGGGTTTGGTGGGATGGGGTTGTGGGTTGGGGGTGGATACTCGACACTGCAGAATCTTCTCCCCACCATAACAGGAATTAGGAGAACTGTTATGGACTTGATTAAGGACCAGTGGTAGGGAAGGGCAAGGAGGTTCCTGATAGAAAACAACTTCGCATGACTCAGCAAGATTTTAAGTCAATGATCTGGGCTCAAGGGCAGGGCCTTAGGTTTTATGGGCTTTTACTACTGGGTGGTTTCCCTGAGGGCTTCCCTGGTGGCTCAGAATCTACCTGCAATGCAGGAGACCGGGGTTAAATCCCTGGGTCAGGAAGATTCCCTGGAGAAGGGAATGGCAATCCACTCCAGTATTCTTGCCTGGGAAATCCCATGGACAGAGGAGTCTGGCGGGTTATAGCCCATGGGGTCGCAAAAAGTCAGACACAACTAAGAGACTAACACACTTTCTACTGGATGTGACCAGTGGCTATGCTGGGAAAGTCATGGTTGGATTTCGAGGAGTGTAAACTGAAGACCAGGTCAAGCACAGGCCTCTCCTGTCCAAACGTAGCATTAAGGGAGGGGCGCTGCTACCTGTGCAGAAACTGGACTGGTGAGAGACTGTCTCCACTGGACCAGTACCATCTGGGGGCAGGGGAAGGCCACACCTTCATCACTCCATCGGGCAGTGAGAAGTTCTACTGGGCTGTAGAAGTCACATGGGTCTCCTATAGACTGTGTAAACCTGGAGACTTTGGGATTACTCAGGGGTTGCTGCAGGGAGTGAAGTTGGCCTGTGAGTGTTTAAACTGACTTTTAGCCTGACCGAAAATTAAATTATTAATATGCAACCATATCGGTGCCCAGACTTTGAGAAGCAGATCACACACCCTTTACAAGAGCTTTAAACTCTGTTTAAGGTATTTTAATTAATTCCAATGAGTAATTTCTTTAAGATTTAACTCCCTCCCACTCTCTCCCACCCCTATGGCCCCCACTTACCCTGCGGTATTACATACACTTCCCATCAGAGATAATTCTAATGCCTGAATAGCCAGTTCATCAGGTGCTGTCATTCCTTTATGAAGATGCCAATTTAGCATAAGTGCCAGCTCTGTGTCTGGTTGGTTGTTTAATACATAACGCAAAGCATCTCCTATCGACAAACGCTTTAAGCCATATTCACTTGAAATATTTTTGGCAACTGAAAAACATTAAAATTTTAAACTTATTCTGTTTCACAAACCCATCTGTTAACCTTAGTTTCAGATTCTAGTTAATTGACAACAATAGCAAGTTAATCTTCACGTTCCTCAAAGAAATTTCAAAAATTAAAATAGCTACATTTTATTGAATTAATGGGATTCTCTGGTGGTGGCTCAGACAGTAGAGAATCTGCCTGCAGTGTTGGAGGCTGGAGTTCAATCCCCAGGTTGCGAAGATCCCCTGGAGAAGGGAATGGTTACCCACTCCAGTATTCTTGACTAGAGAATTCCATGAACAGAAGAGCCTGGTGGGCTACAGTCCATGGAGTTGCAAGGAGTCAGACATGGCTGAGCAACTAACACTTTCACTTCACTTCATTGAATTAATACTATTCAAAGGTCAGTCATTATTAGCACTTCAGGTATGTGGCTGACAGATCTGGTTAATGAGCCAACTATGTTACGTTTTTCCATAACCAAACCATGTAAGTGTTTTTTCCTTCTGTACAAGGTAGCAAAAAATTTGAGAGCTTTTTAAGGCATCCTATGTGTACTATTAATATTTGGTCTTTTTATGTCCAAAATAACAATTCAATGTTCTTGTGTCATTGGGTTAACCCATTTCCCTATCAGGCTGCAATCAGGATAACTTACCCCATACAGTTAAGTGCACTTAAGCCTCTAGGACATAATTTTTTAAATTTTCTAAAAATTATAGTGGTGTATCTGACACTTTATTAATAGTTTACAGTTTATAAGGCAGTATTTCTTCTTTGACTTTATTTGATATTTTCAACTATTCCATCAAGTGTGGCGAGTGGGTATTGAAATTCCAGTTTTACAGGTAAAAGAACTGCAGCCCACTGAAATGGAATGGCTTGTCCAAGGGCACACAGATATTGCCACTGGCTGAGAGAGGACTCGGCCACACCCTCTGCTTCTGCTACGTGAGGCCATAGATTAGGCTTCTGTCTGTGTGCGTGTGCTCAGTTGCTTCAGTCATGTCTAACTCTTTGCAAGCCTATGGACTGTAGCCCTCCAGGCTCCTCTGTTCAGGATTTTCCAGGCAAGAATACTGGAGTGGGTTGCCATGCCCTCATCCAGAGGATCTTCCCAACCCCAGATTGAATCCGTCTCTGGTGTTTCCTGCATTGGCAGGCAGATTCTTTACCACTAGCGCCGCCTGGGAAGCCCAGTGGTTTCCAGTTACTGTTAAATGCAGGTATGCTCTGATGGAGTCTACAAACCTTGCCTCATCATGGTCTGGAGACAGGGTGTATAGAGGATACTGGAGACAGCATGTGTAGAGGACATTGAGACTCACCTCGTCCCCTGGGGAATACGGGTAAACTGGCCACAGTTACGGCCACTGAAAGGATGCCCCTGTGAGGGGCTGCAGAAGCCTTCATCTCAACTTTGCCACAAACGCTAGGGTCAGACCCATTATTTTTCAGCTATAAAAACAAACTTTTACAATTTGAGATTCTGTTAAAAAGTTAGCCTCTATTTTGACAAAGACTAAGAAATCTGTACTGTATACATGTTACTTTTTGCTGTGTTGGAGGATCTTATTTTGAATGTACATTAAAATACACTTTTCATCTGAAGAGCTAAAACACGAAACCCTCTTTTATTATTTCTGGTGACAAATCAATATTTGACCTAATCCCTCCCTTTCATTTTCTATGCCATCAGTCATTAAGTCCTGTTGTTTTCCTTTTAAATATTTCTGGTATCTATCCTTTCCCATTTTATTCTCATTGTAACCAACCACTAGTCATGTGATTATCATGTCATTTTGAAATACCACACTCACCTATTGCTGGACTACTTGCTTTAAAAAATATATAGAAAATTCAAACATTATAGTTTACTAAATGCCTTTATCAGCAATGATTAAGATAATGAATTTTCACTTTTTAAATTATTAATACAGTAGATTGTATTTATAATTTTTAAATATAATTTTTATGCAAATAAAATCTTAATATACTGTTATTTGACTATATTTATAAATAATATTAGTTTGTAATTTCTTTTCTTATATTATCTTTGTTTAGTTTTCATATCAGGGTCATGCTGACTTTAAAATGAATTTGTATTTATACCTTTTTAATTGTATGGACTATACTGTTAATTTAAAAAAACTGAAAATAAATTGGACAGCTTACTTTCTTTTCCCTTGCTCTGAAAAGCTTATAAAATCACAGGAAGTGTCTCTTGAATTTTTAATTTTTGAAAGGTAGACATAATTTCCCTCTAAAACCATTTGATCATGGCCTGTTTTGGAGTGGGGCTATATTTTTGAATGTCTTCTCTTCAGCGGTTATTGGTCTATTTAGTTGCTCTGCCTCTTACTGAGTCAGTTTTGACAGTTTCCTAAAAAAAGCAGTCCTCTTTTTCAGGAGATTCTTGTATGCTTAAGGATAGGAAAGGTAGACACACCCTTACCTGTAGTTTTTCCAGATTTTGGAGGCCCCAGAATTGCAATCCTAATGGGGATAGTAGGCTTAGGTTTGGGTTGACAGATATATTTGATTGGGTTCTTCATAAATTTTTCTTTAGTTTCCTTACTAGATAAAAAATAAATATACTGACGATGGATTACAGGATAAAGTGGATTCTCTGAATTTTCAACTGGTTTGATGGTCTCGCCTTCATTTAGCTGCAATATATACACAATTGAATTAACAAATTAGCCTTATTTTAAACAGCATTTCCCCCAAATATATTTCTAAAAACAAATTTGTAAAATCTTTCTTATATCACAAGAAAACGAATTATAATTGAATATTGATATTAAAAAACTGTGTAAAAAGAACAAGTTATTTTATACTCACACGCAATAAATGTTTTTCTTTAATGGGTTTCAGTTTCTGACAGTTATAGTTCTACTTCCTTTATAATGCGTTTAGTGTATACTGAATGTTTCTGCCAAGGAGTGTAAATGGGCCAATTTATCTTCACAAACAGGTCCATTCCTAAGGTGGTGTAACGTATGGAAATGTGAAGTGAAGTGAAGTCGCTCAGTCGTGTCCGACTCTTTGCAACCTCATGGACTGTAGCCTACCAGGCTCCTCTGTCCATGGGATTTTCCAGGCAATAGTACTGGAGTGGGTTGCCATTTCCTTCTCCAGGGGATCTTTCCAACCCAGGGATTGAACCTGGGTCTCCTGCATTGTAGACAGATGCTTTACTGTCTGGGCCACCATGGAAATGTGCTGTCCTAAAATCACAGTTTGAAGCCCTAACCCTCAAAGTGAGTATATTTGGAGACAGGACCTTTAAGGAGATGACGAAGGTTAAATGAAGTTATAAGAATGGGGCTGTAATCTAAGAGAACTGGCGTCCTTAGAAGAGAGACACCAGGAGTGCATGAGCACAAAGGGAAAGCATTGGAGACACCATGAGAAATGGCCATCTACAAACCAGGAAGCAAGACCTCACCAGAAAAACCATCCCTGCTGGTAACCAGGATCTTGGACTCCAGCCTGCAGAGCAGTAAGGAAATGCATTTCTGTCATTTAAGTCACAAAGTCTGTGGTATTCCAATATGGTAACATATGCAGACTAATACAGAATTCTACTATGCTGTCCAAAGATGTCATTCCAGTAAGACAGCATGGATAGATGGAGTTCTGGGATATCTTTGGGAGTATACTGGTGGGATGAATCTTACTGACTTCTCTTTTACATTTTTATACAGACAAAATTCCCGTTCACATAAATATGAATAGCGGCCACAAAAGGGAAAAATACACCAAAACAGCAGCCTAACGTGTTGGTATGGAATGGAGAGGAAGGACTGGTCCCACATCTTTGCACTGGTAATGATGATAAATGGGTAATTAATGTATATCTTTTTTACATCATCAGATAGCCCAGCATCAGTCATCCCTGGACTTGACAGAGTAGGTGGGCAATGGTATGGTAATATTGCTTCTCCCCTAGAGTTAGAGTATTCCATGGACAGAGGAGCCTGGTGGGCTACAGTCCATGGGGTTGCAAAGAGTCAGACACGACTGAGTGACTGACACACACACCTAGAGTTACACCAGGTCAGTTGTCACAGGTAAATGGAGTTATCAGCATCACCATTTTGGGGCTGGAGTGATGTTCATGGCTGAGTGTAAATGCTAGGGATAAGAAGAAGCTTAGGGACGGGGTGGGAATGTCTGTTCTGTTTCTTATATTTGGTAGTAAAAGAAAAGCTGAAAGTTTAATGATTCCATTTCAAATTCCCAAATTAACTATGAATTCTTGCAATGGTTTCTGCTATTTCCCAAAATATCTACCATGTATCTTTCTCCTCTATAGGTCAGAATACCCAAGGTGTCATCAAATCTGAAACACCAAATTATCGGGACCTGGAAAGATTCCCAACAGCCCTGAAAAAATGATTCTTTATATGCTTAAAGCCTTCCTATTACCATGCACTCATTTATTCACAAGACATTTTTGTGCAGTCCTAATTATGTTCAGACATGGGCCCTTGAATAGGGTTTGGACTTTGCCTGCTTCTTCCCCTCTCTTGCCCATCTCAAAGAGACAGGGTGTGACTATTTTTCAAAAGTTTTCTAAATGATCCTAATATATGCTTAACTTTATCTGATTATTTATGGAGGGACTTGTCATAATGTTTCTGTATTTTATCATGATATTTAAAAAGATTTCTCTTGACACCCTTACGGTTAAGGTAAAGAAGATATTAATATCACAATTAAGTAGAACTGAAAATGACTGTATCAGTATCAACCAAGAAGGTTTCAAGTAATATGCATATTGCTCTATTTTGGATCCCTTCCCCCAAAATATTTTTTATCAGTGACCAATAAGAGTAATACATATTAATAACAACATTGTTATTATAATGTATATATAGTGTTATAATGTTATAATTTATACTATTGTTATATATTTTATTATATGTTATATATATAAAACATATATAATATATAATGTTTATATTATGTTTACATTATATATTATTATTGTAATGTTGTATTTATATGATTATAATGTATTTATACTATTATAATATGTGTATTTATACATATATGCGATTTTATATAGATATTTTACATGCATATTATGAAGTAAAAGTGAAAGTTGCTCAGTCGTGTCCCACTCTTTGCAACTCCATGAACTATACAGTCCACAGAATTCTCTAGGCCAGAATACTAGAGTGGTTAACTTTTCCTTTCTCCAGGGGATCTTTCCAACCCAGGGATCAAATGCAGATCTCCTGCATTGCAGGCGGATTCTTTACCAGCTGAGCCACAAGAGAAGCCCAAGAATACTGGAGTGGATAGCCTATCCCTTCTCCAGGGGATCTTCCCAACTCAGAAATAGAACTGAGGCCTCCTGCATTGCAGGTGGATTCTTTACCAACTGAGCTACTTATACATATTCTTTATATATATTACTTATACACATAAATATGTATTTTATATACATATTATATACATATCTCCTGCAATACAGGAGACCTGGGTTCGATTCCTGGGTCAGGAAGATCCCTTGGAGAAGGAAATGGCAATCCACTCCGGTATTCTTGCCTGGAGAATCCCATGGACAAAGAAACCTAGCAGGCTATAGCCCATGGGTTCTCAAGAGTCAGACACAACTTAGCAACTCAAACAGTAATATGTAATGAACATATATTAATAACAGCATTGCAGGTGGATTCTTTACCAGCTGAGCCACAAGGGAAGCCCATTAATAACAACAGCTTATGTTAATTGAGCACTCACAAGAAACCACGCACGGTTGCAAGCACTTTCCAATAACTAACTGATTTAATAACTGTAATGATATTGTGAGGTAGGAACTATTCTTATTCCCACTGCGCAAATGGGAATGGCTTAGAGAGGTTCAGTAATCTGTCCAAGGCCACTCAGCTAGGAAGCAGTGGTTTTAAACGCAGGCAGTCTGACTCCGGAAGCCATGTTTTCTCCACTGACTACTGTGCTACCTCACTGACGGAAGTAAGAAGGTGCACTGCTCGAGAGGGCCAGTGTATCTTTATGCCGGGAGCCAGCATGCGGAATTCCGCCTGTGGCAAAGGTCTTGAGGAAGAGGCCTGATAGGCAAAGGCAAGATTAGGCTTCGAGGAAACCCCCCTGGGCCTTCTTGAGCATCTACCCCAAAACCAGAATTTGTCTGTCTTATTATTTTATGACTTTCACCAACATTTCTGACATTAACAGGGGCTATCCCCAACCACCTTTCTCTGGAAAAAGTTAACTTAGAGCTCCAGTTAACAGTCTCCTGCATATAAAAGGAGTGTCTCAGCTCAAACCCCTCTGAAGGCTCTCTAACTTGCCTGACAGGTTTACGGGGACTTTTACAACTACACATGTGATTGTTTATAGCCCCCCAGCCGCAAGAGGCACGAAGCTTAAAACATTTTAAAGATATAGAGCCCTTTTTAAGGAGCTAAGAATTATATTGGTGGAGGGTTTTCATTGTTGAGTTAATGACTGCCGCCAGGCCTCCATATCCCTTATCTTTTAGGCACCTGAAGGATATTAATCAATGTAATTGGGATGTAGAAAAAAGAATATAGTAGTTTTGATGTTAGCAATACTAGACTTTTGAGTTAATGAATTTTCTCTTTGTTATAAATCACTGTATTCCTCTTTCCTTGCTATAAATTGTTGTATCCTTGCTTTGTAAAAATGTAACCTTAATTAGTGCTTTCTGAGAGTGGCACCAGACTTTAGTAAGAACAACACTTTTAAGGCAAATAAGTTTTCTGGTTGATGGACCCTTATCAGAAAAGGGCCATAAAATGCTAATAGGCCTCCTGGCCAGAAGATGATGTAAATCACCTAAGACCTGTGTATACAGCTAGGTATGCAGAGAGAAAGCCTGGTCTTGATAACGGCCAGGGCTGCTGACCCTGCATGGCTTTGTATTATCCATTGATCTCTATGTACAAAAAAAGTATAAAAGCTTTCCTGGAAAATAAAGGATGAACCAGTTTCTTGGAAATCTGGCTACCCCTGTGTCTTCTTTTCTTACTCTATTTTCTGGCTGATTCCCTTCTGAAGCATAGAGGCTCACTGTGTCTACTTATTTGCCTGGGCTTCTAAGACCCACGCAAGAGGGAGCCCAAGGTGGGGCACCCTCTGCTATTCAAGCGGGCACCTGTGGCCCTACGTAGATGGTATAAGTCTCTTGTCTGAGGCTTTATTGGCTTTCTATGTAAACCAAGGAATACAGCCTCTTTCTCTCCTCTATTCTCTTAACTGCAAACTCTTTCCTTATCTCTCTCTAAATCTATATATATCTCTCTCGCCACGCTGTCCCGCTTTGAATTACCCTGGATCCACCAGGGCTGGACCCCGGCACTGTTACAAGGCATTTCTTTACTGTCTTTATAGCACTTAATACAACCTGACTAGAACCTGTTTGTTTACTTATGTATTGCCTGTTCATCCTCTCCAATCCAGCTATCATATAAAGCCCATGACAAAAGGAGCCTTGCCTGTTTTGTTCACTGCTCTGCTCCCAGGGACTGGAACAGCAGCTAGAGGGTTCTTATTTAAAATTTGTTGAAAATCATCCCACATTTGAAGTCACTGAATTCCAATTACATCAGATATGTTTGTCCACACTACATAAAAATATTCTACTTGACAGTTAAGTTTGTGATGAACATTAAAAGCACGTTTTGTTTGGTATCTCACACTTTCCAGAGGACTTCATATTCTTGCATTTGATCCCATTGGCCTGATGGCATTCTCCCACTTTAAGGTGAGGAAACAGAATCAAAGAATTTAAATGGCTTGCCTAAAATTAGATAGCAAATTAGTGTTGAAGCTCAGCTCACTAGATGTCTAGTTTGAAAATATTTCTGCTACGAACTTTCTCTGCTGCAGAGTTAGAACCAAGTTGGAACTGAATTCTCTCTACAGAAATAGATGAAAGAAATTTAAACCCTTCAAGTACTTCTCCTACTTCAGAAAGGCAAAACAACAATGCATATTTTTATAGCTATTTAAGAATACTGTATAATGCTTACAGTTTAAAAAAATTATCCACTGTCTTCTTCTTAGACATACATCAAAAAGAAATAAAAGAAGAAACGTGACTTTCAGATGCATTTGCTGATATTACCTTTACAGGGTCCCAGTAGCCGAATGAGCTTATGTACTTGTAGGTAAAGCTGAGCATTTTCTGGGCAAGGCGTGATGATATTGGATAACATTTCTCAAAAATGCTTGCACGATTCTCTACCAGTGGTTTCAGTTTTGTATTCAATGTGTATTGGACAATGTGGATTTTCCGAGATCCATTAATGAGAATTACTGGTATCAAAAGCTTCTCAAATTCTTCCTGATCAGAAAAATCATAAAACCAAATTTTTTTACTGAGAAGGAGGCTGGTAGTATTCAGTCACGATGCATAAACTGCTTCAGTCTAGAAAACAAATACTTTTAAACTTCCAGGTGACTCTGTGTGGTGGTGGCTAAAACTTTTGACCCTATATGGTTTCTGTATTGCCCTTGATTTATTAACTAATTTTTATAATTGTAAGTGGTACTGAGGGACTTAACCCCTAAAAATATATATTTCTTTTGAAATGTTAAAAAGAAACCAAGGAATAAACCAAATTGCTTTTTGTTTCCTTCTCACATGTTAATTTTTGAATTATCAAACAGTAATAACCTGTATTATTTGTAAATTATTCATATCTGCTTCAAATTTTTCTCCGAGTTCACCCCTCAGGCGTTCGAGAGCATCAATTTCCTGCTCTTCCTCTTCCTCACTCATCACTTCCTCATCTTTTGGAAATTCATCTTCGAGAATGTTATCAATATCATCTTCATTGTTATCAGGTTCTTCCTCACTCATGTCTTCGTCTTCTCTAACAGTCTAAGGAAGAAAATATTCCCCTTTGTTATAAAACTGAAATATGGAACAAATGTCACAGCTAAATAATCATCTGGGATATTGTGGAATAAATGGATATTGGTTAGTGTGGCATGCAACATTCATCAACTGATACAGTAAAATTTCAAATATATGGTACCCAGAAATGTAATGCATTCAAGACTAACACCACAGTGATCCCTAGATAAATACATAGACAAGATATTAGCTTCTAACACTTAATGCTATGGTCGGCACAACATTACATGCTTTTCATGGTCTTCTGCAACAAAGTTTCATGCAACTCAGAGAGTATAAAACACTTCAAGCTATGCTAGCTTGGACAAGATCAGTTTCCTCATCTATAAAACAGGAATAATGAAAGGTCCTCCCTCACATGATTGTTGCCAGAGTTAAATAAGTTCATACATGCAAACCCCTTAGAAAACTGTCTGGTAAGCATGTGAATGATAGCTATTATTCCTATTATTATGTTATTATAACTATTATATTATTGTCATTTTGTATAAAGCACTGTTCTAATAGAATAGTACACGCCCCTGAGGAGGCTGCAGCTTATCTGAGGACACAAGAGTGACAGATAAATGATTATTAAAGACTGTGACAGGATATTGATACTAAGTGGCATTGTATAGGCTTCAAGTGCTGTGGTTCAATTTGCATAAAACTGAATCCTATCTTATTGATTCTCCTGCACTGTCTCCTGGCATGTTGCCCTGAAGTAGTCCTTGTCCCACCCAACTGCAAAACTGCCTTCCAGTCAGAAACCTGGGAGTTACCTCAACTCCTCACTCCCCATTATTGCACATCGCATTTCCAAGGACAGAATACTTAAGACTTTCTCCTCCTTTCTAGTTCTGCTCTACTGTTTGCCCTCTCATTATCTCTTGCCTCCAATCTTCTGATTAACTTGATGTTTCCTAATCATTCTAACTAAAAAGCCTCTTGATGAAAGTGAAAGAGGAGAGTGAAAAAGTTGGCTTAAAGCTCAGCATTCAGAAAACTAAGATCATGGCATCTGGTCCCATCACTTCATGGCAAATAGAGGGGAAACAATGGAAACAGTGAGAGCCTTTATTTTCTTGGACTCCAAAATCACCACAGATGGTGACTGCAGAAATGAAATTAAAAGATGCTTACTCCTTGGAAGAAAAGCTATGACCAACCTAGATAGCATATTAAAAAGCAGACATTACTTTGCCAAAAAAGGTCCGTCTAGTCAAAGCTATGGTTTTTCTAGAAGTCACGTATGGATATGAGAGTTGGACCATAAAGAAAGCTGAGTGCTGAAGAACTGATGCTTTTGAACTGCAGTGTTGGAGAAGACTCTTGAGAGTCCCTTGGACTTCAAGGAGATCAAGCCAGTCCATCCTAAAGGAAATCAGTCCTGAATATTCATTGGAAGGACTGATGCTGAGGCTGAAACTCCAATACTTTGGCTATCTGATGGGAAGAAGTGACTCATTGGAAAAGACCCCAATCCTGGGAAAGATTGAAGGCAGAAGGAGAAGGGGACAACAGAGGATGAGATGGTTGGATGGCATTACCGACTCAATAGACATGAGTTTGAGCAAGCTCTGGGAGTTGATGATGGACAAGGGAAGCCTGGCATGCTGCAGTCCATGGAGTCTCAAAGAGTAAGACATGACTGAGCAACTGAACTGAACTGAACTGAATCTTTCTAACTGATGAGACCCTGCTTCCTTGAAAAGAGTCTGCAGCTGGGATTTGGACTTGTAAGGGCTGAGAGGAAGATGAAAGGATAAGGGCCCTTCCCTGCTCTGTGCCCAGGCTCTTCTTTCCCCAGGAGGAATTTGGTGTTGGGACTATGCTTCTCAGTTCCTGTTCTTTTTTGTTTGAATTTTGAAGTTATTTGGTTCTCTGACTACTTTTTCCTTTTTCTTGTATTTTGACAATTTTTTATGCTGAAATTTGATTTGCTAAGGAATATTGGAAGTATGGTGGGGTGAGTCCACACTGCAAGCTGGGACATCTTAGCTTCTGATGACCTGTGCTCACCTCACCAGCTCTACCTAATAGCTCTTCCAACTTGTTTGTGATAGAAAGCTGTCTTTTGTCACCTACAAAAGGTGACTTGGCACTTACCATCTACTTCTAAGAGGATTAAATTATGAGGTGCTACAGCTGCTGATCTTCAACACCAGAAATGAGGCACTCTGTGCTTTGGGAAAAACTATCAGAACAGGTCTTCAGATAGTTAGATATATTCAGGAGATGATTTTATGAGCCCAATTATTGCATCTCGTCATAATTAGAAAAACACTAAAATCCTTCATGGTGATGTCTGCTCCTTTTGACTAGTAGTAACCATGTGAAGGAGTTGGTTTGTTAAGTCCTGTCCACAAGCGCGGGCGGCTGCAACGGCGCACAAGCATGGCTTAGAGGAGCTACTCAACGTCCAAGGTCAGGGGCAGAAGCCAGGAGGACCCCATGCCTGAGGGGCAGCGGCCAAGAGGACCTACCCCATGTCCAAGGTCAGGGGCAGCAGCCGAGAGTGCCAGGCTGCAATGGCACAGGAACAGCCAGGAGGAGCTACCCCATGTCAGAGGTCAGGGGCGACGGCCTGGGAGGAGCAACCCCACATTAAAGGAGAGGTGGCTGCGTGGGCACAGGAGGGCCTAGAGGAGCTACTCCACGTTCAATATCAGGGGGCGGCAGTGAGGAGATACCCCACGCCCAAGGTAAGAGAAACCCAAGTAAGACGGTAGGTATTGCAAGAGGGCATCAGAGGGCAGACACACTGAAATTATAATCACGGAAAACTAGTCAATCTAATCATACTAGGACCACAGCCTTGTTTAACTCAATGAAACTAAGCCATGCCCTGTGGGGCCACCCAAGACAGGCGGGTCATGGTGGAGAGGTCTGACAGAATGTGGTCCACTGGAGAAGGGAATGGCACACCACTTCAGTATTCTTGCCTTGAGAACCCCATGAACAGTATGAAAAGGCAAAATGATAGGATACTGAAAGAGGAACTCCCCAGCTCAGTAGGTGCCCAATATGCTACTGGAGATCAGTGGAGAAATAACTCCAGAAAGAATGAAGGGATAGAGCCAAAGCAAAAACAAAACCCAGTTGTGGATGTGACTGGTGATAGAAGCAAGGTCTGATGCTGTAAAGAGCAATATTGCATAGGAACCTGGAATGTTAGGTCCATGAATCAAGGCAAATTGGAAGTGGTCAAACAGGAGATGGCAAGAGTGAACATCAACATTCTAGGAAACAGCGAACTAAAATGGACTGGAATGGGTGAATTTAACTCAGATGACCATTCTATCTACTACTGCGGGCAGGAATCCCTTAGAAGAAATGGAGTAGCCATCATGGTCAACAAAAGAATCTGAAATGCAGTACTTGGATGCAATCTCAAAAATGACAGAATGATCTCTGCTCATTTCCAGGCAAACCATTCAATATCACTGTTATCCAAGCCTATGCCCCAACCAGTAATGCTGAAAAAGCTGAAGTTGAACAGTTCTATGAAGACCTACAAGACGTTTTAGAACTAACACCCCCAAAAGATGTCCTTTTCATTATAGGGGACTGGAATGCAAAAGTAGGAAGTCAAGAAACACCTGGAATAAAAGGCAAATTTGGCCTTGGAATATGGAATGAAGCAGGGCAAACTGATAGAGTTTTGCCAAGAGAATGCACTGGTCATAGCAAACACCCTCTTCCAACAACACAAGAGAAGACTCTACACATGGACATCACCAGATGGTCAACACTGAAATCAGACAGACTATATTCTTTGCAGCCAAAGATGGAGAAGCTCTATACAGTCAACAAAAACAAGACCAGGAGCTGACTGTGGCTCAGATCATGAACTCCTTATTACCAAATTCAGACTCAAATTGAAGAAAGGGGGAACACCACTACATGACCTAAATCAAATCCCTTATGATTTACAGTGGAAGTGAGAAATAGATTTACAGGACTAGGTCTGATAGACAGAGTGCCTGATGAATTATGGATGGAGGTTCGTGACATTGTACAGGAGACAGGGATCAAGACCATCCCCATGGAAAAGAAATGCAAAAAAGCAAAATGGCGGTCTGAGGAGGACTTACAAATAGCTGTGAAAAGAAGAGAGGCGAAAAGCAAAGGAGAAAAGGAAAGACATAAGCAACCGAATGCAGAGTTCCAAAGAATAGTAAGAAGAGATAAGAAAGCCTTCCTCAGTGATCAATGCAAAGAAATAGAGGAAAACACCAGAATGGGAAAGACTAGAGATCTCTTCAAGAAAATTAGAGATACCAAGGGAATATTTCATGCAAAGATGGGCTTGATAAATGACAGAAATCGTATGGACCTAACAGAAGCAGAAGATATTAAGAATAGGTGGCAAGAATACACAGAAGAACTGTACAAAAAAGATCTTCACGACCCAGATAATCACGATGGTATGATCACTCACCTAGAGCCAGGCATCCTGGAATGTGAAGTCAAGTGGGCCTGAGAAAGCATCACTACGAACAAAGCTAGTGGAGATGATGGAATTTCAGTGGAGCTATTTCAAATCCTGAAAAATGATGCTGTGAAAGTGCTGCACTCAATATGCCAGCAAATATGGAAAACTCAGCAGTGGCCACAGGACTGGAAAAGGTCAGTTTTCATTCCAATCCCAAAGAAAAGGCAATGCCAAAGAATGCTCAAACTACCACACAATTGCACTCATCTCACACGCTAGTAAAGTAATGCTCAAAATTCTCCAAGCCAGGCTTCAGCAGTATGTGAACCGTGAACTTCTAGATGTTCAAGCTGGTTTTAGAAAAGGCGGAGGAATCAGAGATCAAATTGCCAACATCTGCTAGATCATTGAAAAAGCAAGAGAGTTCCAGAAAAACATCTATTTCTGCTTTATTGACTATGCCAAAGCCTTTGACTATGTGGATCACAATAAACTGTGGAAAGTTCTGAAAGAGATGGGAATACCAGACCACCTGACCTGCCTCTTGAGAAACCTATCTGCAGGTAGGAAGCAATGGTTAGAACTGGACATGGAACAACAGACTGGTTCCAAATAGGAAAAGGAGTACATCAAGGATGTATATTGTCACCCTGCTTATTTAACTTATATGCAGAGTACATCATGAGAAACGCTTGGCTGGAAGAAGCACAAGCTGGAATCAAGATTGCTGGGAGAAATATCAATAACCTCAGATATGCAGATGACATCACCCTTATGGCAGAAAGTGAAGAGGAACTCAAAAGCCTCTTGATGAAAGTAAAAGAGGAGAGTGAAAAAGTTGGGTTAAAGCTCAACATTCAGATAACGAAGAACATGGCATCTGGTCCCATCACTTCATGGCAAATAGATGGGGAAACAGTGGAAACAGTGTCAGACTGTATTTTGGGGGGCTCCAAAATCACTGCAGATGGTGACTGCAGCCATGAAATTAAAAGACCCTTACTCCTTGGAAAGAAAGTTATGACCAACCTAGATAGCATATTCAAAAGCAGAGATATTACTTTGCCAACAAAGGTCCGTCTAGTCAAGGCTATGGTTTTTCCAGTGGTCATGTATGGATGTGAGAGTTGGACTGTGAAGAAAGCTGAGCACTGAGGAATTGATGCGTTTGAACTGTGGTGTTGGAGAAGACTCTTGAGAGTCCCTTGGACTGCAAGGAGATCCAACCAGTCCATTCTAAAGGAGATCAGCCCTGGGATTTCTTTGGAAGGAATGATGCTAAAACTGAAGCTCCAGTACTTTGGCCACCTCATGTGAAGAGTTGACTCATTGGAAAAGACTCTGATGCTGGGAGGGATTGAGGGCAGGAGGAGAAGGGGACAACAGAGCATGAGATGGCTGGAGGACATGACTGACTCGATGGACATGAGTCTGAGTGAACTCCGGGAGTTGGTGGTGGACAGGGAGGCCTGGCGTGCTGTGATTCATGGGGTCGCAGAGAGTCAGACACGACTGAGAGACTGAACTGAACTGAACCATGAGACTGGCAAAACCTGCTGTACAATTCTCATGTTGCGCAAATCTTTTTGCGTCAGCACTTTCAGTTGGAGCAAGCAGGGGAGAAAGCCACAACCAGCGGACTGGAGAGTGAGGGAAAACTCTAGAGTTGAGAGAGCCAGCAAAGGATATACAAATCAGTTCACAAAGATTATCCAAGTCTCTGGCTAATCTCTGCAAAGCCCACACATATCGGCTGTTCAGAACGGTATAAACTGAACTGCTGCCCATTCATAGGCATGACAGAGTTTGCAGGCTTAGTCTCACCAAGTTAATCGTCTGCTAAAATAATAGCACCATCCCTCTTTGAAGGCATACAACAGAATCCAGAATCCCCACAATATAACATTCACAATTCTAGGATATAATCCAAAATTACTGAATCTATAAAGGCTCATCAGCTATGACCCATTCTCACAAGAAAGATAATCATTAAATACTCCAGTTCAGGTGTTAGAGTTACCAGTTGAGAACTTTACCACAGTTATTATCACTGGGATCAATGAGGAAAAGGAAAAAGAAGTGAAAATACAGGAAATTTCATGATGGAAATAAAAAAATATAAAAACAAACCAAATTGAAAGTTTGGAAATAAAAACAACAAAATTTGAAGTTTTTATAAACATTGGGGAGGCTTCATTGTAGAATGGAGAAGACAGAGGGAAGAATCAGTGAATTTGAAGATAGATCCACAGAAAGTATCCAACAGAAAGAAGAGAAAAAGAGACTGACAAAGCTACATGGAACAACAGTGAAGGATCTAACCTCTGTGTAATTGGCTTTCAGAAGAAGATAGAGAGCAAATGGGGCAGAAAAAATATTTGAAGAAATAATGTCTAAAGTCTTCCCAAATTTAGTGAGGGTCATAAATTTACAGATTAAAGAAGCTTGGTGAACACTCCAAACTATATATGAAGAAAATGACACATAGGCATATCATAATCAAACCACTGAAAAGCAAAAATAGAGAAACTGTTAAAAGCAGTCAGAGAAAAACACACAGGAATGCAACTCAGATGATCACTTTCTTCCCATCCCTCTGGTTTCTATTAGACTAGACAGAGGAATGAAGAAACCCAGAAATGCTCAAGTATCTGGGTATATGTAAGAAAGGATTTGGGGGAAGTCAATGGCACCCCACTCCAGTACTCTTGCCTGGAAAATCCCATGGACGGAGGAGCCTGGTAGGCTGCAGACCACGGGGTCACTAAGAGTCGGAAACGACTGAGCAACTTCACTTTCACTTTTCACTTTCATGCACTGGAGAATGAAATGGCAACCCACTCCAGTGTTCTTGCCTGGAGAATCCCAGGGACGGGGGAGCCTGGTGGACTGCCATCTATGGGGCCGCACAGAGTCGGACACAACTGACGTGATGCAGTAGCAGCAGCAGAAAGAAAGGATTTGTTTTCCTCTTAATTTATTTCCAATATTTGTGTGTTTCGAACAAAAACTATAACTTTTTCTTGAGTTTATAATGTGTTTGGTTGTAAAACACATGACAGCTGGAGCATAAAGGATGTTGGTGCAGTGTGGGGTGGGTATAAAGGGACTTGTGGAGTCACAGTTTTCTACAATATCACATTGAACCATGTTGATTCTAAGTAGAGTGTGAAAAGCTAAGGGTGTATGTGTACCTTGAGAGCAAGCACTACAAAATAATACATAGAGGTGTAACTAAAAACACACACACACACATAACTGATAATTAGGGACTTCCAAGGGCTAAAGGTGGTTAAAACTGTGTTTGATGACAGATTAGGATGTCACTTTGATCCTAAACAGTAGCATGACACCTTGAACAGACCAGACTTTAGAACATGTTTGTCTGGAGAATGAGCATGAGAATGAGGCCAGAGACGTCTGCCAATTTCATTCAAGGCTGATCCTTTAGTGTCTAATATAGTGTCAGGCATGCAACTGAATGGATGGATGCAGAGCAAGGCAAATAATAAAGTGGATGATTCTTTTTCCGTGGATGGTGCCATGACTTTCTCAGTCTAATGGTTTTAGATTTACTCTTGGTTGTAAATATTTTAGACAAAGAAATGATTGTTTCAATCCTTCTTCTGCATAGTTTTGATTTACAGTTACAGTTTTACTGTATCAACAGTCTTCTGTACATAAGTCCAACATAAGCATATTGGCAGGGATGGGGGGCGGGAATACATGGTTGCACATGTAGCAAGTCATATTTTCTGTTATTTCTCTTTTCTCCTTCCCTTTCTTGAGTATTTTTGGACAGATGGAAATCAGATTACAGGAAGGTCAGCCCTGAGAAGATATTATTATAAGGGTGCTGAAGCCAGAAGGAAATAGAAGAAGGCAGGGGCTATCTTATCTTTTGTCTTAGTTACAAGGGCACTGGTAAGCTGATTATATAAACAGGAGCTTTAAGTCCTTTACAGAACAAGCTTGTCTACTCTGCCTCCTCTTTAACTTTGGCACCTTTGAGTTGCTTGGCTATAGCATTTGGGTCAGGTAGGTCAACTTGGGACTAGCTCCTCTCTAAATAAAACAAAATCCATGATCTTCAAGGTTTCTCTGTTTTTTTTAAAAAACCCAGCGGATGGAAAAGAGGAACCGTATTGAACATCCTGCAGAGTATGTGACTCTGTCCACAGGCTCTGCCTCATTCCATTCTTTGCCTCAGTGTAATCAGCATTTTAGCTCCACACCTTACAGTGTGTGTGTGTGTGTGTGCATGTGTGTGTGTTAGTCACTCAGTCATGTCTGTTTGTAACCCCACCGACTAGCTTGCCAGGCTCCTCTGTCTATGGGATTCTCCAGGCAAGAATACTGGAATGTAAGCCATGCCCTTCTCCAGGGGATCTTCCCAGCCCAGGGATCAAACCTGGGTCTCCTGCACTGCAGGTGGATTCTTTACCATCTGAGCCACCAGAGAAGACCACAACTTCATAAGCTCTTGGTCTAGACCTTATTCCCTTATTCCCATGCTCCCAGCCTATCTCCCTGTGACTCGGACTGAAGTGTGAAAAGCACAAAAGAAAATCCACGAGAGACATAGTTTAATGTAGTACTGTTATATTTTGTATTAGATTGTTTAAACATCTTTAGTGATTTCCTTTCCTTTAAAAGGGTTCATTTTTATTATTATAAAATAATAAAAAATTATAAAATTTTAAAAATTATAAAAATAATAAAAGTTCATTGTAAGCAGTTATAGAATACCAGAAGTATAAAAAAAATAAAAAGTAATAGTACTTAGATTAAGTACTAGTACTTAAATTTGATATTTGCTTCCAGACTTCTATGCATCCTTTTGATGCTCAATATCACTAATTATTAGAGAAATGCAAATCAAAACTACAATGAAGTATCACCTCACATCAGTCAGAATGTGCTGTGCTGTGCTTAGTCGCATCTGACTTTGCAACCCCATGGATTGTAGCCCCCTACAGTCCATGAATCCATGGGGATTCCCCATGCAAGAATACTGGAGTGGGTTGCCATGCCCTTTTCCAGGGGATCTTCCCAACCCAGGGATCGAACCCAGGTCTCCTGCATTCCAGGCAGATTCTTTACCATCTGAGCCACCAGGGAAGCCCCAGAATACTGGTGTGGGTAGCCTATCCCTTCTAAAGGGGATCTTCCTGACCCAGGAATTGAACTGGGGTCTCTTGCACTATAGGCAGATTCTTTACCAGCTGAGCTACCAGGGAAGCCCCAGTTAGAATGGCCATCATCAAAAAGTCTACAAACAATAAAAGCTAGATAGGGTGTGGAGAAAAGGGTACCCTTCTACACTGTTGGTGGGAATGTTAATTGGTACAACTACTATGGAGAACAAAATGGAGGTGCCTTAAAAAGCTGAAAATAAAACTACCATATGACCCAGAAACCCCACTCCTTGGCACACAGCTGGAGAAAACCAAAATTCAAAAAGCTACATACACCCTAGTGTTCACTGCAGTGCAATTTACAATAGCCAAGGCGTGGAAGCAACCTAATCGTCCACTGACAGATGAATAGATAAAGAAAATGTGGTACATAAATACAGTGGAATATTACTCAGCCATAAAAAAGAATGAAATAATGCCATTTGCAGCAACATAGATGCATTGGAGAAGGAAATGGCAACCCACTCCAATGTTCTTGCCTGGAGAATCCCAGGGACGGCAGAGCCTGGTGGGCTGCCGTCTATGGGGTCGCACAGAGTCGGAGACAACTGAAGTGACTTAGCAGCAGCAGCAGCAGATGGACCTGGAGATTATCACACTAAGTGAAGTAAATCAGAGAAAGATAAATATCATATCATTTATATGTGGAATCTAAAAAGTGATACAACTGAACTTCTTCACAAAACAGAAAAGACTCACAGATTTAGGAAACAAATTTATGGTTACCAAAGGAGAAAGGTGCAGAGGAGGGATAAATTAAGGAGGTTGGGATTAACAGATACATACCATTATATATAAGATAAATAATCAACAAGGCCCTACTATATAGCACAGGAAACTCTACTCAATACTCTGTAATAAACTATATGGGAAAAGAATCTGAAAAGGAATAGGTATATGTCTATGTATATCTGAATCACTTTGCTGTATACCTGATGCTAACATAACACTGTAAATCAACTGTACTCCAATATAAAATAAAAATTTAAAAAGACTACTGTGCATCTTTTCATTTTACATGCTTGAGATTATATATATATATATATGTAAAATATATATTTTATATATGTGTGGGTGTTTGTGTGCGTATATGTCCATTTTATTTTTTGAAAAAAGCAATTTTATTTACTTACCACCCCTCCTTTCCTTCTTTTTTCTCTCTCAGTTAAAAGTTCGGCTCTTCTTTTAGCAATCATATCTTCCTGTTAAAGAAAGAAGCATTAAAAATGTCAACCGATAATAATAAAATTACTTTCTATGTATTAATTTTTTTCCCAAATGGGAATAATATTTGGTCAGAGGATACTTTCCAGAAAAGATTGTGATGGTGATAATTATGTCACATGTATCTTTGGACCTCTTGTCCTGTTGATCAGCTGTTTCCCTCCAGAGGTATAAGTGGCCCTTGGGATCAGTCAGCTTTTCATCAAACTTTAGAATCCCTTTTCAAAGTGTATTACTTATTCGTTTGCTTTGGTGGAGAGGTAAATTTTGCACATGGAGAAATAGAGAGGCTATTTGTTGAAAATGTCTGATAATTTTTCATCATATTATTAAGATGTAATTGTCTAAAGAACCCTAAAACCACATATGCACATGAGGAAAGCATTTGTACTTTGGATACTTTCACACATATGGTATATGGGTAGTCATCTAGTTTTATCGGGGCCTCTAAGTCTAACGCAATGAATGGGTCCTCTCATGCGACTTTAAGGTTTGCATGAAAGCTAATCAGCTACCCTTGGGTTTTGGGGCTCATTGGTTCATGACTCTTGAAATTGCAGTCCCTTTAAATACTCAGAGATCAGAGAAGTGCCTTAAAGACATGCCCTGGGGGCTCTGGTGGAGGCCAGTAGCACCCTGCTCCTTTTATCTGGCAGTTACTGAGTATACATCCCAGATAATGTATGTTTGCTTGACATTCAAGAAAGAATTATAAAATCAAATGAAATCAAATTAATTTCATATATGAATCCCAGAGAGATTCTATAGCTTTTCAGAAGGTGAGGATTATAAAAACTCTAATTTTCTTTTTTTAAATCAAAGTTTTACCAGAGGTACTTTAACTGTAAAGCTATAAAAGTAGTCTCTTTTGCCTGAGTTGTGGGTGTGAAAAGAAAGGAGCAAATGCATAAGATTATGAACTAGCTCCAGAAATCCGCTCTTTCCTGTTCCACATGCTCTACAAATTTTAGGGCATGTGATGGCTAGGATGGGGCTTGACTGCTTTACAGCTGCTCTGTCCAATATGGCAGCTACTAGCCATCTGAAAAGGATTTAAGGCAAAAGGACAAGGGTGTGGTAGAGGATGAGATGGTTAGATAGCATCATTAACTCAATGCACATGAATTTGGGCAAACTTTGGTATGCCCTCTGCTTTCCTTTCGATTCTCATGCTTACAGAGCCTCTTGCCTAGCAGATAGTTGGGCCCATTTTCTACAGAGATCAGCAGCAGAAAAGCGAAGGATGTCACACGGCAGAGTGTGAAGCTTGGTGTCTCTCCACATCTCCCTCCTTGCTTTCATAGTTCTTGGAAGACTGAGAGCTGGGCTTGCTTTGGTTTTGTGCTGGCCACAGATGACCTGCGACAGGCAATACTTTTTTTTTTTGGCTTCACAGGATCTTAGTTGCTATACACAGGATCTTCCATCTTTGTTGTGACACATGAACTCTTAGTTGTAGCATGTGGGTTCCAGTTCCCTGATCAGAGATCCAACCTGGGTCCCCTGCACTGGGATCATGGAGTCTTAGACACCGGATCACCAGGTCCATGATCCAGGGCATGCAATCTTAGTGTGGTGGTGCAAAGGGATGGATGGAAATGCCTTTAGAGGGATTTCCTCCAACTAAGTCCAAGATGAAAAGAATTTGACAACCGTGTCTGAGCAGTGAAAGAGGATCTTCATGGTTTTAACACATAATACATTAATGAGTATGGAGTTGTGATAATGTATCCAATAATTTAAGTCATTGTATCTCAGAGTTGGAATTAACTGATTAGCTCTCTTGACACTAGAGCTTTCTTCCATATTCTCCCTACCAAATGTCTACTTAGCCTTTGCTTATCTGCGCTTGATAAGTAGCTCAAAGCCTTCGGTCTTTGTTCTTTTCAGAAAGTTTTACTAGTAATGAAATACATCTTCCTATACCTTTCTCCTACCAATGGTGTTTCTTTTGCCTATGGCCACATGGAACAACAGACTGGTTTCAAATAGGAAAAGGAGGACGTCAAGGCTGTATATTGTCATGCTGCTTATTTAACTTATATGCAGAGTACATCATGAGAAATGCTGGACTGGAAGAAACATAAGCTGGAATCAAGATTGCAGGGAGAAATAGCAATAACCTCAGATATACAGATGACACCACCCTTATGGCAGAAAGTGAAGAGGAACTAAAAAGCTTCTTGATGAAAGTGAAAGAGGAGAGCGAAAAAGTTGGCTTAACGCTCAATATTCAGAAAACGAAGATCATGGCATCCGGTCCCATCACTTCATGGGAAATAGATGGGGAAACAGTGGAAACAGTATCAGACTTTATTTTTTGGGGCTCCAAAATCACTGCAGATGGTGACTGCAGCCATGAAATTAAAAGACGCTTGCTCCTTGGAAGAAAAGTTATGGCCAACCTAGATAGCATATTCAAAAGCAGAGACATTACTTTGCCGATTAAGGTCCATCTAGTCAAGGCTATGGTTTTTCCTGTGGTCATGTATGGATGTGAGAGTTGAAGAAGGCTGAGTGCCGAAGAATTGATGCTTTTGAACTGTGGTGTTGGAGCAGACTCTTGACAGTCCCTTGGACTTCAAGGAAATCCAACCAGTCCATTCTAAAGGAGATCAGCCCTGGGATTTCTTTGGAAGGACTGATGCTAAAGCTGAAACTCCAGTACTTATGTCCACCTCATGCGAAGAGTTGACTCATTGGAAAAGACTCTGATGCTGGGAGGGATTGAGGGCAGGAGGAGAAGGGGACGACAGAGGATGAGATGGCTGGACGGCATGACTGACTCGATGGACTGAGTCTGAGTGAACTCCGGGAGTTGGTGATGGACAGGGAGGCCTGGTGTGCTGTGATTCATGGGGTCGCAAAGAGTCAGACACGACTGAGCGACTGAACTGAACTGAACATGGAACACAACAATTTCTCTTCAGCATAAAAGACTATCACATAATTTATCACTGCTCTCATGTCTCATCTTGGTCTTCCTAGTTCCAGAGTTGAAAGCTCCATTCATTCTACTCAATCCAGATCTATAAATGAGTCCTTTCAAGACATGTCATATAAATGGAATGAATCATAGAATACATATAATACTATTTTCTTTGCCTGGTTTCTTTCACTTAGCTTAATTGTAGGGAGTTATCAATAGTTCATTCCTTTCAAATCCTGAGTACTACTCCATTATATGAATATGCTGCTGCTGCTAAGTTGCTTCAGTCGTGTCCGACTCTGTGCGACCCCATAGACAGCAGCCCATCAGGCTCCCCGTCCCTGGGATTCTCCAGGCAAGAACACTGGAGTGGGTTGCCAGTTCCTTCTCCAATGCATGAAAGTGAAAAGTGAAAGTGAAGTTGTTCAGTCATGCCCGACTCTTAACGACCCCATGGACTGCAGCCTACCAGGCTCCTCCGTCCATGGGATTTTCCAGGCAAGAGTACTGGAGTGGGCTGCCATTGCCTTCTCCTATATGAATACACTATATATTTATTTATTTATTATTTTTCCAGCTTTATAAAAATGGGAGATATTTAATGTGTATGTCATAAAGATTTGATAAACGTATACATTGTGAAAGGACTCTTCTCCTATTTGGTTAAGCAACACATCCATCACCTCACATACTTATCCTGTGTGTATGACAACATTTAAGTTCTACTCTCTTGCCAAATTTCAATTATACAGTACAATATTATCAACTGTTGTCATCATGTTATACATTAGATCCTCAGGCCTTATTC
The DNA here is from genome assembly GCF_042477335.2 of Ovis canadensis. Taxonomy (NCBI): domain Eukaryota; kingdom Metazoa; phylum Chordata; class Mammalia; order Artiodactyla; family Bovidae; genus Ovis; species Ovis canadensis. The sequence continues at coordinate 38,693,088 of NC_091252.1, read as the reverse complement.
ATATTATAACTAAACTTTTTAATATCATCTTACCAACCTCTCCCCATTTCCCACACCTCCCAGCCCATGGCAACCACTTTTATACTTTCTGTTTATATGAGTTTGATTTTTTTTTTTTTTACCAGATTTCACATACAAGTGATAGTTTGCAGTATTTGTCTTTCTCTGTATGGCTTGTTTAACTTGGTATAATGCCCTCAAGCTCCATCTGTGTTGTTGCAAATGGCAGGATCTCCTTCCTTCCCATGGCTGAACAATATCCCATTGTATATATATATATATATCTACACCACATCTTCTTTGTCCATTCATCTGTTAACAGACACAGGTTGCTTCTATACCTTGACTATTGTGAATAATGCTGCTATGAATATGGGAGAAGAGATATCTCTTTGAGATAATGACTTTGTTTCCGTTGGATACATATACCCAGAAGTGGGATTCCTGAATCATGTGGTAATTCTATTTTTTAATTACTTGAGGAACCTCCATACTTATTTCCATAGTAGCTGTACTAGCTGACATTCCTATCAACAGTGTACAAGTGTTCCTTTTTCTCCACATCCTCATCAGCATTTATCTCTGTTCTCTTTTTTAATTTAGACACCCTAACAGGTGTGAGAGGTGATATCTCATTGTGATTTTGATCTGCATTTATCTTATGATTACTGATGTTGAGCACCTTTTCATGTATCTGTTGGTCATGCCTTCTTTGGAAAAATGTTTATTCAGTTCATCTACCCACTTAAAAAATTAGACTGCTTGTTTTTTTTCCTCTCTCAACTCCCTCTTCCCTATTCCCTTCCCACAATTTACTGTTCTCTATTTCCTTTACTACAATTGAATACAATACTTCAATTTATTTATTACTTATTTGTCTCTCATTGAAATGGTATTGCCACAGACACAGAATTTCTGTCTGCTTTGTCTACTGTTATTTATCTCCAGCCTGACACATAAAAAGTGTTCCATAGTATGTGTTCAGTGAATGAATGAATGAGCATATATTGAGTACTTACTATGCATGAATATCATATAAGTCCTTCACACAGTTTTTTTCTGTTTAAACTTTTTATTTTGTACTAGTGTATAGCCGATTACAATTTCAGCAAAGGGATGGAGCTGTATATATACATGTACCCATCCTCCCCCAAACTCACCTCTTATCCAGGCTTCCACATAACACTGAGCAGAGTTCCATGTAATTGGTTTTTTGATACTGAGTGGTGTGAGTTCTTTATGTATTTTGGACTTTAACCCCTTATCAGGTGTATGATTTGCAAATACTTTCTCCTATTCCCTAGACTGTCTTTTATTTTGTTGATGGTTTCTTTTGCTTGGAAGAATATTTTTTTAGTTTGATGTAGTCCCACTTACTTATTTTTGCTTTGGGTGTCAAATAAAAGAAGTTATTGCCAAGACTGATGCGAAGGAGCTTACACCTTTTTGTTACAGGAGTTTTAGGGTTTCAGGGCTTGTGTTTCAAGTCTTTGATCTACTTTGAGTAGATTTTTGTGTATGGTATAAGATAGGTGTCCAGTTTTATTCTTCTGCATGTGGCTGTACAGTTTTCCCAATGCCGTTTATTGAAGAGACCGTCTGTTCTCCATTGTACATTCTTGGCTAGTTTGTCATGAATTAACTGACAACATATGCGCGGGATTATTTCTGTGCTTTCTACTCTGTTTCACTGATTTACGTGTCTAGAGTCTGCTACTGAAGCCCTCTGCTGAATTTTTCAGTTTGGTTACTATATTCTTCAGCTCTATGACTTCTGTTTGGTACTTTTATCTTCTGTTTGTTGAAGTTTTCACTTTGTTTATGCATTGTTCTTCTGACGTTGGTGAGCATACTTATGACCCTTATTTCTAACTATTTATCAGATAAATCACTTATCTTTGTTTCAGTAAGGTTTTTTTCTAGAGTTTTATCTTGTTCCTCTGTTCAAAATATATTCCTCTGTTTCTTCATCTTCTTTGACTCTATGTGTTGGTTTCTGCACATTAGATAAAGCAGCCACCTCTCCCAGTCTTGACTGGTGGTCTTGTGTAGAAGATGAATACAGCTCAGGTTGGCCTGAGGTCCTGGCCATCTCTCAAGCCTTTGTGCTTGTGTAAGCCATCTTCTTGGTTTTCAGCGGCTCCCGTAGTTAAGGGTGTGCCATGACCTATCGGTGTCCCAAACGGAAGGATCACAGTCATTATAGACTGATAGGAAGCTAAGATCTTCAGATAGCAGCTATTTTGATGTATTAATAGGTGATGTGGGTGTTTTCTCATTTACCCAATGTGCTGGAATCTAGCTTCTCCTGGACTAGTTTCTCCAGCTAGTTTCTGAATTTCTTCCAGAGTAGACTGGGTTCAGAAGACCCCTATGTTGCCACCTTGAGCTGTAACCCAAGGGAACCTATCTGGATATTTGTCACATTTTGTTTATCCATTCAATCAGTTGAGGGACATTGAGTTGTTTCCACTTATTGGCTATCATGAACAATGATGTGTGAACTTTCACAAACACATTTTTACATGGTCTGTTTTCATTTTCGTTAGACAGATTACTAGGAGTGCAATTGCATAGGTTCCCTATGACACTTTTGAACATTTTATGGAAACTTACCAGAATACAGTTTAGGAAAAGAAATTCTAAGCTAATACTTGGGTTTATTTTACTATGGGCTAAAATGACCTTGATGGTTGGTGTCAGAGCTAGTGAAAGTCAATGAAAACTTTGTCTTTGTGTTTCAGGGTTTGCTCTACTTGCTGCCTCGTCCACTGTGCTCCCATGTCTAGTACAAGGATACTTTGGTGCAGCCACTATCTTTAATTTTATTTGCCTTGAAGAGAGAACCATTAACATGTAGATAATCACAAAGGCCTCAAATAATTCTTAACTCTTTCATGATAAATTGTTAAAATTTGATAAAAATAGTTTGCATACTGAATGTGGTATTAAAATCAGAAAACTACATTTTTGTAAAGGTCATTTTAGAAATTGGATAGTTGCTGAACACATTTACCCTCATGCTTTTTCAAATGGATACATACCTTGATTTTTGCCTTCATTTCTTTGATGAGTTTTTTTCTTTCTAATTTCTTCTTTTGTTTCACTTTCCACTTTCCAATTTGGACAGGAAGGAGGCGATCAGAAATATCTTGATCATCAACTTGTATAAACACAGCAGCATCTGGGAAAAGCCCATGTTCCCCCAGGAACTGGACCTCATCTGGATACCGCGGGAAACCGTCTAATACAAAACCTGTAGAACTATGTGGAAATTTCATGACTTACTTTATTTGCTTAAACTATACAAATATTGATTTTAAAATGAATAAAAAGTACTGCTAAATCTCAACTTTATATTAGATGTCTAATGAAACTTTTAAAAAGTTTAAATAGTTTATTGTAGTATCTTTTATTTCTTTTAATATTTCTACTTGTATAAACACGTTGCTTCTTCTCCCCAATGTATCAAATTAGATTAAAGTTATAATATTTGATATTTATAGTATAAAATTGTAGTCAATCAGTTTATAGACAATTACTGTTAAATACAGGCTTACTAAAAGTTGTGAGAAGATCACAGGAAAGGAGAAGGTAAGTTCTCTGCTTGGGATGAGTGCCCAGCCTAATGATGGTGTTACCCTTTATGTAAAGAGTTAGTTTGGCTGCCTCCCTACCCCTACCCCTCTATTGAGAATCCTTTTAGTCATTTTTCTCCTAATGATGTTCCTTTTCATGAGACAATTCATACCCTCTTCCCTCGCTTTTTTTGTAACCAGTGACAATTATTAATGTTTTCTTGGCTCATATGTGTAGGATGATTATATTCAAATAGGATCATCAAACTTGCCCAAGTACGATAAAACTTTAAGAATCATGAAAATAACTTGGAATGTTAACACATTTTCATTAGGGAATATTTATAATACAACCAGGCTTGGAGAGGTCTTCCCAGGTGGCACAGTGGGAAAGAATCTGCTTGCTAATGCCGGAGATGCAGGAAACATGGGGTTCAATCCTTGGGCCAGGGATATCTCCGAGAGGAGGAAATAGCAGTCCACTCCAGTGTTCTTGCCTGGATAATCCCATGGACAGAGGAGCTTGGCAGGCTACAGTCCATGCGGTCACAAAGAGTCGGACACAAATGAGTGACTGAACACACACCCAGGCTTGGAGAGCTTGGCTTGGTTTAGTTTGGTCCCTTTTTGAATGAACTTATTCTGTTTCTCTAAAATTTGGTTTAACTATTTATATTTAAATATACATTTTCTTCTTCATATGAATAGGCTTTTCAAGAACATTTGATAGTTTTAGCTCTTAACTGGCATTTAGAAATGTTGTATCCTTTCTAATTAAACGGTATATATTAAATTTATATATATTGCCTTAAGATATGTTTCCTTTTCTTCAGAGATGCCTTCAGCAAAATCTCTTCTGTTCTATTTGTCACTTCTTTGTCAATGACATCTAAATCTTTACCTCTACATCCAAGCTCTCTTTTGAATTTTTATTTAGAATTTTCAACCAACTGCCTAGTTTCTCTATCTGAGTTATATATGCATCATACTATCAAAAATCATGCTCACTGTTACCCTTCTACATGGCTCTTCCTCTGACTCACTAGGGTCCAGGGGCCAAACTTCAGAAACCCTTCAACTCCCTCCTGCTTCTCACATACCTAAGTCTTGGCAAACCCTCTTCTGAATCAACATTTTCATTTCTACCATTATATCTCAGTAATGTAATGCAATTAGCTATACCTCAGTAACTAATAAGCGCTCTCTAGGATTAAGGCCTTTTAAAAATGTGCCTATTTTTCCTAATTATATAAGCAATATATTTCACTACGCTGCTGCTGCTGCTGCTAAGTTGCTTCAGTTGTGTCCGACTCTTAGCGACCCTATGGACTGCAGCCTACCAGGCTCCTCCATCCATGGGATTTTCCAGCCAAGAGTACTGGAGTGGGAGAAAATAAGAAATAAAGAAAAGCACAAAGAAAGGACAAAATTATCTATAATCTCATATCCAAGAGGTTATCGACATTTTGTTTTATTTCTTTCTAGTTTGTTCTTCATTTGTTGAACTTTCTATCATAAATAACTGTGTATCCTCTTTTTTTAGTTTAACATTATATCCTAAAATTTCTCACGCTATTACAAACTTTTCATTATAATAAGTTTTGATGGTAGTGTTAATGTTCAGCTATTTTATTTAGGCTTTTAGAATTTCACTTTTTACTTTTCTTCAATTCATATTTGTGTGTGTGTGTGTGTAATGTAAGATTAGGAGCTAAGTTAATGAAGAACATCCCATGACTATATTGTCGCAAGCAACATGCCTAAGTTTACCTCAACTATTGATCTAATTTAGGGAATACGAAATTAAAATTAAAGTGACTAATAATCTCACTTACTCAGTTAGGTCAGGGACTAAGTAAAAGAGAATGACCAGAGACGCACTGGGACCTGCTAGTTTTTAAAATTCTCATTGATACAGTTTCCTTATCTCCAAAATGAGAAGATAAAAGTTCCTGTCCCATAGGGTAGTTATAAGGATCAAGGAGATTAATATGAATACAATATAGAAGAACAGTATCTTACACACAGTAAGTTCCATATATGTGTTTGCTATTAGCAGTACTGTAAATATCAGTTCACTTTCTTCTGGTGGATATCAAGGTAAGAGATTGTGGTTAGGAAACTGAGGCAAAGTTTTACATTCTGGTGACCTGTAACTCTTAAATTTGTTCTGTCTGGGATCAAGTTGTTCTTGGCTTTTGGTAAAGGTATAAGACTATGGTCAGCTATTAAGTGATGTGAACAACAACCACAACATAAACAAAGAGTGTTGTTCACCAACCAGTAATATGGGGGATAAATCACAACCCACTGCAGTCACCTATAGACAATGCACCCTGAAAAGAATTCAGAATGAAAAAATAGGGTGAGGCATTCTGTCTATTGGATAAATGGGCCCCTAGACAGTAGACTGCATATCTCAGGAAGGATTTCAATGATCCCAGACTCTTGCATTTTCCCATACGTAGAAAAGCACTAAAATCATTAACTTGGGATATTTGTTCTTCATGATTAGCAGTAATCTTTTTATCAAGATGTGTGCTTAACTACATGTATTTCCTAATCATGACTGAACTTCCCTGGTGGCTCAGATGGCAAAGAATCTACCTGCAATGCAGGAGACCTGGGTTCAATCCCTGGTCTTGGGATCGATCCCTGGTCAGGGGTCTTGGGAAGATCCCCTGAAGAAGGAAATGACTGCCGACTCCAGTATTCTTGCCTGGAGGATCCCATGGACAGAGGAGCCTGATGGGCTACAGTCCATAGGGTTGCAAAGAGTCAGACATGACCGAGCGACTAAGCACACACACACAGTCGTGACTACACATTATAATCCCCTGGGAGGCTCCAATGCCTCGGTCCCAACCTTGCACCTCAAATTTTAATTCAATTGTTTGGAGCCTCTGGCATCAATATTTTAAAAATAATCTCCTAGGTGTTTTTAATGTGTGGAATCACTAGTTTACATTGGAGTAAAGGAGAAAATTCTTAACTTTATGTTGGACTACATTTTTAACTTTTAAGAATGAAGCAAATGAAAGTCAATAAGTATATAAAAGTCTACATAAATTAAGATACCATATCGGTTCCTTAAACCACCACTGAGAAAGAATTGCTTCAAGGATTTCAGGAGGCAATGGCTCATTTTCTGTTAGGTTTAATCTGATTGCTTCTTCTTCTTCTGTAAGTTGCACTTCCTGAGGCTACAAACAAAAATTATAAAACAAAAAAACTTAAAATTTTATATTAATAAATAGTAATATGTTGCATAGTTAATATAAGACCTATTTTTCTCAGGTCATTTTTTACTGTTGTTTGTAAGCATTTAAAAATCTGAGTTCTTTTCTTTAAACCAATATTTAATATCAGTTCAGTTCAATTCTTTCACTCAGCCGTGTCCGACTTTGCAACTCCATGGACTGCAGCACGTCAGGCCTCCCTGTCCATCAGCAACTCCTGGAGTTTATTCAAACTCATGTCTATTGAGTCAGTGATGCTATCCAACCATCTCATCCTCTGTCATCCCCTTCTCTTTCTACCTTCAATCTTTCCCATCATCTGGGTCTTTTCCAGTGAGTCAATTCTTTGGACCAAGCGGCCAAAGTATTGGAGTTTCAGCTTCAGCATCAGTCCTTTCAGTGAATATTCAGGACTGATCTCCTTTAGGATGGATATGAAATTATACTTACTTTTGCTAAGAGGAGCTACTAGCAAGTAGCATGACTAATTTTGATTGTCTCATCATTTTTACTAAAACCAAGATCAATCTATATCACACACCTATAAAGGTTAACTGATTTTTGTCACCTATCTTATAGCTACTCAATCTAGATCCTGATTAAAGGATGGGCCAGGCAGGCAGTCATCTAATATAATCTGTACCTGTGTCCATTAGAAGATCATTTGGAAAAAAAGGGTTCAGATATATCAGAAATGGTTAAAAGGCGAGTTAAAATAATGAACTTTCTCTATATGGCCAGATAGAAACCACCTAAGAGATACATTGAGGGCAGGATGAGAAGGAGTGACAGATGATGAAATGGTGGGATGGCATCATCGACTCAATGGACATGAGTTTGAGCAAACTCCGAGAGATGGTGAAGGACGGGGAAGCCTGGCACGCTGCAGTCCATGAGGTCGCAAAGAGTCGGACACGACTGAGTGACTGAAGAACAACAAAAAGATACTTACAAACTTCCTTATGAGGAATCATTAGAAATTAATATTTTGAGATCTCTACTGGTGCAGGGGCAGATTTTTATAGTATTATTAATAAATAGAAAACACAGAACACAATAACAGAAATCTTATCATCTAGATCAGACATCTCAAATAACATTGTTGTTTAGCCACTAAGTCGTGTTGGACTCTGCAACTCCATGGACTACAGTCCACCAGGTTCTTCTGTCCATGGGATTTCCTAGGCAAGAATATTGGGGTTGGTTATCATTTTCTGCTCCAGGAGAATCTTCCTGATGCAGGGATTGAACCTGCATGTCATGTATTGGCAGATGCTTTATCACTGAACCATCTGGGTAGTCCATCAAAGAATAGCCCCAAATAAATGCTATACAACACTCTTGTCAGGGAAAGCTTTTCTGTTTTTCAGTGGAGTCATGCAAAACTCAGTACTCTATATTCTGAGTAGCAAGGTCTGTATTTAACATATTGACAAGATGACTCTTAAATTACTTTTATGGGCTATTTTTATTTTACTTCTTCAAAATTTTATATATAGAGTTTTATACTACTTATATTCTACTCCCTCAAAGTAACACCAGTAAGCACAATTATCTGCAAAGAAAGTATTAATATTCCTACCAGCTTCTTTGTATTTTCTTCCTCAATTGTAACATGGGCCTGAATTGCAAGCTCTTCAAATTCTTGTTTTACAAATTGTTCATCCTCAGAATCGTCCTCAAATTCAGGTCCCACTTTCTTTTCAGTTTTCAGCATTAGTTTTTCTTGAAGAAATTCCTCAAACTGAATATGAAAAATGCCCAATTTTTCTGCCAGCTGTCTTCCACAGACAGTTTTGCCAGAGCCATGGGGGCCGAGAAGGCATATTCTTAATGGCGGAGCCTGAAATAGGGGATAAGTCAAGGATGGGGGTAGAGGAGAGGGGCAGTGAAGAAGAAGAAGCTTTAAGAATTTAGAAAACCTAAGGCTTATTAACTGCTCTCCCTAAGACTGAATTATCACTTCACAAACTCAAGGATGTTTCGACATTGGTATACCAGTTAACATGATTCACGGCATCAACCATGATCCTCAGGGAGCATCAACAAATACAGAGCATCTTGATATCAAGTGCCAAAAGGCATTTAATAAAATAAAGTTGATTTTGTTTATTTTTAAAAGTTTTAATTATGGAAGAATGCAAAGACATTTTCTTAGTACGATAAAAACACCACCACCACCACCACCACCAAAAGCTTTCTACCAAACAAAAAGCCCACTGATACAGGAATTTTAGAGGTGCCTTCATTAAATCTGTAATCTCTGTATTGGAGATACAGAGAAAATAGTGAAAGTGTTAGTTGCTCAGTCATGTCTGACTCTTTGCAACCTGTGTGGACTGTAGTCTGCCAGGCTCCTCTGTCCATGGGAGACAGGGAAGCCCCCAAACCAGAGAATCCACAGAGATCCAGGTGTATGGACTGTCCACTGAAGCTCAAGCTGGTCAAAAACAATGATGAAGTTTGGGATGAAGGAGCAGATAAATCTTTTGTAAATGTGGGGCAATGACTCTGATATTTATAGGTGAGAGCAGGAGTGGGAGATGGTGATATATTTGAATGGAATGAGCCTCAAAGGGGCTGGCAGTAATGGATTTTGAGCAGCAGAGGGAAGCAAGCACAGCCTCATCACCTTTTGTCCTTGTGAAGGAAATGCTCAGAGAAGAGTTTAAAGGTATATGCAATAGCCATGAAAATCGCCCAAATTATCCGGAAGAGTTTAAATTGTGTTTTACATGTTCTGTTTAACAAGGCATGAGTATTATTGAAAGTCCTGACAAGATGTTGTTTAGTGGCTGAGTCGTGCCCATCTCTTTGCAAGCCCATGGTCTGTAGCCTGTCAGGCTCCTCTGTCCATGGAATTTTCAAGAATACTGGAGTGGGTTGCCATTTCATTCTCCAGGGCATCTTCCATACCAAGGGATCGAACCCACCTCTCCTGTACTGGCAGGCAGATTCTTTACTGCTGAGACACCAGGGAAGCCCCATGACAATATACTGTGATTTATAATTTTGATCTTGTAATCCCATTCTAGGGAATTATACTAATAAAATAATTAAGAGAAAGAAAGAATGATATGCCCGAAGATTTCCTAAGTACTATTTCATATCCACAATGGCAAAATCACAATATTGTGGGGGAAAAAAGTCTAACAAGAAATTAGATGTTAAAATGGTACATCAGAATGATTAGGCAATAAAATAAATCCAATAAAATTACAAGCAATAAATTCAATTGTGACTTCCTATTAAATACTTCAGCTAAAAAAATGTGTTGGTTTGATGTAAGGCATTACTAAAGAAATCAAATAGATAATTAGATTATGTTATATTCCAAAAAGTTGTTCTTAAAACCTAGATATTGCCACCATACTGTTTTATTATATTGGTGAGTTCACTATTGAGTAAAATGGTGGAGACTGGTAACAAGTCTCTAAATAAGGTTGCAGGAGCAGTTATCAGGATGGGAATATTGTTTTCACCTTTAACGGTTCATCATGAGCCACATACTCCTCAGGTTGCTCCAAAAACTTTTCTTTAGCCTCAGGACTTGAAAAGTAATAGATCTTTTCTCGATATTTAGCTGCTTCTTCTGGGGTGCCTGGTTGTAGGACGAAGTTTTCTTTGAGAGCCACTGGACAAAAGTGCTTTGTATCTCCCAAATGCCTTTTCTTCTCCTTAATTGTATCTTCATTCTAGAAATATCATTCAAAGTTTGGAGAACACTATTAATGTACTGTTCTTATAATACTAAAGAGGGAATTATAAAAATGCATCTTTGTATAGTATTTAATCCATAACAATATCCCTTTAAAACAATCCACAAAAGACCAGTTCTTATACTATTTGAATTCATCAAAAAATCAGTTTCTTATATTCCTCTGAGTTCAAATCCCAAGTGTCTTTATTTTATTAAAAAAATGAAGCAGCACTGAAGGTGTCCCAAGCCCTCTGTAGACAAATGTGTCTACAAATGTGTCTAAAACCCCTGTAATGTGTAGATGCAGGGTCACTGTGAAGTCAGTTTCTAAAATAAAATTATTTCCAAGAAGTAAAAGCTGAGTCAGGGTCACAACTTCTTATTCATTGAAAATGAAAATGGGAGATGTCTCAGGATTTGCTTTGTTTCTTACTCAGTGGATATATATTCAAATACTTTGGAAAATTTTTATTTTATTCAGTTGGAAATGCAATAGATGAAGAAACCATGTGCAAAATCCCTTAGGGACTCTTGCAAAGTATTTAAAGTAAGTGAAAGTGAAAGTTGTTCAGTTGTGTCCGACTCTTTGCAACCCCATGGATGGTCCATGGAATTTTCCAGGCCAGAATACTGGAGTGGGTAGCCTTTCCCTTTTCCAGGGGATCTTACCAACCCAGAGATCAAACCCAGATCAAACCCAGGTCTCCTGTATTGCAGGCAGATTCTTTACCAGCTGAGCCATAAGAGAAGCCCAAGAATACTGGAGTGGGAAGCCTATCCCTTCTCCAGGGGATCTTCCCAACCGAGGAATCAAACCGGAGTCTCCTGCATTGTAGGCAGGTTCTCTCCCAATGAGCTGTGAGGGAAGCCCTATATTTAAAGTAAAGTACATTTTAAAAATATTTTTTTTTTCCAGTATTCTGGGAGGTGGATCATAGAGGATCCTGCTGTGATTTATGTCAGAGAGTGTAGAGCAGACTTTTGGACTCTGAGGGAGAGGGAGAGGGTGGGATAATTTGGGAGAATGGCATTGAAACATGTATACTATCATGTAAGAAACGAATCGCCAATCTATGTTTGATGCAGGATACAGGATGCTTGGGGCTGGTGCATGGGGATGATCCAGAGAGATGATATGGGGTGGGAGGTGGGAGGGGGGTTCATGTTTGGGAACTCATGTACACCTGTGGTGGATCCATGTCAATGTATGGCAAAACCAATACAGTATTGTAAAGTAAAATAAAGTAAACATAAAAATTTAAATAAAAAAATAAAAAAATTAAAAAAAATTTTCTGTGTTGTACAATGCATGCTTGCTGTAAAAATATTCAAAACATAACCACAATGCATCAAGAGTGAACATCTCTTCTCACCTTTCCCTTCCAGTGCTGTCTTAACACTTAATTGTTTTATGTGTATTTTTTCAGACCCATTTTTCTCAGTATAGCTTACACATTTGCATACAAAGACACAAATTTAGGCACAAATACAGTATTTTTTAAGATAACAATGAAATAATACTTTGCATGACTATTCTACAACACGTCTTTTTTTCTCCCCCCAAACAAGATGTAAAAAACAACTTTCTATAAATGTGCAAAATTAATCTTTACTTTTCTTGTGTCACTCATTCAATTTTTGTGTCAGGGTTATGCAAGCTTCAAAATGAGCTGGAAAGTATTGAAATTTTTCTATGCTATGGAAGATTTATAACATAAGACTTATCTAACCAACAAGAAAAGCCCTACAACTCCCTATAGTTATTTTTGCTTGTCCAGCTTTTATCTTTCATCTTAAGCATATTTTAGTAATTTGCATTTTGAAAATGCTTTTCATTTTGACTTTAAAATTTGTTAGTATAAAATTATAATTTAAAATGAACCTCTTTCAAAATCTGATTTCTGTTTCAAATGTTATTTACTCCTCCTTCTTTTTACCTCATTTTACTTGCCGGAGGTTTGTCTATTTTATTGCTCTTATCAGTAAACCAATTTTTCATTTTTTTTTGAAGGTAGGCCTACTGCTTTTATTTGGTCTTTTTTTCCTATTTCATTAATTTTTACCTTTAATTTCCTTCTTTTTACTTTATTTGGTCTATTTTGTTATGCTTTTTTTCTCTAGGTTCTTGACTTGAATGCCTAATTAATTTCTCTAGTCTTTCTTGTTTTTCAATAAATGCACTTAAAGTAAGGTTGCCAGACTTTTAGCAAATAAAAAATGAAGGCTCACCAGTTACATCTGAATTTCAGTTGAAAAAAATGTGAGGTATGTGTGTAATAGTGATAAGGATTGGGGGGTCTTGGAGCAAGGGATTCTGAGAAGATGGTGCTCTAAAGACTCTCCTCATTTCTCTACCACCTCCTCCGTGTTTAACTGCTAGAGCAGGTGGTGGTTGGCCTCTGTGGACGTCTGAGGGCAGACAACTGTACAACACTTTACCACTATGGACTGGATGAGTATCTGGAGACAAGCATCAGAGGGATCAGAGCATTGAGATGGCAAGTCTTAGGAGGAATTTTCCCTGTAGAAATCTGTGGATTTCCTGGGGAATGTTAACATCAGCAACTAATACCCTTTGTGGTCTCTGTGGCCTGCAAGAGACCAAGAAAGAGCTGTATAGGTGGGAGGAGTCCTCGCTGACCCTGCATCTGGGCAAGTATGAGGAATTCAGGTAACTGGGCCCGTCTCCGTCCTCAGCAATGAACAGGTGGCCTATCTGTCAGTACATTCCTGAATGCTGGGGAGAAAAATCAGCTTGCCCTTCATAAATTTAGAGGATGTTGTCACCTAAAGCACTCCAGCAAGACTTCTGAACTCCACTAAGCCAAAAAAGAAAAGAAAAGAAAAAAGAAAGAAAACAACCACCCCTCTCAGGAAGCCTAACACACACTGGAAGAAGGGATGATAAATTAGGAAGAGTAAAAGTGAGGAAAAGATACTATATTATCAATGAAGACCATATTTAAAAATTTAAGTTTTGAAAATTACAGACAGCTTGAGAACTGTTTGCAGGTACAAGAAAGACACCATGCTCTTGCAGACCAGAGCAGGTCACAGAAGAAAAGAGAGAGTCTGAACATTATTGGGACAAAACCCACATCCTTTAACCACCCTGACTGAGAGTCTCAGCAGTTTCTTAGGATAGAGTATCAAAAGCTATTAGCAGAATCACACTGCATAACATTTTTTGTTTGACACATACATATTTGGATTTAAGTCAAGCAACCAGTTAATTACAAATGAGTGTTTATCTAGCCTATTATTTCACTTTATTGATAAAGACCAGAATTAAAAGAATCACTTCCTATTTTATTATTGATAGATGCCTTAACTAGGAGGCCATCACTTGAAAACAGTTATCAAAATTGTGATGCCAAGGGAGTGGATTGGTGCCTAACATGAGTTGTTCCTCTTTGAGAAAACCACTCGTTTTCATGCCATCAGCCCCTCAAAGATGCCACTGTTGTATTTTACATAAAACACTCACTTCTGTTAAACTTATAAAATATTTCTGTCTCTAATATGTATAGATTTTTCCATGGAAAAAAAATTTAAAGTTTTCTCTTTCCCTTTTTCATGGTCTGGCATTTCAGAGGTCAAATGAAGCTGAATGGAGGCAAAATGTGTTGAAAATGTTTGCAAATCTGAAGATCGCTGCTTGTTTTCTTGAAGTCTAGAAGTGCCAGTTACTACTCTGGATATGTGCGCTTTCAGTGACGTGAGCATGGGCAGTGAGCAGGAGAAAAGCCTCCCACCTCTTCCTCTTCCTCTTCTTCCTCTTCTAGCTCCTCATCGACATCGGCTTCAGCCTGATAGTCTTCTGTTTCTTCATCATAATCTTCTACAGTTAACTCCCAACCAGCATGGTGAAAGGGTTCTTTCAAAAACAAACAAACAGTTGGGAAGACATCTTTAGGATAAAAGCTTATGAACTTATTACAGTAGCAAGATTGAGAAAATTAACTATAGGGCTGGTCTCTTAGCTTACATGTGTAGGCAAACAGGCCTTTACAAACTCTTCAGGTGACGAGTGGCCAATTTGGCCAGTGCTGTGTGTCCAGTGGCTATTCTGATGGGTGCTCTAGGACAGTTGTTAAACATTTTAAATATCATCCCTGGATATATTGAATGTTTTACTTCATAAACCATAGGCTTTAAACTTTCACAGTACTTTTAATAATATGGCTTGTTCACGACAATAAATGTTATGATTACAGCAGCCCTTACTTTCCATAATTTCAACGACTTTTTGAAGTAGTTCCTCTGGAGTTTTGCCAGCAATCTCCAGGTTTAAAATTTGAGTAAAAGAGTCACTGATAGCTGTTTCCATCTGTCTCCAGGCAGCGTAGAAAGAGCTGACATTCTCTTTAATTGAATCCATTTCAGGAACATCAGGATAACCATCTTCTGGAAATTCAGGTAGTAGAACTTTTGAGTAAAGGTTAAAAGAAAAAAAAAAGAGCCTTCAAGCATCATATCTTTAGCTATATTGCCGAAATAATTCATAATACTTTTTAAACATTTGAAAGAAGTAAACTTAGAGTTCTAAGCAATAATATGCATTTATAAATTCATATTTCAACTATGCTTTGTTCATTGTTTTGGCTGTGGATGAATTGTTACTTATAAATAAAATCCAAATTATTTAGATAATTAATATGAATTTCATATAGCAATTTTGTTAATAAAAGTAGAACATAAAATTTGTTGAAAAACTGTTATAAGTTGGCTAGATACGCTTTTAATATAATGTTAGAAAAATATAACACACATCAACCAGCATATAACTGGCATAGAAAGACATAAGTAGGAAATTGGTTTTATGCCTAAAATTGCAAGAGAATATGAAAAGCATTTCTATACACTACTTTTATTTTATAATCTAACCTGTTTCAGGTAATTCTTTAGTTTCCAGGCCCTCTCTGGATCCTTTTGGAAATTCTGCTCCAACTGTAGCATCCTCAGGAGGCTCAGATACTTAAAAAAAAAAATCTAACAGTTAGTGTTTGAGTTTTAAAAACATTATTCCTTTATGAAAATTTTGGCACAAAGAAAATTTCAAAAGTTTAAATTGTATATACTATGTCAAATTGATAATACAGTTCTCATTAGGTAAAGTAGCTGCTGCTGCTAAGTCACTCAGTCGTGTCTGACTCTGTGTGACCCCATAGACAGCAGCCCACCAGCCTCCTCCGTCCCTGGGATTCTCCAGGCAAGAACACTGGAGTGGGTTGCCATTTCCTTCTCCAATGCATGAAAGTGAAAAGTGAAAGTGAAGTCGCTCAGTCCTGTCCAACTCTTCGCGACCCCATGGACCGCAGCCTACCAGGCTCCTCCGTCCATGGGATTTTCCAGGCAAGAGTATTGGAGTGGGGTGCCAGTGCCTCCTACAATTAGGTAAAGTACTGCTGCTGCTAAGTCGCTCAGTCGTGTCCGACTCTGTGCGACCCCATAGATGGCAGCCCACCAAGCTCTGCCGTCCCTGAGATTCTCCAAGCAAGAACACTGGAGTGGGTTGCCATTTCCTTCTCCAATGCACGAAAGTGAAAAGTGAAAAGTGAAAGTGAAGTCGCTCAGTTGTGTCCAACTCTCAGCAACCCCATGGACTGCAGCCTACCAGGCTCCTCTGTCCATGTGATTTTCCAGGCAAGAGTACTGGGGTGGGGTGCCATTGCCTACTGATTTCCCCTAAAACCGAGTTCCCCTGCTGAGTTTATGATTAATCTCTTTATTCAAAACGTTATTCCCTTTCTTGTCCCCTCTGACCTCATTTCTGTGCTGCTGCTGCTGCTGCTAAGTCACTTCAGTTGTGTCCCACTCTGTGCGACCCCATAAACGGCAGCCCATTCTGTGCTAAGTGAACACTAATCAACCAGAATCAGATAACATCGTTAATGTACATACTCAAGTTGTTTCTCCAGGGCAAGATGAGCTAACAGATCCCTGGATCATGAATCACCAGAAACTCATAAAAAGATTCATAAACAGTAGGCATCTTGACCCCCAAAACAAGGATTAAGAAATGTCACAGGATGATGATTAACTGAAGATTCTTTGTTCTTCCCCTTTGTTCATGAGCTAAGTTGCTTCATTCATGTCCGACTCTTTGCAGCCCTATGGACTGCAGCCCTCGAGGCTCCTCTGTCCACGGGATTCTCCAGGCAAGAATAGTGAAGTGGGCTGCCACGCCCTCCTCCAGGGGATCTTCCTGACCCAGGGATCAAACCCATGTCTCTTACATCCCCTGCATTGGCAGGTGAGTTCTTTACTACTAGTGCCACCTGGGAAGCCCTCTCCTCCTTAAACGCCCCCAACTCAAAGACCAAGTTGGAGTGGATCTCAGGCTTGTCTCCCACTCCCTCTCTTGGCATCCTACTACTAAGCCCTTACTTTGCTGCAGATATCTGCGGTCAGAGTTTAGTTTTCTACACTGCAAATACACGAACCCACTGCTTGGTTCCAGGGAGCCATAAAAATACATAATAAAATAAGGTAGAAAATGAAGAATTTTCTTAAATACACAAAAGGACGTTGACCATAATAATAATTGAAACATACAGTTCTGATAACTGTTGTTAAATATCATTCAAACTTTTATTCACATGGCATCAAAAATGCCTGAGCATTCTTTTAATTTCTTGAGATACCCATAAAGATATTCCAAAAGACCATAAAGTGGCCAAAGTCTCAGTTGTGGCTGTGGGTGTGGTGAAACTGAGGAGAATCTCAACTAATAGCACTTTTGAAGACACAGATCAACAACTGCTTTCCTGGATAATAAAAGACATGATTCAAAAAAAAAAACAACAAAAAAAAGGCATGATTCATGTACAGATGTAGTGTAGACAGAGAAGGAAGAACTAATTATCTTTCTTCTCACCCCTTAGTCTTTCCTAGTTCTGAGACACAAGTTTTGTGTGTCTCACACACAAACATTTATATTTTAAAAATCTATATATAAATGAATTCTTTTTTATGGCTGAGTAATACTCCATTGTGTATATGTACCACAGCTTTCTTATCCATTGAATCAGTTCTGATGAGATGGATGAAACTGGAGCCGATTATACAGAGTGAAGTAAGCCAGAAAGAAAAACACCAATACACTATACTAACACATATATATGGAATTTAGGAAGATGGCAATGACGACCCTGTATGCAAGACAGGGAAAGAGACACAGATGTGTATAACGGACCTTTGGACTCAGAGGGAGAGGGAGAGGGTGGGATGATTTGGGAGAATGACATTCTAACATGTATACTATCATGTAAGAATTGAATCGCCAGTCTATGTCTGACGCAGGTTGCAGCATGCTTGGGGCTGGTGCATGGGGATGACCCAGAGAGATGTTATGGGGAGGGAGGTGGGAGGGGGGTTCATGTTTGGGACCGCATGTAAGAATTAAAGATATTAAAATTAAAAAAATAAATAATAAAAAAATAAAAATCTATATATAGCCATTCTGTAATCTTGTGGAGACTGTCCGGCAAGTTAGCTAAAACAATAGTTGGGTCCTCTTTCAATAGAATCTTTAATGTTTAATACTCAAGAGAAGAGGGAGTAATTCAACACTAATTGTGCTGCGAGGCATTTATAAGCCCCGCTTCCACCACGGTGAAGTGCCCGATCTTGCTGCTTAAGTCCACTCTCCAGTCCTGAGAGTGACTTTCATTGCCTTATAGACTCCTTCTCGCCCTGTCCCAACCCACCGAACTGGACATTTGAGGAGGGCTGGCTTCATGGGTATATAAGCTGTGTGGGTGTCCTGTATCTCTTGCCCAGAATGGCCGCATACTTTGTTTAATCCACTTTGGTTGTCATTTTGATCTTTGAACCGAGTTTTGTAAGCAAAATCCAAAGGGACTCCGGCGGGACAATAGGGCACGCCTGTGAGCAGAGATCTGTCTGCCATTCTTTGCCATCTCATTCCTCTGAGCGTTCCTGATCCCCCATCATGAGTACAGAATTCTAAGAGGGCCCACGATGTGTGGGAATAAGTGTAACTTAGTGATTTGGGGATGGGAAGATGCTGACAGGTCTGACCATGTTTCCCCTTCAAATTAGAACTTGCTCCAGAGGCAGAATGAAGGTAATGGCATTTAAAGAGACATGAATGACTATGGAACCTCATCACATCCTTTCTTAGGTTTGCATTTAAAAGTGGCATTGGGCAACATAAAGATGAATGGTAAAATTCATGCTTAAGAACTGAAAATTTTAATTTTTCTTAGAATGACTTTAAACAGGAAACATAAAGTACTATGACAAGTTAAGAGAGACTATGGAAGGAAAGAGCTTTATGTTCTTGTACTTTTAATGAGTCTTTTTTCCTGATATTTGAACATTGTGCCCCCCAAATTATATAGCAGACCCTGACAAGAGTGCCAGCACCCGGGCAGAGCACTCAGCTTTCTTAACATACTTTCAGCCACCTGCTGCTCTCTGGGGCCACATCTCTGCAATCTCAACCTGCCTCTACTTTATACCACATCAACAGACATACACACACATGCACACAAACACACCAATAGGCAGCAGGGGAATTAAGGACACACACTTTAATAAAAGTCTAACCTGATTCATGTTCTGTTTCTGGGACCTCAAAAATGTCAGACTCCTCAGGTAAGACCCCCCTGGTCTCCTCAGCAACCTCTGGGGTCTCAGACCATTCGTGAAGTTCAGACTCTTCACCTTCGATATCCTCAAAAGCCTCGGCTTCAGTTTCTTCTGCTTATAGAAAAAAAGGAGAAGAAATAAATTATTTAGTTTAAGTCAGCAGATATTTAATTGGGAACAACCCCTGGAGCATGATGCTTAATGAAAAAGATAGATACAGTCTCTATGTATTATATCTATTAAAATAGAATATAAAATATATCCCCAAATATATGCCATAGCATACAGCAGTCCCAAATATTATAACAGTAAAAGACAGGAAACAGCCCTAATGTCCATTTAATAGGGAATGGCTATTCCTGCACTATCTGATACATAGCCACAAGCCACATGTGGCTACTGAGCACTTGAAATGTGGCTAGTCCAAACTGAGGTGTGCGGTGAGTGTAAAGTACACAATGGGCTTCAGAGACTTTGTGTGAAAAACTGAATATAAAAACATATTAATAATTTTTGCATTGATTACATGCATTAATCAATATTAATTAAATTTAACATAATTTGCATTATGTTAAAATAATAATTTGAATATAGTATATTAAATAAAATATACAGTTGGTTTTCTGAATCTTCAGGTTCTGTATCCATGGATTCAACCAAGCACAAGTTGAAAATATTTGAAAAAAAATTTCAGAAAGTTCCAAAAAGCAAAACTTGAATTTGCTAGCAACTATTTACATAGCATTTACATCTTATTAGGCATTATAAGTTTTCCAGAGATGATTTAAAGTATATGCCGATGTGTTTAGGTTATACACACATACTATGACATTATATATAAGGGACTTAAGAATTCCCGAATTTTTGGTATCTGCAGGAGTCCTGGGACCAATTCCTGATGGATATTGAGGAATGACTGTAATTCATTTCATTTGTTTCTTTTTATTTTTTATGTGCTTATTAGAAAAGAAAAGACATGTTGCACATACTGGTCTTGCTGTGTATCCCTCTTACACGGTGGATGAGTAGATGTCTGTGTCAGGAATCAATTTTTTATGAATTCATTACTGCTGTGATCACACAGTGCATTATCCAAATTGGAACACAGTGAGAAGGAGAGGGAGTCAAACAAATATTTCAGGAACCTGGGCGTAAACCTGGACTCTAATGGGCAAACTGGGAAACACGGCCGCTCTGTTTATAATTCTCTGTAAATACTGCGACTTTGCAGTCACAATACAAAATCAAATGACACATTGTTAATTATATAATCTTTTGTTTGCCTTTTGCTTTTGCAGTCATAGCTTCCAATAGCTTTCGATTTTCTTCTTCTATTCTTAACGTCTCTTCGCTGACTTTTCTGAAATGAAAAGGTCCAAAATGTAGTTATCTTTGGAAATTCAAATATCTTACAATATCATAGAATTTAAGGCTTATAATGGTAAAAATAAAGAATAAATCATTTATAATATTCACTATACTTTTTACTTTACCACATAGACATTTAATTTACTCATATTGAGGCTAGCTAATTTTCAGAATTTTTTGTGTGTTTTGGGGATTTTTTTTTGGTAAGAAAAGTTAAAATGTTGTATTTTTAAAACTCTGGCTATTAATTAGGAAACCTGGAAAAACGGATAAAGAATTGTCTAACTCTAAGCTGGGAGAATTTGTATCATTTTCCCTCTGATTAAATGAGAAATGTTCACAACATAGAGTTAAGTGAAAAAAGGTATAATATAAAACTATGTATAATACAAATTTTTTATTTAAAATGTATATAAATGAAGATTAAAAGACTAGAATAAAATGAATCAAACTGTTAATAGTAATTATCTATGGATGGTGGCATTCTGACAGTTTTAAAATTTTATTTCACATTTTTTGCTCTTTAAATTTTTTTCTGTAGGAGTAAGTTGAAAATTTGCAAATTTTCTTTGTATTCAGAAAATTTATTTTCTTTTCAACAAAGTAATGATGACATTTAAAGAGGTTTGGGATAAGGAGTCTGGTTTTCATTAGGGTTGAAGAACTAGGAATTTAGCCCTCAGGTATTGGCATACTGTTACACAAAGAAACATGTATAAGAATGTTGACTGCATCTTTAAAAACAGTATCAAAAAACTGTATCGAGCGGTCACCAACAGGGGACCAGTTAAGTGGAGCAGAGCCCCTTAATATGAGTAGGCCCCTCTGGACAGGCTTCTTCAGACTGTTCTGTAGGTGGGTCATTCGTCATACTCAGTGCTCTTTTGGTGTCCTTTTCCCCTTCCTTTGAAAATCTTTATACATATTCTCTTTAAATATATCACTATACCTCTCCTCCCAACAGTGTGTGCCTTGTTTTATTTATTTTTGGCTGTGCTGGGTCTTTGTTGCTGCTACCAGGCCCTTCTCTAGTTGCAGCAAGCAGGGGCTACACTCTAGCTGTGGCGCTTGAGCTCCACATTGAGGTGGCTTCTCTTGTTGCAGAGCATGGGCTTTAGGGTGTGTGGGCTTCAGCAGTTGCAGCTCACAGACTCTAGACTGTGGGTTCTATAGCTGTGGTACATGGGCTTGGTTGCCCTGAGACATGTGGAATCTTCCCAGACCAGGGATTGACCCAGTGTCCCCTGAACTGGCAGGCAGATTCATAATCACCAGACCACAAATCCTGTTTCTTGTTAATAGGAAGTGTTGTCTCGCTATATTCTAAACCCTGTGACCCTGTGATCCAGACTGAAGTCTTAATGTAATTTGAGTTCTCTTGTTCATGACCCAGACCTTTGAGACCATTGAGCATTGTTTCTGCGTGGCTTCCCTACTTGGTAGTGTGTGAACTGGCAATTCTTATACTTATCTAGTTAGGTAGGGCTCTTTTGTGATGCTTTCCTCATCCAAAACCTGGATACTATATGTTGCTGCTGCTAAGAATCTAAGATCTGACAAGGAGGAAGAAGAATTTTGCTGCCAGTTTCTAGCTACTTCCATATACTACTTGGGTAGATCAAAGACAAATGGTGATAAAAGAAATTATCTTGCGTTTGACCAGCACATTTGGAAACTGATGCTGGAAAACAGGTAGAATCAGCATGTCTGTAGATATTTGGCCAAAAATGTAATTCTAAATCCTATAAATTTTATCTCTTTTCCAACCAAGTTGCACTGCATCTCTGACCAATTTTTTTTAAGTATTTAATTAATTAATTTATTTGGCTGCACCAAGTCTTAATGTGGCATGTGGGATCTAGTTATCCCACCAGGGATTGAGTTGACATCCTCCATATCGGGAGCTCGGAGTCTTAGCCACTGAACCACCAGGAAGTCCCAACTGATGTTGAACCTATCAGTTATAAATAACTAGTCTCTTTCTTGGGAGAAGGCAATGGCAACCCACTGCAGTATTCTTGCCTGGAGAAACCCAGGGACAGGGGAACCTGGTGGGCTGCTATCTATGGGGTCACACAGAGCCGGACACAACTGACATGACTTAGCAGCAGTCTTGTTCTTTACCTTATGTAGAACTTAGTCAAGCTTTGAATTTCAGTCATATGACACAAGTGTATTTTCACTTTTTATATTATTTCTTTGATCTGCGGATTCTAGTTAGTAAAAGTAAGTCACAGATAAATAGAGTAGAAAATATATACTTTTTCTATGTTCATTTAAAAAAATATGTTTATTTATTTGACTGCACTGGGTCTTAGTTGCAACATTCAAACTCTTAGTTGAGGTATATGGGATCTAGTTCCCCAACCAAGGATCGAACCCAGGCCCCCTACATTGGGAGCTCAAAGTTTTAGCCTCTGGACTACCAGGACATTTTTTTTTTTTTACAATGTATTTTGAAAGTAAACATTTGGTTTAGAATGTCTGATTTGGGACTGTGAAAATATCCACAGCTATATACTTTAGAGATTCTGGTAATATTTGTGAAATTACTATTTTTCTTAGAATTAGAATTGGATCTTATTAGTAGGCCTATTTTGATGTTAAAGACATTTTATAAATATAAATTATTAGTAGATTTTTAACAGTTGTAAAAGGTTAATTAATCTTATTTATTGTGCCAGGCAGATTACCTTGCTGCTTCTTCCTCTTTTCTTTCCTTTAGTAGTTCATCTAATAATCTTTCTAAAATCTTAGAGTCAATTTCTTGTTTATTCTTTAAATACAGTCTATTATATAAATATTTTCCTGAAATACAGATAAAGAGTAATATTAATTTTGAGGCTCTATAAAATATAGTGAAATATATTTTGGAAATTAGAAATGAAAAATTATTTCTGACTATATCCAAATATATTTTCCTTTAAGTATTTATCTAAATAGAGCCCAGATTTTTTGAGACCATCTTAAATCCTTTTTAAAAGGTATATATTGACATACTATAAGGAACTAAAACATAAAGAGTAGTATAATACAGTCTGCCCCTGGAAATTTTCTTTTCAAATGTATTTCCTTAAGATGCAAAAAAATAACAGAATATTTTTGGCTCCCTTATCAAAGATTAGTTGACTATATATGTGCGAGTTTATCTCTGGGCTCTTTATTCTGTTTGATTGGTCTATGTCATTTTTTTCTGGCAGCGCCATAATTTTTTCATTACTATAGCTTTACACACAGTGACAGAAATTAAAATTTAGTTCTGCTATCTTTATCTACTTAGTATTTCCCATTTGAGAGGAAAAAGGATTAACAGATAGTTTTGCCCTCAGCCTTATATATGTTTCATTCAGAAGTTATAATGCTGACTGGGATGAGGGTTGTTAAATGCTCAGCTCCAAAGAATCATAATAAGAGACTACTGGAGCATCCAGTGACCTAGCATACCATCCGTGGCCACCTACTCAGTGGCTGGATGTTTCCTTTTGTGTACCTTTAGGTCATGAAGACACTGCTGGGGTGGTATTTGTTGTACCCAGGGAAGGTGGAGAGTTTTCCATTTCATAGTTCATAAAAACATAAACTAAAAATATTATCAGCAGTAAAAACTTCACTCTGAATTGACATGATAAGTATTTACCAACCATTGTTTTCTGTGTTTGATAAACAGATGACTAAATCGGGTAGAAGTCCTTTGTCGACTAAGACCATCCAGAGTTCTTTCACAAGAGGGCAGTTGTCCAGTATCCATCCTCCATATTTGGGGGCACCATAAAACCTATTCTTGTTTTCTTCAACTACCTGTGAAAAATGACACACTGAAATTACCATCATAGGTACCCAAGTCAAGGATGTTACCCTGATATATCACTTTTCCGGACCTTAACCAAATATCTTTTGAGTTCTTCTGACTTTCAGAAGAAAAAAAAAAAAGAGAAATTTTAATTTAAAAAGAGAAACAGTTTGAAAGCACTAAAGCTGTACATTAAGAACAAGAAGCAAAAGTCTCTGTTAAATAAATATAACAAAACATGCTTGCTATATCTTATTCAGTATTACAGAATCTAGATCCTGATTCAGAAGGTCAAGGGTAGGGCCCATGAGTCTCTATTTCTAACATGGACTCAGGTGACAACAGTTCCTGGTCTTCTCTTTGAGTCACCAGGTCCAGGCTCAGGCTGCCTTTTTAAGTGACAATGCTCTTTACTTCCCTTTAGATTTTTAGCCTTTAATGTGAGAGGTGAGAGGTCCTGAGATGTTTACTAACAGCTGTAGAAAGAAACTGGTTCAAAACAAATCTTGCAGGTGCTTTGTGAGTTCTGCTAAACTATCTCCCACCTGCCACCCAATTATAACAGCTTCAGTACAAATGTGGAGATTAGTGATGTGGGTCTGTGAATGCACCAATTCTGAAGGTTTTAAACAAATCTGTATGTGATCAGGAAGTCACAGAATATTAGAAGTCAAGGGAAAGAAATCTTGAGGGGACCAGTGTAACCCTTTGGCTTATGAAGATTTACCTGCTTTTTGAAATTTCCATCTGAATGAAGAGCATTTGGGGGAAAAAAAAGAATTTTAAACACTTAGAAAAGTTTCACATAAGAGAATTAGGAGGGAAAAACTATAATGAAATAGTATAAGTGAAATAAGTTAGAGAAAGACAAATATTATATGACCTCATTTATTGTGGAATCTAGGAAAACCAAATTCATAGAGAAGAGATTGGTGGCTGCCAGAGACAGAGGAAGAGGTAGGGGGGTATGGGTGAAAGGGTCAAAAGGTAGGGCTTCCCAGGTGGCTCAGCAATGAAGAATTCACTGGCAATGCAGGAGCTGCAAGATGCGGGTTTGATCCCTGGGTCAGGAAGATCCCCTGGAGGAGGGCATGGCAACCCACTCCAGCATTCTTGCCTAGAGAATCCCAAGGACAGAGGAGCCTGGCAGACTACAGTCCACAGGGTCACAAAGAGTTGGACATGACTGAAGCAACTTAGCACGCACACACGCATGGTCGAAAGGTACAAGCTTCCAGTTCCAAGATAAATAAGCACTGAGAGTGTAATGCACAGCATGGTGACTACAGTTAACAAGCCATGCACGTGGGCGTGAGATATGTCTTCAAAACCCTGCTTTCAACTCTTTTGAATATATAGCTGGAAGTGGGTTTGCTCGTTCACGTAGTGGTTCTGTTTTTTAAAAATAAACTTTACTTCTAGAACCGTTTTATTTTTTTATTTTATTTTTTAAGTTAATTTCATTTCTTAGCCATGCCGGGAAGCTTGTGAAATCTTAGTTCCCCCACCAGGGATTGAACCTGGACTCTGGCAGTGAAAACGCTGAATCCTAACCACAGGACAGCCAGGGAATTCCCTTTAGAGCAGTTTTAGATGCACAGCAATCTTTCTGTTCTATTTTTCCATTGCCCTATACAACTGTATATCAAAATAAAAAGTTTAAAAAAGCCACTTGTAACCAGAGCACTTTTTTTTTTTAAATTTTCACTTTATTTTACTTTACAATACTGTATTGGTTTTGCCATACATTGACGTGAATCCACCACGGGTGTATACAAGCTCCCAATGCTGAATCCCCCTCCCACCTCCCACCCCATATCATCTCTCTGGATCATCCCCATGCACCAGCCCCAAGCATCCTGTATCCTATGTCGAACATAGACTGGCACTTCGTTTCTTACATGATAGTATACATGTTTCAATGCCATTCTCCCAAATCATCCCACCCTCTCCCTCTCCCTCAGAGTCCAAAAGTCCGTTCTATACATCTGTGTCTCTTTTGCTGTCTCGCGTACAGGGTCATCATTACCATCTTTCTAAATTCCGTATATATGTGTCAGTATACTGTATTGGTGTTTTTCTTTCTGGCTTACTTCACTCTGTATAATCGGCTCCAGTTTCATTCATCTCATTAGAACTGAGTAACCAGAGCACTTTTATCAGTCTTTTTTCATGTAAAGAAGTCCTTTTTATTAATAAACTTACTCTCATACTTAGATAAGCCTGCACTGTGCCTGCAGTGCCACCGATCTGGGAGACCTGGGGTT
Organism: Ovis canadensis; assembly: GCF_042477335.2. NCBI lineage: Eukaryota > Metazoa > Chordata > Mammalia > Artiodactyla > Bovidae > Ovis > Ovis canadensis. Next base: position 38,666,527 of record NC_091252.1, on the reverse strand, counting down.
TGATCCCAGGGTTGGGAAGATTCTCCTGGAGAAGGGAAAGGCTACCTGCTCCAGTATTCTGGCCTGGAGTCCATGGGGTCACAAAGAGTCCTGACAGGACTGAGAGATTTTCATATCATACTTAGAAATGTCGAAACATAGTTGCCATATTAACACTTTCAAGGAATAGGAAGTTGCAATTGAGAGAAATCTATAGTTTGAGGTAGAAATTCCATCTTAATTTTAAATAATCTTTGTTTAAACTTCTTGTGCTGTGGTTTGGAAAATGGGAGAAAGGATCACTATAAAAGCTCATTTATTGAGCACTTCTGTTCAGTTGCATTGAGAAACGCGGAGGGAATGCAAAAGATAACTGATCTGATATTCTTGCCTTGAGGTGCTACATTTAATAGTCATTGATGGACATATAAACAAAGTTATAATGCTGTCAGTTCAGTTCAGTCCCTCAGTCGTGTTTGACTCTTTGCGACCCCATGAACCGCAGCACACCAGGCCTCTCTATCCATCACCGACTCCCAGAGCATACCCAAACTCATGCCCATTGAGTCAGTGATGCCATACAACCATCTCATCCTCTGTAGTCCCTTTCTCCTCCTGCAATCAATCTTTCTCAGCATCAGGGTCTTTTCCAATGAGTCAGTTCTTCACATGAGGTGGCCAACGTTTTGGAGTTTAAGCTTCAACATCAGTCCTTCCAGTGAACACCCAGGACTGATTTCCTTTAGGGTGGACTGGTTGGATCTCCTTGCAGTCCAAGGGACTCTCAAGAGTCTTCTCCAACACCACAGTTCAAAAGCATCAATTCTTCTGCACTCAGCTTTCTTTACAGTCCAACTCTCACATCCATACATGACCACTGGAAAACCCATAGCCTTGACTAGATGGACCTTTGTTGGCAAAGCAATGTCTCTGCTTTTGAATATGCTATCTAGGTTGGTTGTAACTTTCCTTCCAAGGAGTAAGTGTCTTTTAATTTCATGGCTGCAGTGATTTTGGAGCCCCCCAAAATAAAAGTCTCACTGTTTCCCCACCTCTTTGCCATGAAGTGATGGGACCAGATGCCATGATCTTAGTTTTCTGAATGTTGAGTTTTAAAGCCAACTTTTTCACTCTCCTCTTTCACTTTCATCAAGAGGCTCTTTAGTTCTTCTTCACTTTCTGCCATAAGGGTGGTGTCATCTGCATATCTGAGGTTATTGATATTTCTCCTGGCAATCTTGATTCCAGCTTGTGTTTCATCCAGCCCAGCATTTCTCATGATGTACTCTGCATATAAGTTAAATAAGCAGGGTGACAATATACAGCCTTGACGTACTCCTTTTTCTATTTGGAACCAGTCTGTTGTTCCATGTCCAGTTCTAACTGTTGCTTCCTGACCTGCATACAGATTTCTCAACAGGCAGGTCAAGTGGTCTGGTATTTCCATTTCTTTCAGAATTTTCCACAGTTTATTGTGATCCACACAAAGGCTTTGGCATAGTCAATAAAGCAGAAATAGATGCTTTCCTGGAGCTCTCTAGCTTTCTTGATGATCCAGTAGATGTTGGCAATTTGATCTCTGGTTCCTCTGCCTTTTCTAAATCCAGCTTGAACATCTGGAAGTTCACGGTTCACATACCTTTGAAGTCTGGCTTGGAGAATTTTGAGCATTACTTTGCTAGCATGTGGAGAAGGCAATGGCAACCCACTCCAGTACTCTTGCCTGGGAAATCCCATGGATGGAGGAGCCTGGTAGGCTGCAGTCCATGGGGTCACTAGGAGTCGGACACGACTGTGCGACTTCACTTTCACTTTTCACTTTCAGGCGTTGGAGAAGGAAATGGCAACCCACTCCAGTACTCTTGCATGGAAAATCCCAGGGACGGGGGAGCCTAGTAGGCTGCTGTCTGTGGGGTCTCACAGAGTCGGACATGACTGAAATGACTTAGCAGCATTGTATATTTGAAAGTTGCTAAGAGAGTAGATCTTGAAAGTTCTCACCACACATACACACATATCTGGTTACCACTGAGCACATGATAGGTAATTATTGGATTCTATGTCACCTCCCCTACCTGACTTATAGCTCCTTAACAGGGAGAGCTTTGTTTAATTCATCTTCATATCCCCTGGCTCTAGCACATCAGGTGTTCAGAATGTTTCTAAAGGAATAAATTGATGACAGAACAACTGAAAGAAATACAGAGGTTGAAAGATCTCTATGGGAAGCTCAGAGGGGAATAACAACTTGCCTTGGATATAGCCTAGGGGTCGAGGGTTTTACCCACTGTCATAATTTCAAATTATATCATTTTCAAATTACAGAGATTTACAGAAGAAGTTTACTGAAAGACCCAAAGTGATTTGTTCTCTTTGACTTTTGCTCTGAATGCTTACACAAGGTCTCTGTACAAAATGGATCCATACAGTCTTCATAAGTCTTCTGATTTACTATGGGTAGGACATAGGAACTGAGGCTTTATTTTCCCCTTAGATTGGAAAATCAATGGTGTGTCTATCTATCTCTTCCATGAACACATGTTCAATATGGTTGGATGAAATTAGTTAGCCATAGAACAAAATTTGTGTTGGTTTACAAATTATTAGCTCATAGATGAAAAGTCTACCTTTGGTATTTGCTTAATATGCATTATCTTTTAACCAACTAAGCTGAATTAAAGATAATAAAAGTTAATGAAGAATAAACATCACAACTATGAAATTATATTGTACAACTGTTGATAAGGGCTTCCCTGATGGCTCAGTGGGTAAAGAATCCATCTGTAATGCAGGAGACACAGAAGACGCGGGTTCAATCCCCGGGTCAGGAAGGTCCCCTGGAGAAGGAAATGGCAACCCACTCCAGTATTCTTGCATGGAAAACCCCATGGACAGAGGAGCCCGGTGGGCTATAGTTCAAAGGGTCGAAAAGAGTCGGATATGACTAAGCATGCAGATGCATTGATGGAAAATTTATAAGCAACTAGGGCACATTACCAGAGAAGGCAATGGCAACCTACTCCGGTACTCTTGCCTGGGAACTCCCATGGACGGAGGAGACCAGTGGGCTGCAGTCCATGGGGTCGCACAGAGTCGGACACGACTGAGCGACTTCACTTTCACTTTTCACTTTCATGCATTGGAGAAGGAAATGGCAACCCATTCCAGTGTTCTTGCCTGGAGAATCCCAGGGATGGGGGAGCCTGGTGGACTGCCATCTATGGGGTTGCACAGAGTCGGACACAGCTGCAGCGACTTAGCAGCAGCAGCAGCAGGGTACATTACATATTAACAGTGTTACTGTAAAATGCACATGAATTAGAAGTCTGTAGATTCCAACACTATCATATGGGATTCAAAAATAATTGTACATATACCAGGTTAACATTTTCTCAGATACTGTGAAATCAGAGATAAAAATAAAGATTCTGGATTTCTTACCTCTTGGAGAACTTCACCTAAGATCTCAGCAATTTTTTCATGTGGCTGTTCAAAGTTCATATCCTTTGCCATTTTTACTGTCTCACTTATTATGGAAAGAACTTCTGGATGATCAGCAGTTACCTCTTCTATCTCATAGCCTGTTACATCTAAAGTAAAATAAATCAATAAATTAATGCCATTAATAATTTTAGTAGACAATTGTTATTTGCAACAGAACATGATCGTAAATACCTAACCCAAGGAGGCACTCTTTGTGTTACTGCTGAACATGCCAGAGAAAGGGAGAGATAGACGAGGGAGGAAATAAGTCTGGAATCGCAAAATAGTAGAATAGTGGCTTAAAGCCAGTGCATCAGAATGAAAGCATATGAGGCAAGAAAAAAAACTCATGTCAGGCAGGAGTAAAAACTCAGAAAACCAGGGAGAAGAGGTAGGAACCAAAGGCTTCCAGGAGTCAAGCTAAAAGACAGGCAACTAAAAAATGAGTCAGAAAACAAAATAAACACTTTCAATTAATAATTGTTTCTATTACTTAGTGTTGGCTGTGCTGGATCTTCGTTGCTGTGTGGGCTTTTCTTTAGCTGGGGAAGAGTGCTGGTGGGGGCTTTTCTCTGGTTTTGAAGACTTCTCTTGTTGTGGAGCATGGGTTCTAGGGCATGTGGGCTTCAGTAGCTGTAGCACGTGAGCTCATTAATTGCATCTCCCGGGCTCTAGAGCACAGGTTCAATAGTCGTGGTGCACAGGCTCTGTGGCATGTGGGATCTTCCCAGACCAGAGATTGAACCCATGTCTCCTGCACTTGCAGAAGGGTTCTTTACCACTGAGCCACCAGGGAAGCCCTAAATTATAAATTATTGTCCCATGAGACTACATGGGACAATAAAAGGAGAAGAGGTGGGCTAGACTGGGAGAAAAAGGTGGCATAGGCTGGTTTTTCAGGTGTTAGCCTTGATTCCTGCCTCACTGTGTGCTGAATGTTTTCTTACATAGCTGAGCTGGCTTATAGGCTGCACCATGATATAAACATTCATCCACATGTCTAACAGGACATGAGATTGGCAGCTCCACCAGACTATTCTACCTCAGGCTTTCCAGTAGTGCTTTCTGAGCTCCATCCATCAGGGTCTCCTGCCAGAGCCTAATTGGTCCTCTCCCAGAAAAAATCCCAAAGGACTTTTGAGGAGCAGCTGCTTGCTGCCCTCCCCGTCATGAAGTGAGAAGTCTGTTCCCAGAGATACAGAAAACCAGCAATTCCTGGATAGTCAGAGGTAAGAACACAAGCTCTTCCCATAGCCTGGGAAAGGGGACATGAGGAAGCAGAAATAGCCAGGCAAAAATACTAAATGTGCCAGAAGATACTACTTGCCTACACAATATCCAGTTCTCCTTTCCCTTAGTAATAGAATGCTGATTTTGTTAGGGTCAGCAATGTGTGTAGCTGTTTAAAAACACTGCATCTCCTAACTTCCCTTATATCAATAGCTTCACTGGTAGATAAAATGCAAGAAGAATTTCTGGGGGATGAGTCTTGTTTTCTGTTTAAAGAGGAATAACTCAGCAGTGGCCACAGGACTGGAAAAGGTCAGTTTTCATTCCAATCCCAAAGAAAGGCAATGACAAAGAATGCCCAGACTACCGCACAATTGCACTCATCTCACATGCTAGTAAAGTAATGCTCAAAATTCTCCAAGCCAGGCTTCAGCAATACGTGAACCATGAACTTCTAGATGTCCAAGCTGGTTTTAGAAAAGGCAGAGGAACCAGAGATCAAATTGCCAGCATCTGCTGGATCATGGAAAAAGCAAGAGAGTTCCAGAAAAACATCTATTTCTGCTTTATTGACTATGCCAAAGCCTTTGACTGTGGATCACAATAAACTGTGGAAAATTCTGAGAGAGATGGGAATACCAGACCACCTGACCTGCCTCTTGAGAAACCTATCTGCAGGTCAGGAAGCCACAGTTAGAACTGGACATGGAACAACAGACTGGTTCCAAATAGGAAAGGGAGTACGTCAAGGCTGTATATTGTCACCCTGCTTATTTAACTTCTGTGCAGAGTACATCATGAGAAACGCTGGGCTGGAAGAAGCACAAGCTGGAATCAAGATTGCCAGGAGAAATATCAATAACCTCAGATATGCAGATGACACCACCCTTATGGCAGAAAGTGAAGAGGAATTCAAAAGCCTCTTGATGAAAATGAAAGAGGAGAGTGAAAAAGTTGGGTTCAAGCTCAACATTCAGAAAACAAAGATCATGGCATCTGGTCCCATCACTTCATGGGAAATAGATGGGGAAACAGTGGAAACAGTGTCAGACTTCATTTTTTGGGGCTCCAAAATCAAAGCAGATGGTGACTGCAGCCATGAAATTAAAAGACCCTTACTCCTTGGAAAGAAAGTTATGACCAACCTAGATAGCATATTCAAAAGCAGAGATATTACTTTGCCAACAAAGGTCCGTCTAGTCAAGGCTATGGTTTTTCCAGTGGTCATGTATGGATGTGAGAGTTGGACTGTGAAGAAAACTGAGCACTGAAGAATTGATGCTTTTGAACTGTGGTGTTGGAGAAGACTCTTGAGAGTCCCTTGGACTGCAAGGAGATCCAACCAGTCCATCCTAAAGGAGATCAGTCCTGGGTATTCATTGGTAGGACTGATGTTGAAGCTGAAACTCCAATACTTTGGCCACCTGATGTGAAGAGCAAACTCATTGGAAAAGACCCTGATGCTGGGAAAGATTGAGGGCAGGAGGAGAAGGGGATGACAGAGGATGAGATGGTTGGATGGCATCACCGACTCAATGGACATGGGTTTGGGTGGACTCTGGGAGTTGGTAATGGACAGGGAGGCATGGCGTGCTGCAGTTCATAGGGTTGCAAAGAGTCGGACATGACTGAGTGACTGAACTGAACTGAACTGAACTGACTGAACTAAGCTGGATGGAGTGCTATTTTTTTTTTGTCTCTTGCCTTTTTCCTCTTCTTGCCCACTGATGTAATAACTGGCACACTAGCAGCTGTCTTGTGAAATGTTATAAGGTAGCCACATGCCAGGAATGACAGAACAGAAAGACAGATATCCTATCTTTCCAATTTTCTTGTTCATGAAAACAGTATATCACCTGTTCTTCTGTCTGTGCTCCTGCATGTCCAACTGTTCAGATTATAGTAGTCTTTAAGACAGAGTAAAGGTTTCGTTGATAGCTCAGTTGGTAAAGAGTCCGCCTGCAAGCAGAAGACCCCAGTTTGATTCCTGGTTGGGAAGATCCCCTGGAGAAAGGATAGGCTACCCACTCCAGTATTCTTGGGCTTCCCTTGTGGCTCAGCTGGTAAAGAATCTGCCTGCAATGTGGGAGACCTGGGTTTGATCCCTGGGTTAGGAAGATCCCCTGGAGAAGGGAAGGGCTACCCACTCCAGTATTCTGGCCTAGACAATTCCATGGACTCTATAGTCCATGGCAGGGGGGAGGGGGGTGCAAAGAGTTGGACATGACTGAGCGACTTTCACTTAAGATAGAGTAAGCGGATATTAATAAGATTTTTAAGTAAAAAAGTACATGGTTATCCTTCAAAATTCTGAAGGAACTATTTGTGATTTTTACCACAGTCTAAGAGAACCAATTAAAAGACGCTTACTCCTTGGAAGGAAAGTTATGACCAACCTAGATAGCATATTCAAAAGCAGAGACATTGCTTTGCCAACAAAGGTCCATCTAATCAAGGCTATGGTTTTTCCAGTGGTTATGTATGGATATGAGAGTTGGACTGAAAAGAAAGCTGAGTGCCGAAGAATTGATGCTTTTGAATTGTGGTGTTGGAGAAGACTCTTGAGAGTCCCTTGGACTGCAAGGAGATCCAACCAGTCCATCCTAAAGGAGATCAGTCTTCGGTGTACATTGGAAGGACTGATTTTGAAGCTGAAACTCCAATAGTTTGGCCACCTGATGCGAAGAGTTGACTCATTGGAGAAGACCCTGGTGCTGGGAGGGATTGGGAGCAGGAGGAGAAGGGGATGACAGAGGATGAGATGGCTGGATGGCATCACCGACTCGATGGACATGAGTTTGGGTAAACTCCAGGAGGTGGTGATAGACTGGGAGGCCTGGTGTGCTGCGATTCATGGCGTTGCAAACAGTTGGGATACGACTGAGCGACTGAACTGAACTGAACTGAAGAGAACCAAATCACCCTAGTAATAATTTACCTTTTTTGGAATCCTTCTTTAGATCTCTACTAGAGTCTTGCTGACTTCTTTGAAGTGTAACCATTTCACTTATTTCTTTTTCACCTGAAAATAAAACTCTATTAAACACATAAAGAACAGTACTTAAACTGTAGGTGATTCCTAAGGAAGATTGTGGTATAGGCCCAAGGACCTAGGACTCAATGCTCCCAATTTCAAACACCCATAATAATCAAATAGGTAGACATATTTATCAGCAGTAGAAAATACAGATAACAAAACTAGGAGTAATTTCTGTTTCATATGATGCCAATGGATGTAAATTGGGAAAAAATAAAATTTTCCCTTCCTGGTGTCACAACAGACTCTTTGCCTCCCAGAGGTAAAAGCTGTGCTTATCTCAGACACATGGGGGAGAGAGGCTGTCTTTTACCAGGGCACACTGGCAGTGCTGGTGATCCTCTGGCAGTGAGTAGAGGTACTGATGATGTTGCTACACTGTAAGGCTTCCCCTAAAGAGGGAACAGATAGTATGCGGGAGGGCCTCTCTGTGTACATATTGGTGTTGGGAACTCTGCAGGAGCAGAAATGGGGTTCCCAGATGCCACTTGGCAAAAATTTTAACGTCCAGGTCCTTCTGTGAAGTGTGTGTGTGCGTGTGCGTGCGTATGCAGGCTGGGAAAGGAGGAATGCCATATATGATTCTGCCAGTGCCCAGTTCAATTCCTACTCAGCTTGAAATAAACACAAGGCAAAGACACATCTGTCTGAATCAGGCTGCTGCTGCTGCTAAGTTGCTTCAGTCGTGTCCGACTCTGTGTGACCCCAGAGGCGGCAGCCCACCAGGCTCCCCTGTCCTTGGGATTCTCCAGGCAAGAACACTGGAGTGGGTTGCCATTTCCTTCTCCAAATCTGAATCAGGAGGAGGAACCAAATAAAAAAGATCAGCCCTACATTATACAACACAATAAACTGTAGATGGAATTGAAAGCTAAATACAAAAAGGCAGTGCCAACTTAAAAAAGTATATGTGAAATCTCTGGTTGAGAGGAAGACTTTTAAGCTGGAAAGTAAATGGAAGAAATTAACAAATGGAAAGTAATTATTTGACCATGAAAATGTTAAAAATTCTGCTACCTCAAAGTCAGCAAGGTGGCTTAAAAGACAAATCACTCAATTTGGAAAAAAATATGAAAAATAAGTGACTAATACAGAAAATTTATATTAAAACCATATAATTGATACAACAACTTAGAAAAATGGGCAAAAGACAAAAATGGTCACCTCAGAAAAGAAGAAATATAAATGGCTAACACAGCATTATAACACAAACTTCAGAAATAGTCAAATAAAAATTAAAATAATATTTAAAAAGAAAATACTGAGGAAACTAGAACACATAGTTTGCATATTCCTGATGGGAACATAAATTGAAACTTTATGCAAAGCAATTTGATTCTCTATTACTTCTTACTCATTAAACTTTATTTGTATCAACATACAGGCAAAACTTTATGTAAAAAATTCAATGGAAAAAAATTCATTGAATTTTAGTAGCAAAAATATAAGTTTTCAATGTAATGAACTAGTTAAAACTAATACTTCTAAATAAAGAAATCATGCAGTAATTTAAAATGATGGTTAAATTATTTTTTGATGAAATTATATAATTAAATGTAACACAAATAAAAAATAAAAGTAGTTTACTTTGTATGCTCTTGATTATGTTAAAATATAAATGAAAAGTTTTAGAAGTGTAAAGTGAAAGTGTTAGTTGATAAGTCATGTCTGACTCTTTGTGACCCCATGGACAATTAGCCTGTGAGGCTCCTCTGTCCATGAAATTCTCTAGTCAAGAATACTGGAGTGGAAATAGCACTAAATGATAAACATTTCATAGCTACAACTCTGGGTTTATGATGCTCTGATTCCAATCTGTTAAAGGAAGCAGAGAGCTTTTAAGAAAGAATTTATTATTGTACAATAATGATTGTATCATGTTTGGAAAGATGCAAAAAACTCTGGAGAGCATTCCAATAGTATTAGACTTGTGTTCTGTTCTCTCCTTCATTCTAGTAGATCTATTTCTGTTCTACAGCTGGTCAGTTTAAATCTGTAAGAGGAAAACTTAACTCTTTCACTCCTAATTTGAGGGTGAGGGGAGGATAGGTTCAAGCTTCAATATAAACATGATAACATATGAAATAAATGGAAATAAGATCCACACGCATGGCATTAGCAGCTCATTTTGTTACCATCTTTATCATCTGACTTTGTTTTGGCTTCGTCATTATCTTCTAAAGAGCTTTCTCTTTGGGACTCAAGAGTGAACACTGCAGTGAAAGAATAATACACTCTATCAGCTAATCTGTTTATACTAGGAAAGATTTGGCCAATAACATTAGCAACATTTTCTTTACCATCTTCATCAAGTGATGACTGCAATTCTTCTGCACTTTTATATGTATCAGTTGGGACTTCACTTTCCCTCCTTTCAGATTCTCCTTGAAGGTCTTTTGAAGTTGACTGAGCTGTAAGACAGTAATTGACTGTGTTAGAGAAGGAAATGGCACCCCACTCCGGTACTCTTGCCTGGAAAGTCCCATGGACGGAGAAGCCTGGTGGGCTGCAACCCATGGGGTTTCACAGAGTCAGACACGACTGAGGGACTTCACTTTCACTGTTCACTTTCATGCAGTGGAGAAGGAAATTGGCAACCCACTCCAGGGTTCTTGCCTGGAAAATCCCAGGGACAGGGGAGCCTGGTGGGCTGCCATCTATGGGGTTGCCCAGAGTCGGACACGACTGAAGAGACTTGGCAGCAGCAGCAGCAGCAGCAGCAAAAGATAGCTGGGGGGCAGGTAGACCACCTTGGGCATGTGAGTTCTAACTGAGCCAATGTGCCTTTTGTGAATCATTTGCTTTCCCTGTCTCAGTTTGAATCATTTGATCTTCCCGTCTCAATTATTACTGGGCAAAATGAGGATCGTTAAACTAAAAACATAGTTGCAACATCAAATAAGATAATGGGTGTCAACAAGAAACATAGAAAAGGCTTGGCACACTGGAAGCCTGGTCCATGTTAGCTGCCATCTTTTGTATTATTATATTATATCACTTTCTATGTTAAAAAGCCTCAGTACTCTCCACTGACAAAATTTCTTAAAAAATATGTTGGAGTAAAATCCCTGGCCAAAAAAAATCCAATTTTTAAAATTTTAAGAAGGGTTAATCTTATTGTCTGGGGGCTTCCCTGGTGGCTCAGATGGTAAAGAATCTTCCTGCAATGCAGGAAATCTGAGTTTGATCTCTGAGTTGGGAAGGTCTCCTGGAGAAGGGAATGGCAACCCACTCCAGTATTCTTGCCTGGAAAATCCCATGGACAGGGGAGCCTGTCAGGCTACAATCCATGGGGTTGCAAAGAGTCAGACAGGACTGGGCACACACACCCGCTTCCCTGGTGGCTCAGCTGGTAAAGAATTTGCCTGCAATGCGGGAGACCTGGGTTGGGAAGCTCCCCTGGACAGACAACAAGGGAAAGGCTATCCAGTCCAGGGTTCTGGCCTGGAGAATTCCATGGATTGTCCATGGGGTTGCAAAGAGTCGGACACGACTGGGCGATTTTCACTTCACTTTCACCTCAAGGACAGGAGCTTCAAGTGTCTTGTTCACCTCTGTAGCTCAATGTTTAGAACAATATCTAACGCAAGAAGGTGCTCAAGTGTTTGTTGAAAGAATTATTCATTTTTGCATGAATTCATTTTTAATTTAAAAATTATTCATTTTTAACGAATTTTGAGTTCATTTCAAAATATTCAATTTTGAATTCAAAAATTCACTTTTGAATCAATTACTCATTTTTGTTATTTGAAATTGAATGACAAGCCATCTTAGAAGTTTGGGTCAACATTTCCAGATATCTCACATATTTATTAATTGTCCAAGAGTATTTTTTAATTTTGGTCTTAGTTCTGAAGATAGTATGGTAAACACATAAATTCATTCTTTATTATCTGTGCTCAGTCGCTCAGTTGTGTCTGACTCTTTGTGACCCTATGGACTGTAGCCCACCAGTTTCCTCTGTCCATGGGATTACCCAGGTAAGAATACTGGAGTTTGTTGCCGTTTCCTATCCCAGGGCATCTTCCAAACGCAGGGACTGAACCTGTGTCGCCTGTATTTCCTGCATTCCAAGCGGATTCTTAACCACTGATCCATGCTCATTAGGACGGCATATTATTTCAATGCTGGTCTTTTTGTGGTTGTTTTTTGTAATCTCTCAGGCACCAGGTTGTACTTTCTTACTTGATTATAGGTTAATGAGAAAGAAGAGAGGCAGATTTATTAGGCAAAACCTGTGTTCTTTCCTAGCAAAAGCTCTATATTGCCATGTAAGAAGAAGTAATTTCCTTGATCTTTAAATAGTTTCAAGCATAGGAAATGATGGGAAGCTTTCCAGTGTATGTAAAACATTAGTGAAATCCTGATAGCAGATTCTGACAAACAGAGGATGTTCAAGTCTTAGCTTTGCCACCATCTGGATGAATTTCAGGAAGCCATTTAACCTCTTGTGCTTCTGTCGCCTCATCGATGACTTTTTCATTTGTAACGTTTTGAATTTGAAAATAACATTCCCCCAAATAAAAACACTGACTTACAATCAAGGCGGACACAGAGGCCTAGAACAACAGCAGCAGCAGCAATAACACAAACTCCATGGGTCAGACAAAGTGTTGTTGTCATTGCCCCTGGTGTAAATAAAGGTGTAAATTCTGCCCAGGAAGCAGATCCATAAAAGAAAAGAAATCTAAGTTTGAAAACTTTTTATGATTCCTTTCCTTAGAAATCCAGAGTTGGAATCGTTTTCTCAGTGTATGATTCGGGTTTATGTATACTCATTTCTTCAACCACTTATTCTGAGGCTGCAGTGTGCAAGATGCCAGGGATATCAAGACAAACCAACCAAGACTGTGCCCTCAGGTAGCCAGGCTTAACTACTGTTAAAACACACAGTTAAAAAATAGTTCACCATTTTTAGCTTGTAGTTCTAAGAGAAGCCGCTCTTTGACAACTTTAATGGCTGCTTCAGTGGCCTCAGCTATAGTGTTTCTGGTTAACATTTCAAGGGCTTTATCAAAACGTGGTTGAATCACTTTATCATAGTCAACTACCTGCAAAGAATATTTGAGAAAACCAATATAAGCACAAGTTACTCTGAAAACTAAGCACATTGTTCATCAACATCTATTTCTACAGCTATACCTATGTATCTCAAAAATCTTAATGCTGCTTGAGGTATGTTATTTTCAGAGTTCACTGATTTTTAAAAGCTAGTATATATATTATATATGTATGATCATGTAATATGTATTCAAATTACATATATACTTTAAACATCAACATTTTATTTATAGTCTACATACAATAAAAGGCACCCATTTTAAGTACAGAGTTTGATGAGTTTTTACAAATATGTACATAAAAACGACTACAATAAAAATATAGAACATTTTTATCACCCCTAAAGTCTCTTCATTGTCCTTTATAGTCAGTGCTTGGCCCTTAGCAACCACTTTGTTTTCCATCAAATACAGATAAGTTTTGCCTTTTCTAGAATTTCATATAAATGGAATCAAACAGTATATAATCTTCCCCAAGCTTTTCTCCCTTAGCATAATGTTTTTGAGATTCAACAATATAACTATATATCTCAGTAATCTATTCCTTTGTATTTTTGAGCAGTATCATTGTATGAATATATAGTTTTTAAATTCATTCATCATGGACATTTGGGTTGTTTCTAGTTTGGGCTGTTATAAATAAACAATAAACACTTGCGAGAAAGTCTTTTTGTGGACCTATGTTTTCATTTCTGTTGGATAAACAGCGAGGAGTAGAATTACTGGGTCATATGATAAGTGTATGTTTGACTTTATACTAAACCACTGAACTGTTTCCAGAGTGGTTGAAACTAGTTTATATTCCTAGCAGCAAAGTATTAAAATTGCAGTTATTCTACCTCATCATTAGCACTGGATTTTGTGAATCTTTTACACTTTAGCCACCCTAGTTGGTGAGAAATCTCATTGTATTGTGAATTTAATTATCTCTGCTGCTGCTGCTGCAGCTAAGTCGCTTCAATCGTATCCGACTCTGTGCAACCCCATAGACAGCAGTCCACCAGGCTTCCCTGTCCCTGGGATTCTCCAGGCAAGAACACTGGAGTGGGTTGCCATTTCCTTCTCCAATGCATGAAAGTGAAAAGTGAAAGTGAAGTCACTCAGTTGTGTCCGACTCTTAGCAACCCCATGAACTGCAGCCCACCAGGCTCCTTCGTCCACGGGATTTTCCAGGCAGGAGTACTGGAGTGGGGTGCCATTGTCTTCTCCGTTGACTGTCCTTAATCACTAACAATTTTTTGAGTGTATTGGTAGTTCATTTACCCATATGTTTTTAAGCATATGTTCAACTTTCAAAAAATTAGGTTAGAATTCTACATATTTTTGAATATAAGTCCTTTGGTAGATACTGTATTTAATACTGAATATTGGGATGTTAGATTTCTATATATGCCTTTTAAGTTTAAATAATATTTTCATACTTCTAGATTCCATTTTGTTTTTCCTTCAATATGTTTGTATTATTTTATTTTATGCCAATAAAAATACATACACACCATCACTTTTTTCATACCATTGTTTTTTAACTTAAAAATACGGCTTTATTGAGATATACCATCCAATTCACACAGTTAAATTAATCCATTACTTTTTAAAAATTTTATTTTAAACTGGGGAATAATTGCTTTATTAATACAATATTGTATTGACTTTCACCACACAACTATGTGAATCAGCCATTGAGTATACATATGTCCCCTCCCTCTTGAACCTCCCTACCACCCCTCACCCCATCCTGCCCCTCTAGATTTGTCACAGAGAACCACACTGAGCTCCCTGTGTTATACAGAACTTCCCATTAGCTACTAGTTTCCTTATGGTAATGTACATGTTTCACTGCTGCTCTCTCAATTTGTCCCACCCTCTGCTTTCCCTGCTGTGTCCAGAGTCTTGTCTTTATATCTGCAACTCTATTCCTGCCCTGCAAATAGGTTCATCAATATCATTCTTCTAGATTCATTAAATATGCATGAATATATGCCCTATCATTTTTAATGGATGTAAGTATTATATTAGATAAAAATATTACAACTTAAAGTACCAGTAATACATATTCAGATATACATGATTTTGCTATTATAAACTACGCTATGGCTATGTATATATCTTTGACAGTTTCTTCAAGAAAAATCTATAGTTCAAAGGATATGCATAGATTTTAGACTTTTATAGATATGTCCAATAGCTATCCAGAATGGTTACACTCTAACCAGCAATGTATGAGAATGTACTTTCCTAATCTTAGCCACACATCAGTATTGGGTGATTTTTCAACAGTGAGGTTGACATAATATATTTCTGGGTGTTTTGGCCTCTCCCTGATTATAATCCTTTTCTCATGTGTAATGGCTATTTGAATCAATTATTTCATGAATTGCCTGTTTGCTATCTTTTTCTACTGAGGCTTTTAAATATTGATTCGTAAAAATGCTTTACATTTTAAAATTATAATTCTTTTGTCTGACACATACTGTGATGATTTTAAAACATATCCACAAATCCTTTAATACTCTTTTTTTCAGAAGGTGAAGCCTAATTCCCATCTTCTTTAGTTAGGCAGGACTTAATGACTTACTTTCAATGAATATATTATGGTATATTTTTCATTTAAGAAGTGAAAAGGCAAAGCAGAATAGTAGAAGATGTTTATAATGTCTATAACAAAAAATTTGTATATATACAACATAAGGAACTCCTGCCAATAATGAGGCAAAAAATTTAAGAATGAGCAAGAAGCTTGAACAAATACTTCTAAAAGAGAATACATGAATAACATATAAAAAATGTTGGACCTCATTAGCCATAGGGAAATGCAAATTAAATCAGCTAAGTAGTTACCTTTCCTTTGTAATATTTTGCAAGCAAATTGCTAAGTGTTGTTTTCCCTGAAGACTGAGGTCCAAATATGAATACTTTAAATGGTGGTGCTGGCATAGGTGGAAGAAGATAGGGACGTGGGTTCAATAGAAATGTTTTTAATGCTTCTTCTGATGAAAGACAGTACATTTTACCTAGAAAACTAAAAATATGTCATTATCATAAACAACTGAAAAGAAGTATGGGCAAGTTTTAAAATTAAATTCTGAAAATCATACCTACCTCACAGAAAAATCTGGCAATCCTTGAAAAATGTTACCTTCCTTTAAAGTCACAGGACATGTACGTCCCCATCTGCTTCTCTGCCATCTATATCTTGGTGCAATAAGTTTATAAGATGCAAGAGTACGGAACAGCTCATCCTGTTAATAACAAACATTAAACATGTGGGCATAAGTTTTGCTGAAATTTACATTATTATTTCATTTGCTATTTGACCATGCTCTACTATTTAAGAAATAATTAAGGCAGGATTTTTTTTTTTTTCTTAATTGCAGCCATCTGCACTTTCATGCTTTGGAGAAGGAAATGGCAACCCACTCCAGTGTTCTTGCCTGGAGAATCCCAGGGATGGGGGAGCCTGGTGGGCTGCCGTCTATGGGGTCACACAGAGTTGGACACAACTGAAGCGTCTTAGCAGCAGCAGCAGCACTATCCAACATTTACCTAGATAAATAGTTTTCATTTCTGTTTTAAGACCTTGTTTAAATTTTACCAAGTATTTTCTCTTGTAGGGTAAAATGAGCATAAGGTGGATAAAGGGTTTTCTATTATCTATTTCAGGAAAGTCTGAAAAATTCTTATTGAAAAGGTTTTAAAATAGTTACTTTACTTAATTTACCTAAGTTTTAAAATAGTAAGATGCCATAGGCACATTTGTACTGACTTAGCTCTTTCATTTTTCTTAAATATAAAGTCTCCCTCAGTAATCTTCCATTCATCACCTCCAAAGAAGTTAAGAACTACTGTTTCAGCATCAGAGAGCAAAGAGGCATGCTGGTTGTGGGGATCCTGCATGGATGTCCCCAGTTGCAGGCTGCAAGAAGCTAAACTTGAAGGAAACTGTCAATGCTTAGGCGAGCTGCAGGAGACTGAGAACTTTGTCAGTGGGTACACTGGGTACCCTTTTCCATGAATCAACAGACAATGAGCTAGGGACTGAAAGTGAAAGTCACTCTGTTGTGTCTGACTCTTTGCAACCCCCCAGATTATACAGTCCTTGGAATTCTCCAGACCAGATTACTGGAGTGGGTAGCCTTTCCCTTGGTGCACAGTTAAGTCAGGAAGCAGCTGCTTTTTCCTCACCATCCCTATTTCCTGTCCAAACTTGGGGAAAGTGTTTGGATAGCCGACCATGCTCCCGTCTCAAGTTCTCTGGGCCACGTATCTGTTGGGGCAATGAGAAGATGAGCTTCCAAATGAATTTGATATCACAGCCTTAAAAACGATCAGGACTGCCTCTGGTTAAACAAGGCAGACGGAACACACGCATTTGGGTTTGCTGATTTCCTAAAACCTTGTGGAAATCACAGCAGAGTTCATTTCATGAGAGATGGACAGAGAAACAGGGGAGAAGAGACCAGAAGAGCTGACAGCTGGGCAGTTGCCGCTACATACTTCTGTAAACTAAAAAGCAGGTGGACTAGTGGTAACTGAGGTCAGAGGAAAGTGAAAGCTCAGTGTCTGTGGTGGCAGGGAGGGTGATGGAGGATGGGTTGAGGACAACAAGAAGCAAGTCAAGTCACTGCACAGTTCCAGAAAGGCTCAGGATCTGACAGCAGGCACCTCTGAAGAGCAGGAATGGAGAGCAGAAGACAGGGTTGGCTGAGAATCTTTAAGAGGAGGTTCCAGTGGCCAGGGCTGCACCCCGCTTCACTTAGCTGCTGCCTCTTCAGAAGACCTCAGCCAAAAGACTGGATGCTTACCTTTGGGTGGCTGAACCAAAAGAGGAGAAAGATTAAGCCCATTTGGCTTCTCCTTGTGAAGCTACCCTCCACTAGCCCTCTCCCTCGCTAGCGCCCTCTTCTTCTGCGGTTCACTCTCCCAGGGCCTCTCGGGCTCATTCTCATTCTTTTCCCACGAGAACTTGAGAACTAGCCACAGTGGCCTGCCGCCCACCATGCTAGGAGCTGCCGCGGTGCCCGGAGCTGCAGAGGTGCCCGGAGCTGCTGCGGTGCCCGGAGCTGCCCTATCCTGGCTTGGATCCTCCTCCATGCCATCGTCCTTTCCCTGATGCCGAGACCCTGGGGACTACAGGCTGGAAGAACCTCCTGGTTTTCTGAATACTTTAAACTTTTCCTTTAGTGATTACCTACAAGAAGAGGCTCAGTACAGAGCCTCTGTGTGCATCAGGCCCACCTTTCCTCCTCTTCAGTATCAATTCGTGTTACCTATTCCCAGCTATGTTCCCCAGTTAAAATCTAGGGATTACACAGTACAGGAAAACAAAATGACCTTTATCCTTAAAGATCATTTTATTTTAATTATAATATCTACTTATGATTCTGGCATTAGTTGTTTAATTCCTATTTTTTGAAAAAAGGTGAATCTAAACTTCCCAGAATAGATTAAGTCCTCCAGCTAAAAAGTCCTGGTGGCCCTTTTAGCACTTGGCAATTATAAGTTGATGACCGTCACATCCACATTACATCATTTTAGTAATTATTTTAAAAACTGGTTGAATGATGGAGGGAATGAATGAATAGTTAGAGAATTGAGGGCTGTAATGTCTTTGGTGCTGCAATTTTTTAAAACTAAACTTGGGTTTATTTATTATACTTATTAAATTGTTCTGATTTATTGTCTTTCTTTGTTTCAAAACTTTTGTTTAGTGTTTACAAGGATATTGTGCCAATATTATAGCTTCTGAAAAATCAAATCTATTTTTATAAAAGGTATTCTGAGATGCTTTTAAACCTTGAAAGGATACAAATTAAGGGCACAACATAGAGGGAAAGGGTAGACAGTTAAAAGTAACTTACATTTTCCATTGTGTCGTTAATATCTTCCTCTGTACTCTGAAGTTTGGTTATAACAGCTGCTCTTTTTAGGTTCAGATATTTAAGTCGATCCACAACCGTCTAAATTTAAAGAATGAGTCTTTTTAATACATTGGCATTTGAACATTTCAAATATTTTGAAAAAGTCACGTGCTCATGAGCAGAGTATTCCCTTGTTCTTCCCGGCTTCTGGTAGAAGCTGGCAATTTTCAGTGTTGCTTGGCTTGTAGTCGCATCACTCCCATCTCTGCCTCCATTGTGAGCCATCTTCTTCCTGCGTTCCTAAATCTCTTAAAAGGATGCCAGCCATATTGGATTAGGGCCCATCCTAATTCACTGTGGCCTCATCTTAACTCAATTACATCTGAAAAGATCCTATTTCCAAATAAGGTCACACTTATAGGTATTGAAGTTTAGCCCCTCAATATTATATTTTTGGGGGGAAACAATTCAACCCACTAGAGTCTGCCCTTTGGTTGTCAGATAGTCATGGCCTTTGAGGTCTAACACTGTGGGATGTCTTCAGGCAGAGGGAAGAAGGCAGCCATGTAAAAATGGAAGCAGATGTTAGCATTAGCTACCACAAGCCAAGTGGTGCCTGGTGTTACCAGAAGCTGGAAGAGGCAACGATGGATCCCCACTTAGAGGCTTTGAATGGAGTGAAGCTCTGCCAACACCTCGATATTAGACTTCTAGCCTCTAGAACTGTAATAAATATCTGTGATTGTAAAATACCTAGTTTGCAGTACTTTGTTGTGGAAGGACTAATAAACTAATATACTATGTAGAAGAATATGAAACACAGTCTGAGATGAGAGATGGTAAGATAGACAAGGTCTTGATGGTGTATCGTAATCTATGGTAGACTGTATTATTTGTTCACAATTCATCCTTTCCTCCTTCCCCTTGTTAATGCCCTAGTTTATGTGAGAATACTTAGTTCATTGGTATTGAGCTTCTCCATGTAACTTGTTCTAGCCAATGAACTGTAGGCAGAAGTACCAGGGTGCCAATGCCAGCTGGGGCCTTAACAATCTTGGTGAATTTCAACCAGGCCTGTTGGAACTTCTGCCCTTTCCCTTGAGGAAAAAGGTATATCCCAGGTTGTAAAAAGTAGTCAAATTATGAGTGTATTTTGAAGAAGAAAAAGCCTGCTGTGTATGCTGACAGGTTGGTTGTTGGATGTGAGAAAAAGGGCAGTTGGAAGGACAGATGTGGCATTTACTGAGAGGGGAAATTTGTGGGAGGAGTGTATTTGGGGCAAGGTAGTGGTGATGGTGGACCAGAATTTTTTGAAAATACTTTTGTTTATTTATTTGGCTCTGCTGGGTCTTAGTTGTGGCACGTGGGATCTTCAGTCTTCCTTGCAGCATGTGGGATCCTGCATTCTAACTCTTAGTTGTGGCATGTACGATCTAGTTCCCTGGTCAGTTCAGTTCAGTCACTCAGTCATGTCTGACTCTTTGTGACCCAAGGAACTGCAGCACACCAGGCCTCCCTGTCCATCACCAACTCCCAGAGTTCACCCAAACTCATGTGCATTGAGTCGGTGATGCCATCCAACCATTTCATCATCTGTCGTCCCCTTCTCCTCCTGCCCTCAATCTTTCCCAGCATCAGGGTCTTTTCCAATGAGTCAGCTCTTTGAATTACATGGCCAAAGTATTGGAGTTTCAGCTTCAACTTCAGTCCTTCCAATGAACACCCAGGACGGATCTCCTTTAGAATGGACTGGTTGGATCTCCTTGCAGTCCAAGGGACTCTCAAGAGTCTTCTCCAACATCACAGTTCAAAAGCATCAATTCTTTGGCACTCAGCTTTCTTTATAGTCCAACTCTCACATCCATACATGACCACTGGAAAAACCATAGCCTTGACTAGACCTACCTTTGTTGACAAAGTAATGTTTCTGCTTTTAAATATGCTGTCTAGGTTGGTCACAACTTTCCTTCCAAGGAGTAAGGGTCTTTTAATTTCATGACTGCAATCGCCATGCAATGATTTTGGAGCCCCCCAAAATAAGTCAGCCACTGTTCCACTGTTTCCCCATCTCTTTGCCATGAAGTGATGGGACCAGATGCCATGATCTTCGTTTTCTGAATGTTGAGCTTTAAGCCAACTTTTTCACTCTCCTCTTTCACTTTCATCAAGAGGCTTTTTAGTTCCTCTTCACTTTCTGCCATAAGGGTGGTGTCATCTGCATATCTGAGGTTATGGATATTTCTCCCGGCAATCTTGATTCCAGCTTGTGCTTCTTCCAGCCCAGTGTTTCTCATGATGTACTCTTCATATAAGTTAAATAAGCAGGGTGACAATATACAGCCTTGACGTACTCCTTTTCCTATTTGGAACCAGTCTGTTGTTCCATGTCCAGTTCTAACTGTTGATTCCTGACCTGCATACAGATTTCTCAGAAGGCAGGTCAGGTGGTCTGGTATTCCCATCTCTTAAAAATTTTCCAGAGTTTGTTGATATCCACAGAGTCAAAGGCTTTGGCATAGTCAATAAAGCAGAAGTAGATGTTTTTCTGGAACTCTTTTGCTTTTTCAATGATCCAGCAGATGTTGGCAATTTGATCTCTGGTTCCTCTGCCTTTTCTCAATCCAGCTTGAACATCTGGAAGTTCAGAGTTCATGTACTATTGAAGCCTGGCTTGGAGAATTTTGAGCATTACTTGGTTAGCATGTGAGATGAGTGCAATTGTGTGGTACTTTGAGCATTCTTTGGCATTGCCTTTCTTTGGGATTGGAATGAAAACTGACCTTTTCCACTCCTGTGGCCACTACTGAGTTTTCCAAATTTGCTGGCATATTGAGTGCAGCACTTTCACAGCATCATCTTCCAGGATTTGAAATAACTCGACTGGGATTCCATCACCTCCACTAGCTTTGTTCGTAGTGATGCTTCCTAAGGCCCAATTGACTTCACATTCCAGGATATCTGGCTCAAGGTGAGTGATCACACCATCGTGATTATCTTGGTCGTGAAGATCTTTTTTGTATAGTTCTTCTGTGTATTCTTGTCACCTTTTCTTAATATCTTCTGCTTCTGTCAGGTCCATACCATTTCTGTCCTTTACTGAGCCCATCTTTGCATGAAATATTCCCTTGGTATCTCTAATTTTCTTGAAGAGATCTCTATTCTTTCTCATTCTATTGTTTTCCTCTATTTCTTTGCATTGATCACTGAGGAAGGCTTTCTTAAGTCTCCTTGCTATTCTTTGGAACTCTGCATTCAAATGGGTATATCTTTTCTTTTCTCCTTTGCTTTTCACTTCTCTTCTTTTCACAGCTATTTGTAAGGCCTCCTCAGACAGCCATTTTGCGTTTTTGCATTTCTTTTCCATGGGGATGGTCTTGATCCCTGTCTCCTGCACGATGTCATGAACCTCCGTCCATAGTTCATCAGGCACTCTATTAGATCTAGTCCCTTAAATCTATTTCTCACTTCCACTGTATAATCATAAGGGATTTGATTTAGGTCATACCTGAATGGTTTAGTGGTTTTCCCCACTTTCTTCAATTTAAGTCTGAATTTGGCAATAAAGAGTTCATGATCTGAGCCGCAGTCTGCTCCCGGTCTTATTTTTGCTGACTGTATAGAGCTTCTCCATATTCAGCTGCAAAGAATATAATCAATTTGATTTTGGTGATGGCCATTTGGTGATGTCCACGTGTGGAGTCTTCTCTTGTGTTGTTGGAAGAGGGTGTTTGCTATGACCAATGCGTTCTCTTGGCAAAACTCTAGTTCCCTGACCAGGGATCAAACTCAGGCCCCCTACATTGGAAGTGTGGAGTCTTAGCCACCAGGGAAGTCCTGGGTCAGAAGTTTTAAATCTGAACTGGCTATCAGACATCCAATTGGATATATTTAGTAGCAGTTGATTATACAAGTGTGAAATTCAGGGAAAAGGTCTGGAATAGTAATATGAATTTAAGAATTGCCAGCATTTAGAAAGTATTTAAGAGCCACTGGGTTGGAGAAGTCTCTCAAGAAATGAGGGCAGATAGAGAAGAGTACTCAAGGAGTGAGCTCTGGGATCCTCCAACTCTAGTGATTAGAGATGTGGAATGTAGAAGCAGAATGAGCTTTAATAGTGTGAGGGCCCAGAAGACAAAGGAAGAAAGGAGCAAGAAGAAAGAAATGAGAAATATTGCTTCTAGGTTAATTCGATGAAGATGTAATAGTCACCACTGGCTTTGGTCAGGAGATCACGGATGATCTTGGCAGCAGCGTATTCTAAGTGAGGAGCTTCTCCCTAATCTGATTACACCACCAGCCTTATTATTTATGTGGCCACCAACCATATAAAACTAAAGATGTGGGCATTGCTTCTGACTTTTCTCTCTCCCTGTCCTCCTAGATTAATTCACTCACTTCTGTCCATTCCCACAGTCACTACCCTGGGTTAGGCCACCATCTCTTGCCTGCTCTACTACAATCTGCTTCTCAGTTTTTCCTCTGCACTGCAGTCTGAATGATCTTTCTTAAAGGGAAGTAGTAGCATTTTCAGTCTTGGGCTTAAAACCTTTCACTGGCTGCCCACTCCTTCATGATGTGGTATAAGCTCTTTAGTGTGGCTGATAAGATCTTTCTTGATTCAACCTCTGCTTATCCCTAAAGTTCTGGCACTATTCTACCCCTCCTACTCCATCTCCCTACAAACTCCTCCATCTTCTAATCCTGCATCCAGTAGCTAGAACTCACTATGCTCTTTCTTTCCTCTGGGGCTTAACACAGACTATTTCCTCATCCTATAACACTGTCCCAACTCCCTTCTCTCTTCCAGCGCTGAGGGTCTGATTCTTACTCAACATTATAGTTTCAGTTTAGAAATAATTACAGACACATGGCCTTCCTCACTAGGTTAGGTCCTGCCCTTCTGCCATGAGTTCTTCTTATAGTATTGAGATTTTGCCAAAAAGTTCATTCAGCTTTTTCTGTAACATCTTACAGAAAAAAAAATGAACAAATGAAATTTTTGGCCAGGTCAATACTTTGTACCTCCCAGATCAAAACACAAACTGTCCTTTAAATATTTATTTCCCCCCAATATATTAGATATAGCATGAGGGAAGGAATTCATCTGACCCCTTCCCATGTGTATCCTTAGAGTTTATCATAATGCTACCCATCTATGAAATAGGTTATGACTTTTGTATTATTTTGTATTATACTGTACATTTTTGCATTTTATAATTTTTATAATGCAAATTATTTTGTATCATTTTTGTATTTGTACTTTCTGGTTATTTTAAAACAATGAGTGCATATGACTAAGAATCAGAATGAAGATTTTTTTTAAATACACAAATTTATAGATACACATTGTAAATTGGTGGCTGCCAGAGGTGGGGGGGTGGAGGATGGGAGGTGAGCAAAATGATTGAAGGACATCAAAAGGTATACACTTTCAATTATAAAATAAATAGGTCATGGAGATGTAGTGTACAGCATGGTGGTTATAGCTGATAGTACTACATTACCTATTTGAACATTGCTAAGAGAACACATCTTTTTTTTTTCTTTTTTTAATATAAACTTATTTATTTTAATTGGAGGTTAATTACTTTACAGTATTGTATTGGTTTTGCCATACATCAACATGAATCCATCACAGGTATACACGTGTTCCCCATCCTGAACCCCCCTACCCTCTCCCTCCCCGTACCATCCCTCTGGGTCGTCCCAGTGCATCAGCCCCAAACATCCAGTATCATGCATCGAACCTGGACTGGTGATTCGTTTCAGATCTTAAAATTTTTCATTACAAGAGAAAAAATTCTGTAACACTTTCTGTATGGTGACAAATGTTAACTAGACTTATTGTGCTGATCATTTCACAATATATACAAATATCGAATCATTGTGCTGTATAGTGATAGTGATAGTGAAAGTGAAAGTTGCTCAGTCATTTCTGAATCTTTGCGGCCCCATGGACTATAGAGTCCATGGAATTCTCCAGGCCAGAATGCTGGAGTGCGTAGCCTTTCCCTTCTCCAAGGGATCTTCCAGCCCAGGGATCAAACCCAGGTTTCCCACATTGCAAGTGGATTCTTCACCAGCTGAGCCACATGGGAAGCCCAAAGACTAATTTGGGGAGAAAGGAACCATTATTCTGCCTACCATAACTTGCCTACAATTATTCATAGAATTCCCTTATAGGCCTTTACATTTCTGTACTATCTGTAGTATTGTCTCCTCATTCTTTCCTGATTTTAGTTTTATGTTGTATATCTGAAACTAATATTATATATCATTTATATCTCAATTTGGGCTTCCCTGGTGGCTCAGATGGTAAAGAATCTGCCTGCAATGCGGGACACCTGGATTCAGTCCCTGGGTTGGGAAGATCCCCTGGAGGAGGGCATGGCAACCCACTCCAGTATTCTTGCCTGGAGAATCCCCATGGACAGAGGAGCCTGGCAGGCTGCAGTCCATGGGGTCACAGAATCGGACATGACTGTGACTAAGCACAGCACAGCATATCTCGATTTTATAAAAGAATGAAGATATTTTCATTTGCGGGGAAAACACCTTCTCTTCCTTACCTCCAAGTGGGAAGTTATCACATGAAATGTATTTAAATGATGCATTTGGTATTAAATGATGCATATGGTATTGCTACCATAAACAGAAGAATTACTATTATATTTTAGCCAAAATCATGCATTAATTTTTCAAATTCACATATTGAAAAAACTTCTTCCCGGAAGTTTTTTTTTCTTTTTTCTGATTATAAACATCTTGAACAAAAAAATTTCTCCATATCTCTCCTTAGAATAAATTACTAGAAGTTGGGGGTCTTTGGACAGACAACAGACATTAAAAAAACCTTTTGGATATATATATGCCCTATAATTTTCCAGGAAAGTTGTACCCTGCATCCTTCTACTGAAAGAGCAAGAAAGCATGTTGCAAATGCTCCCAACAATCCTGGATATTGGATAAATTTGTTCAAATTGGTAAGAAAATGCTGCTTTATTTTTTATGCTGATTGCATTTCTTTGAATAATAATTTGATTGATGAGTTGCTTCAGTCGTGTCTGACTCTTTGCAAACCTATGGACTGTAGCCCACCAGGCTCCTGTGTCCGTGGGATTCTCCGGGCAAGAATACTGCCTGGAATGGGTTGCCATGCCCTCTCCAGGGGATCTTCCCAACCCAGGGATTGAACCCATTCCTCTTATGTCTCCTCCATTGGCAGGCGGGTTCTTTACCACTAGTCCCACTGGGAAGCCCCACAACTGGATTACAGTAGTTTAAAAAATAATTATTAAACATTTTTTTCTAAATTACCTACTCATACCCTTGGCCTGTTTCCTGTATTGTATTTGCTTTTTTTCCTATTGAAATATCAGAGTTTTTAAAATATTTAAATAATAAAAGATATTCAACATTTGTTTATAATAAGTATGGGAATTATTTCCCCTCATTGTCATTTGGCTTTTTTAACACTGAAAATAATATCGTGTTTTCAAATATGCATATATATATATTTAAAAACAGCTTTATTGAGATGCAATTTATAAGCTACTTAAAGTATGTAAGTAAATGGTTTTTAGTATAATCAGTGCAACCATCACTACAATTAATCCTGGAACATTTTTGTCACCCCCCCCAAAAGATACCCTTTACCCATTAGTAGTCACTCCACATTTATCCTGGGAGCTCCCATAGTGGTACCCATTCCCCCCGCCATGACCCCCTCCCACTCATCCATTTTTTGTCTTTATACAGATTTGTCTATTTTGGGCATTTCAATAAGTGAAATCATACGATGTATGATCTCTGGTAACTTTTACTTAGCCTGTGTTCAAGATTCATCCATGTTGAAGCATGTGCCAATAATTCAGTTTTTTAAAAATTGCTGTATAATATCCATTGTGGGGCTTCCCTGGTGGCTTAGATGGTAAAGAATCTGTCTACAATGTAGGAGACTCAGGTTTGGTCCCTGGGTTGGGAAGATTCCCTGGAGAAGGAAATGGCAACCCACTCCAGCATTCCAGTATCCAGGAAATCCCATGGATAGAGGAGCCTGTTGGGCTACAGTCCATGGGGTTGCAATGAACTGGACACAACTGTTGCTGTTCAGTCACTCGGTTGTGTCCAACTCTTTGCGACCACATGCACTGCAGCATCCCAGGCTTCCCTGTCCTTCACTGTCTCCTGGAGCAGGCTCAAACTCATGTCCATTGAGTTGGTGATGCCATCCAACCATCTCGTCCTCTGTTGTCCCCTTCTCCTCCTGCCTTCTATCTTTCCCAGCATCAGGGTCTTTTTCACTGAGTCAGCTCTTCATCTCAGGTGGTCAAAATATTGGAGCTTCAGCATCAGTCCTTCCAGTGAATATCCAGGGTTGATTTCCTTTATGATTGACTGGTTTGATCTCCTTTCAGTCCAAAAGACTCTCAAGAGTCTTCCCCACACAACAGTTTGAAAGCATCAATTCTTGGGTGCTCAGCTTTCTTTATGGTCCAACTCTCACATCTATACGTGACTATTGGAAAAACCATAGCTTTGATTATATGGACCTTTGTCGGTAAAGTAACATCTCTGCTTTTTAATATGCTGTCTAGGTTGGTCATAGCTTTTCTTCCAAAGAGAAAGGGTATTTTAATTTCATGGCTGCAGTTATCATCTACAGTGATATTGGAACCCAAGAAAATAGTCTGTTACTGTTTCCACTGTTTTCCCATCTGTTTGCCATGAAGTGATGGGACTGGATGCCATGATCTTCGTTTTCTGAATGTTAAGCTTTAAGCCAGCTTTTTCACTCTCCTCTTTCACCTTCATCAAGAGGCTCTTTAGTTCCTCTTTGCTTTCTGCCATAACAGTGGTGCCATCTGCATCTGAGGTTATTGATATTTCTCCCGGCAATCTTGATTCCAGCTTGTGCTACATCCAGCTCAGTATTTTGCATGATGAACTCTGCATAGAAGTTAAATAAGCAGGGTGACAATATACAGCCTTGACGTACTCTTTTCCCAATTTGGAACCAGTCCATAATTTCATGTCCAGTTCTAACTGTTGCTTCTTGACCTGCATACAGATTTCTTAGGAGGCAGGTAAAGTGGTCTGGTATTCCCATCTTTCAGAGTTTTCCACAGTTTGTTGTGATCTACACAGTCAAAGGCTTTAGTGTAGTCAATGAATCAGAATTACATGTTCTTCTGGAATTCTTTTGCTTTTTCTATGATCCAGCGAATGGTTGCAATTTGATCTCTGGTTCCTCTGCCTTTTCTAAATCTAGCTTGTACATATGGAAGTAATCAGTTCACATACTGTTGAAGTCTAGCTTGGAGGATTTTGAGCATGACATTGTTAGCATGTGAAATGAGTGCAACTGTGTGGTAGTTTGAACATTCTTTGGCATTGGAATGAAAATTGACCTTTTCCAGTCCTTTGGCCACTACTGAGTTTTCCAAATTTGCTGGCATGTTGGGTGCAGCACTTTAACAGCATTATCTTTTGGGATTTGAAATAGTTCAACTGGAATTCCATCACTTCTACTAGCTTTGTTTGTAGTGATGCTTCCTAAGGTCCACTTGACTTTGCGCTCCAGGATGTCTGGCTCTAGGTAAGTGATCACACCATGGTGGTTATCCAGGTCCCTACGATCTTTTTTGTACAGTTCTTCTGTGTATTCTTGCCACCTCTTCTTAGTATCTTCTGCTTCTGTTAAGTCCATACCTTTTCTGTCCTGTACTGTACACATCTTTGCATAAAATATTCCCTTGGTATCTTCAATTTTCTTGAAGAGATATCTAGTCTTTCCCATCCTATTGTTTTCCTCTCTTTCTTTGCATTGTTCAGTTAGGAAGGCTTTATCTCTTTGCTATTCTTTGGAACTCTGCATTCAGATGGGTATCTCTCTCCTTTTCTCCTTTGCCTTTCGCTTCTCTTCTTAGATATTTGTAAGGCCTCCTCAGACAACCATTTTGTCTTTTTGCATTTCTTTTTCTTGGGAAGTTTTGGATCACTGCCTCCTATACAATGTTATGAACTTCCATCCACAGTTCTTCAGGCACTCTATCAGATCTAATCCCTTGAATCTATTTGCCACTTCCACTATATAATCATAAGGGATTTGATTTAAATCATACCTGAATGGCCTAGTGTTTTTCCCTACTGACTTCAATATAAGTCTGACTTTTTGCAATAAGGAGTTCATGACCTGAGCCACAGTCAGCTCCTGGTCTTATTTTTGCTGACTGTATAGAGCTTCTCCATTTTCAGCTGCAAAGAATATAGTCAACCTCATTTTGGTATTGACCATCCGGTGATGTCCATATGTAGAGGAGAAGGTGTTTGCTATGACCAGTGCATTCTCTTGGCAAAACTCTGTTAGCTTTTGTCCTGCTTCATTTTGTACTCCAAAGTCAAACTTAGCTGCTACTCCAGGTATCTCTTGACTTCCTACTTTTGCATTCTGGTCCCCAGTGATGAAAAGGACATCGTTTTTGGTGTTAGTCTTAGAAGATCTTAAATGTCTTCATAGAACTGTTCAACTTCAGCTTCTTCAGCATTAGTGGTTGGAGCATAGACTTGGATTACTGTGCTACTGAATGGTTTGCCTTGGAAACAAACTGAGATCATTCTGTCATTTTTGAGATTGAGCCAACTCTTTTGTTGACTATGAGGGCTATTCCATTTCTTCTAAGGGATTCTTGCCCACAGCAGTAGATATAATGGTCATCTGAGTTAAATTCACCCATTCCCATCCATTTCCATCCCAACACAACTGAGAGACCAACACATCCATTGTCTGAATATACATTTTATTTATCCATTCATCAATTGTTAGACATAGGGGTTGTTTCTACCTTCTGGCTACTGTAAATAGTGCTGCTACGAATATTCACATACAAATTTTCATTTAAACACCTGTACTCAGTTATTTTGGGCAAATACCTAGGAGTTAAATTGCTGATTCGTATAGTAACTCCATATTTAACCTTTTGAGGAACTGCCAAACTGGTTTCCAAAGTGGCCACACCATTTGCAGTCCTACGAACATTGTATGTTGGGCTTTGCTGGTGGCTCAGCAGTGCAGGAGACTATAATGCAAGAGACTCCAGTTCGATCCCAAGGTTAGGAAGATCCCCTAGAGAAGGAAATGGCAACCCACTCCAGTATTCTTGTCCAGGAAATCCCATGGACAGAGGAGCCTGGCAGGCTACAGTCCATGGAGTTGTCAGAGTTGGACATGATTTAATGACACTACCACAGCAGTGTATGAATATTCTGATTTTTCTACATCCTCACCAATATTTGTTATTCATTATCTGTTTTTTTGTTTTTTTCTTTTTAATTTTAGCCATCTTAGTGGATTTGAAGTGATATCTCCTTATAGCTTTGGTTTGCATTTCCCTATTACTCATGTTAAGCATTGTATCATGTGTTTATAGCTCTTACCTGCTTTTACTTTTTTTCAAGGTACTTTTTGTCACACAGAGGTTTTAAATTCAAATGTAGTTTTGATTTAAATATGGACAGATGAATAAATATCATATTAAATTTTAAGTGTCAAAATGAATTTTTCAAAAATAAATGGTATTCAAAATGTAAATCTATTTTTGATACAAAAATAAGTATCATTCAGTCAATACTTTTTTGATTTTCCAAGCTGTGACATATTCTTACTGAGCATTGCACTTACCATGAACAGCTCCTCTGGGGGCTTATTTCCATCTAGCTCAATAAGATACTGGGAATCGTGTTCAGCCATTACTTCCTGCAGATAATCAAAGAGAAGCCTTATCATTCAGGATCATTGGCAAAAGTTCAGTCTTCATATACCATGAAGAAATCTTTAATGCTAAGTTATTTGCTATATACATGACATACTGGATGTTATTTTCAGTGCTCAGGAGAACTTTTACAAAAGCCTAAACTAGTCGTACCATGAATTCTGTTCTTTCTGTTTCTTCTGTTTTTCTCTACAGTGAGACATCCACCTCTCTGCATGTATTCATAGAATAATTTCTGCCAAACTGCTAGGTGAAGAATGGGCTTGGTTTGTTTCACTTTTTATTCCTCTGGCTGTGGGTGATGTTCAGTATCTAGAAATCCATCTCTGTAAACTACTGAACCATAACCTCTGTGCATTTTGTTAGACCTTTCTTTTCCTTAACATTCACAGAAAGTCTTTAACCTTTATCTGCCGTATGGTTTGCAAATGTTTTACCTGGCTATGATTTATCATTTGACTTTGTTTATGGTATCTTTTGTATTATAAAATATATTTATGATGAAATCTGTTATCGTTGTTTCTGGATTTCCTTTCTTCTTTAAATTAGATTTTTCTGTATCTCAAGAGTATATTAATATTCTTGTAAATTTTCTTCCATTCCAAGAAAGTAGGGGTGGTGGAGATATAAGATCCACCTCTACCCTTCTTCAAAGACTCAGATAAGATCCATCTCCATCTTTTTTCATGGTTTTCATAAGACCCTTATTTACCTGCCTCCATAAAACCCTAGCCCCTCTCTTTGAGAAAGTCTTCATTAGTGAATGTTTTCCCTGTTGCCACAGTCTGGAACAAAATCACCTACTTAAATGTCCAGTACATTTTGTCTTTCATAATACTGTGTAAGGTTATTAGGTTCTAAGTGTTTCTCTACTTCTAGACAGAAGAACCATTATGCCTGCATTGTTTAACCATAAATTCAGTTCAGTCACTCAGTCATGTCCGACTCTGCGACCCCACGGACTGCAGCACGCCAGGCCTCCCTGTCCATCACCAACTCCTGGAGTTTACTCAAACACATTTCCACTGAGTCGGTGATGCCATCCAAACATCTCATCTCCTGTCATCCCCTTCTCCTCCTGCCTTCAATCTTTCCCAGCATCAGGGTCTTTTCAAATGAGTCAGTTCTTCGCATCAGGTGGCCAAAGTATTGGAGTTTCAGCTTCAACATCAGTCCTTCCAATGAACACCCAGAACTGATCTCCTCTAGGATGGACTGGTTTGATCTTGTAGTCCAAGGGACTCTCAAGAGTCTTCTCCAACACTACAGTTCAAAAGCATCAATTCTTCTAGCAGAATCCAAGAATCCAACCATAAATTACGATGTTCTAAACAAGGATGTACATTATGCTTTTCTGCGTTTCAGATACTTTCCTTAAACTAGATTCTTTTTATTTCATAGCCTTTTTACCTTAAATTAAAAATATTTTTTTTTTGCTTTACCACACAGCATGTGGTATCTTAGTACCCTGACCAGGGATCAAACCCACAACCTCTGCAGTGGAATCTCAAAGTCTTAACCACTAGACCACCAGGGAAGTCCTAGGTTCTTCAGAATGAACTTAGTATACTAAGTCTAAAGGTATGAAGACTCTTAAGGTTAAAGACACAAACACCGGGTCAGACCAGTAGTCAAGCTGCGATGTGAAGACAGGCAAGAATGAAGACTTGGCCTTGGATTAGTCCTGAAGCAGGATAGAAACCAGACACTGATGCAGTTACTTTGCTCCTACTTGCTTTCCTCATGTCTTTTAGAGGAACACTGAATTTTGGTGGTCTTGGCCTCTAAAGTGAATCCACATCTCAGCCAGATCAGAGGAGACTAGAATTGTAGGCTCCTGCCTTTCAAGGGGGTTGCATGACTGAAGCGACTTAGCAGCAGCAGCAGCCTTTCAAGGCTCTTCCCAACCTCCTTCCACACATATCAGCACCCTCAAATTACCATACAAGGCAAGCTATACACTAGATCTGAAGTCTAGGTTCTTGGCCTAGAAACTTTTGTCTGAGCAGTCAGTTCTTATCTATGCTTTGCTGCAGGGCCTAGAAATTTTCCACTTCTGCGCTTTTCTCAGGCAAGCTATCTAAAAACCACCATACTAATTTATATTCCTTTCAGCAGGGTATGGGAGTGTTTGCTTTACCATATGTAGTTGCTAGAATTAGGAATTCTTATTCCTTGTCTATCTTTTAAAATTTAGCTGGGGAAATATTTCTTTAGCATTTAATTATTATCAGTAAAGCTGAATATTTTCCTATAGACTTGTTACTCTTTTGTCATTAATTTTTGTGAATTGTCTGCTCATATTTGTTACTCATTTATTATCTGGAGGGTAAGACCTTACAGGTTTTAGAAAAATCATATCTATGATCTTTTTTTCCTACATTGTTGAAAATTGAAGGATAGTTGATTTACAATGTTGTATTAATTTCTGCTGTATAGCAAAGTGATTGTTATATATGTATATGTATATATAGACATACACATTCTTTTTTTAAATTCTTTTCCACTGTGGTTTATCATAGGATATTGAATATAGTTCCCTGTGCTATATATTAGGACATTGTTATTTATCCATTGTATATATATTAATACTAATTTGCATCTGCTAACCCCAAACTTCCAATCCATCCCTCCTCTACCCACCATCCCCTTGTCAACCATGTCTGTTCTTTATGTCTGTGAGTCTATGACCTTTCAGTATATTAAACCTTTAAATATTTTATCAGAGTCGATGTGGATATTTTTCTTTTAAGTAAGGGTTTTTTAAATTATGTCCAGAAATTTACATGTAATGAGATGGAAGCTGTTATTTTTCCTTTGTGACCTCATCATTTGTTCAACTGAACATCTGTCAAGCATTTAGCACTCGCCAGACTCTGGGCACTGCACTGGACATTGATGATGCTGGGAGTCCCTATCCTTGAAGAGACTACCTCTGCTTCCCATTCCCAACTCCCTGCCCATGAATATAATTTTATAATCTTCTGAATCTTATTTTAAATATGATTTATTCACACCCCATTCTAGCAGCTCAAGGAATATGTAGAATATTTTTGTTGAAGGAGAAAGAATGTTATAGACAGACATCCAAATTACCCTTAAGAAACTATGTTTAGAGGCCAGGGATAGAAGAGGAAGAAAGGAGGAATCAGTCATACATAAGAAAACAAAAATACTGAATCACTGTGCTGCATATCTGAAACTAACACAATACTGTAAATAAATTTAAAAAATAGAACAATTTGGATCTCACTGAGGAGGTGGACAATGGGAATGAAAATGATCCACTTGTCTCTAAAAATATATAAACATTATAAAACACCATGAAACAAATTCTTTTAATTTCTCCATCAGATGGAAAGAGGCAATTTGAGGACTATTTTTCATTTGTCTTTGTAGTTTATTGCTTAGCATGGTATCTGGCCAAATACCATATAATAAATGTTTGTTGGATAAATCTCCAATATAAATTGGAGTCTGCTCTGGATTTTTAAACATAAAAACATGCTTTTCAATAATCATAATTTCAGTAATCATCCTTTTAAAATGCTAATTCTTTTAATTATAACTTTCTTATTACAATATATAATAGCCTTATCATATTTACAAATAACCAACTTTGAATAGGATACACAGAGAAACCAGTCTTGGATGGCTTTCTTTAGATTGTAATTTAACTAAATTAACAGTTCCTTTCAGAATAAAAGATGCACCTTAGGTGTACATTTGTTTTTATAAACCCATACATTTTGGATTCAAAATGCTTTTACAAAACAATGCCTTAATATGGACTTTCCAATCCCCAACCATAAATAAATTCCCCTAATGACTTTTGAAACATGCAATTCATTTATCACTTTTCAGCAGCACTGTTGCTTTGTAAGAATAAAATAATGTTGCTCTGTGAAACAGCCTTTGGAAAGCAATCTTACTCTGATAGCATTTTACCAAGCTCAAGAGGAGGAGAATGAAGCAGATAATACACAAGGTGAAGAAATGTGAAAGCTATTTAACCAGGGATAAAACACGAATAGGGCTTCACTGGCAGCTGAGCAGTAAAGAATCTGCCTGCAATGCGGGAGATGCAGGTTTGATCCTTGGGTTGGGAAGATGCCCTGGCGGAGGAAATGGCAACCCATTCCACTGTTCTTGCCTGGAGAATCCCACGGACAGAGGAGCCTGGTGGGCTACAGTCCATGGGGTCACAAAGAGTTGGACGTAAACCAAAGCAACTTAGTACACAGGCACGCAAAACACAAGTATCAAATTCCTTTTTTAGCAATATATCTTTTTCTTACTTCTAAAGGATGAAGAATTATTTCCTTATAAAGGTTAACAATGTGTTCGATATTTTCCAAATAATCCTCAGGTCTCTGAACGAGGTGTTGAAGAACTTCAGCCACCATCTGCATTTCAGCAATAAATGCCTAAATGGAAAAGAAGTCATGTTGAATATCTTTATGTTAATGATTAGTTCATTTCCAAGTCATATCCCTCTCTTCCTATACCTGCATGCCATTTTGGGGTAAGAAGCAGGGAAAAGGGGAGATTGGAAATAGGATATTTATTTTAGAGAGATTGAACACCCTGAAGGTCTTTTATCAGATGGAATAAAGTTTTAAATTGACTTGGATACTTACTCATTTCTTTTGCCCCTCAATGAGTAGGGAAGAGTATGGGAGTAACATCCGATTTTTAGAGACAAAATAAAGAAGTTGGATTTTCTCTAAGTACCTGAGCTTGTAGCTCATTCACTCATTGATTCACTCATGTATTAATAGTAAAGCTTAAGTGCCTACCCCACGCCAGACACTGTTCTAGGAGCTTGAAATATAACAGAGAACAAAAGTAAGGGCTTGGGGCTTAGACAGCACACATCCCAATTGAGGAAGACAGAGCATAAACAAGTAGACAAATAGATACATCACAGGTTAGGCTGTGGTGGTAAGAGCTAAGAAGAAAGATGATGGCAGGGGAGAAGGGATGGAGAGTGATGGGGGAAGATGGTTATGAAAGGGTTCACAGAAAAAAATGACCTTTGTATCATATTTATTTCCCCATTATTATCATCATATTTGGGCTTCCCACGTGGTGCTAGTGGTAAAGAACCCACTTGACAATGCAGGAGACTGAGATGCAGGTTCAATCCCTGGGTTAGGAGGATCCCCTGGAGGAGGAAATGGCAATCCACTCCAGTATTCTTTC
This sequence comes from Ovis canadensis, assembly GCF_042477335.2. Taxonomy (NCBI): domain Eukaryota; kingdom Metazoa; phylum Chordata; class Mammalia; order Artiodactyla; family Bovidae; genus Ovis; species Ovis canadensis. Next base: position 38,630,904 of record NC_091252.1, on the reverse strand, counting down.
CTGGAGAATCCCATGGACAGAGGAGCCTGGTGGGCTACAGTCCATAGGGTTGCAAAGAGTCGGACATGACTGAAGCAACTTGGCATGCACGTACATATTTATTATATTTATTATGATGGTATGCTTTATTCATGTTAAAATCACACACTTTTATTCCTATTTGCTATGAGGTCTACTTGAAATATTTAGCTAGAATAGTTTCTGGTTATTTATCCAATGCCTTATTTGCACAGGGGGAAGATTATTTTATATTTTTAAATGGGCATTCTTACATTAATAGGTTTTTAAAATTGAGATATAATCGACATATAACATTACATTAGTTTCAGGTGTACAATAGAATGATTCAATACAGTTGATCTTTGGGCAATGTGAGGCTGAACTGTGTGGGTCCACTGATAGGATATTTTTCAATAGTAAATACATAGTGCTACATGATCTGTGGTTGGTAGGATGCAGAACCGTGGATATAGAAGGCTGACTGTAAGGTTAACTTGGATTTTCAGCTGCAGAAAGGGTTGGTGCCCCAACTCTGGAGATGTTCAAGGATCAACTGTATTTGTACTTATTGTGCAGTGATCATAATAAATCTAATTAACACCCATCATCATACATGCATGCGTGCATGCTAAGTCGCTTCTGTTGGGTCTGACTCTTTGCAACCCTATGGACTGTAGCCTCCCAGGGTCCTCTGTCCATGGGATTCCAGGCAAGAATCCTGGAGTGGGTTGCCATTGCCTTCTCCAGGGGATCTTCCTGACCCAGGGATTGAACCCAGGTCTTCTGCATTACAGGCAGATTCTTTATTGTCTGAGCCACCAGGGAAGCCATCATCACACATAGTTACAGTGTTTAACTATGAAGTTAACATAACCCCTTAAAAGTTCTGCTCTTAAATGAAAGATCTTTTCATTTAAGATCTGCTCTTAAATGAAAGAACAAATGTCGAAAATTCATTTAACCCAGTAGTGAGGAAAGCAGCAGGATAACAAAACTGAAGTATGTATAATCACTGAAATCAGAGTACAAAGTTTGATGTCCTGCTTAACATCCTTCAGGGCAATAAAACTGTTGCCTTTGGGGTTTATCTTTTCTACTAGACAAATGATTTGCAATGTATCACTTTCTACATTAACATCAGACTTAACTGAGTCTAGGCCCTAATAGAAATAGTATTTATTCATGATAATATATAAGTTATAGAAACTACTTAAAATTATTAAACATCATAAATAAGTAAATCTATAATAGAAATCACAGGTATATTTCAATAGAGCAAGGACTGGCAAGCTATGACCTGTCTCACTCACCCCAGTGGGCTAAATCCAGCCCATTAGCTATTAACAAATTTCCTGAGTGGATGAGTGAAAGTCACTCAGTCATGTCAGTCTCTTTGTGACCCTATGACTATACAGTCCATGGAATTCTCTAGGCCAGAATACTGGAGTGGGTAGCCTTTCCCTTCTCCAGGGGAATCTTCCCAATCCAGGTCTCCCGCATTGCAGGTGGATTCTTTACCAGCTGAACAGGAGGGATGCCCAAGAATACTGGAATGGGTAGCCTATTCCTTCTCCAGTGGATCTTCCTGACTCTTAGCATCCAATTTTCCTCATTAAGTCTGGAATAAGATTCTTTTGAGGTCCCGATGTGTTATACTTACTAGTATTGACTTTAGGATTGCTATTATATGTGAAATTGGGGTATAGATTTATTTTCATGTGCTCTCTTTGTCAGAGTTTGGAATCGGGGGTTATGTTAACTTCATAAACTGGATTCTATCTGGGCTGCCTTCTTCCTCAAATTACATATGTTTTCTGTTGTTCTGACTCTTCACACTAGCTTGCATAGTGCTTGACACATGGCAGGTGACCAGTGACTCTCTGTTGCTATGAAATGAAGCAGATTAGCTGTCAGGATATGGAGGGACTTCCATCCTGACAAGAAGGATGACCTTAAACTTGATGACCTTTACATTATGATCTAATAGTTCTTGAAAACATGAAATATTTTTTGTTTCCTCGAACTAAATCAAACCTTAAGGAAAATATAATTTTCTGTATAGAATATTCATATTCTGTCATTTAATTACAGCAGTTTTTAAAAATGAAACCAATACAGTGCAAGCAAGGTGTTTTTTATTTCTTTTTTAAAATTTTAATTTATTTGGCTGCACCAGGTCTTAACTGTGGCATGTGGGATCTAGTTCCCTGATCAGGAATTGAACCCAGCCCCACCCCCCCGGCATTGGGAGTGGGGAGTCTTAACCACTGAACCATCAGGGATAGTCCCTATAGCAAATTTTAGAAATATAGCATCTTGTACACAGATATTACCTCTTCTTCTTCTTGCTCTTCTTCCTCTTCCCCCTCCTCTTCTCCTTTTCCTTCCTTTTGGGCTTCTTTCTTCTTTTTCCTACGATTCTCAATGACTTCAGGATCCCACTGATCTCTTGTGTATATGTTTCCTGTACTACTGTGCTGCCTTTGCCCCGAAATTCTTTGGCATAAATCATAGTCAGGGCACTAAGGAACAACATTAATCATTACTCAAAACATTTTGAGTATGCCTTTGCTTCCTGTTCATATATTATGCAATATATCAACCCCCAAATTCCTCAAAACCCTGAGCAAATACAGTACTATAAATGGTATTTTGAATCAGATTTCATCACATGCCAAGAGAGGCACAAGATACAACTTTTATGTTATGGCAACACTTTCTTTACCCAAAAGTAATACATATGAGAAAGTTTCAGAAGCTGTAGAATAAAAAAAAGAGAGAGAATAACAATAGAAAGAGATAGAGAAGTAGAATAGAAAATCTGTTTAGTTAGCAGAGGTATTACAGGAGGATTTTGTCAGATTAGTTTGAAAAGGCTGAGAATGGATGAAAATGATGGGATAGCCACATTTTTTTCCAACAAAAAATATATCATGTATTTATAATATTTACTATGATATACAGCTCTATGGATGAAGTATTTCATAAAATAGCATCAACGAATGGGACCTGAAAGGTCACCTGGTTTAGTCTAACCTTATCATTTGCAAATGAGAAAACTGAATCTGGATAGTAAAAAAGGCCAAAACCAAAGTCTGTGAGTGATTTCCTCATTTCAAATGCTTCCATGTGTATAATATTTCACTCAGTACTTAAACTAACCCTGTCAGAGAAGTAATAGAATATTAGGATCCAAACCATTTCAGATCAGAGAGGGACTGCTCTGGCAGCATCAGGCCACAGTCGTGAGGGGCAACTACAGCCTGAGCCCAGGCCTTCTGCTCCGTAGCCCACTCTCTGTAACTCATTATTAATGATAAGCTAAGGTTTGGGGCTGTAAAGCCCGCTCTGAGTATTTTTCAGGATAAAAACCTCTGGATGACATTCTCTAGTAGCGGTTTTAAAACATTAGAGTGTAACTCTATACAGAGGATTATAAATAAAAGTTTCTGCTTCCCTTGTGATTTATTAAGTCTGGAGTAAGGCTCAGACATTTTAACGAACATCCTCAGTGATTCTGATGCCAACAGTATATGCACCACACATTTGAGAAAGGGGGCAAGAAACTAGAACTTTTCATGCTAATGTTCTGATTTCCTCTGACCACTTCTATATGGAAATGGGATGGGAACTTATTGAGGCAAGACTTTTATTTAGGCTAATTTTTCACACACAAAAGATTTCAACCCATACTGGTAATTTAAAAAATATATGCATATTTGCCCTTATTCAGCAACCTAGAATGCTCACATTGTGCGTCCTTGGCAAAGACTATTGCCTCTAGCTGTCTCCTGTTCTCACGTATCAGTTCAGTTCAGTTCAGTCACTCAGTCGTGTCTGACTCTGCGACCCCATGGACTGCAGCAAGCCAGACTTCCCTGTCCATCACCAGCTCCTGGAACTTGCTCAAACTCATGTCCATCGAGTCGGTGATGCCATCCAACCAACTCATCCTCTGTCATCTCCTTCTCCTCCTGCCTTCAATCTTTCCCAGCATCAGGGTCTTTTCTAGTGAGTCAGTTCTTCACATCAGGTGGCCAGAGTATCGGAGCTTCAGCTTCAGCATCAGTCCTCCCAATGAATATTCAGGACTGATTTCCTTTAGGATTTGATCTGCTTGCAGTCCAAGAGGTTTTCAAGAGTCTTCTCCAACACCACAGTTCAAAAGCATCAATTTTTTGGTGCTCAGCTTTCTTTATAGTCCAACTCTCACATCCATACATGACTACTGGAAAAACCATAGATGGACCTTTTCACATATGGGAAATGATTTATCAGTCTTAGGGTGCGGCTGTGCCTCAGAGCAGTCCTCAAACTTCAGCAGCATCAGTGTCACCTGGAGAACTTTTTCAACACAGACAGCTGGATGCCACCCCCCACAATTTCTGTAGTTCTGGGTTGCTCCCTGAGAATCTGCATTTCTGACGAGCTTCTTGAGTGCTGCTAATGCAGTTGGCTCTAGGAACAAACTCCGAGGACCATTACTGTAGTAGATCACTGGCCTTTAATGCTTTTTTCTTTTTTTTAAAGTACAGACCACTTTAGAATATGATGATGCCGTAAGATTTTGCATCAGGAAAATGCCCATACACATAAAATTTGCATATAATTTCAGATGGTTCATGGGTGCTTAAGTGTTCTTGGACTCCAGGCTTAGAACTTCTGGTCTAGAACTCCCAGACTCCATTCCCAAATAAGGTCAGACCATCAGAGAAGTGTGTGCTGTACTGAAGTTCTGTTTCACATGAGGTCCTCTGATTACACTCCAGCTAGGAACTGCCATGGACACCTACCGTCACACTTCTAATATTAGTGGGGTTAAGGACTTCATTTTCTACACACACTACAATCCTTATATTGAACCCATTTTAAGACATATCTCTCATTAAGTTTTTCCTGAGGAATTCCTCATCTTTTCAAGGACAATGTGAATTTTATATAACTGGTCACATTTCCCCTTCTACTTTGGATCATCAAACTTAGAACCAAATTCATGACCCAAATTTAGTGAGCATTTGGGACCTTGCTGCCTGTATATCTGTGTGTTCTTATTCCACTAAGTCTTAATTTCCTATACACTCTCTATTTTCCATGGCCTAGACTTTATATTTGGTTTCAGTTAAATCTTTGAGATTTGTTTTTTCTTTTCTCCATTATATACATGTTCACCCGGCTGACATTCCAAAAGTCACAAAGGGATGTTGATTGGCCCTTGACCATGATCTGTGGCTGGGGCTGCAGATAACACCACCCCAGCACTGTATGCCACCTGTCTCTCACAGCTGGCCCAAACACACCACTGAGTCCCCGCACCTGAGCTGAGAACCATCTGACGGATTTGAGTTGTCAAACCCTTCGGGGAACCAGGCAGGGTATTATTATAAATAGCTATCATTCATTTTATAAACTAGGGATCCTCACCTCACTGCATTCTTACCATAACCCTATGAGGCAGCTATCTTTGTATCATCTTTGTTTAGAGGAAACTGAGGCTCCTAAATGTGATTTACCAAGTTCTACAGTTGGTAAAGGAAAGAACTGGGACCAACCTAGCAATGTTATTAACATTCATACATCTGAATTATTTGTTCATCCTTTCATTTTATTTAACTGGCCGACTTATTAGGTACCATTTATTGTGCTATTTGATGTTTACAGGAGTAAGACATGGTTCCCGCCTCCAAGCAAGGCATGAGTCTAGAAGAAAATGGACAATTATAATATAGTACGGTATTAATAATATGATAGAAAAGAGCAATGTGAACGGTTGTCAGACAATATTTAACTTTTCTGTGGTGAGTAAAGGGTGGGGTATAAGGAGAGAGAGAGCGAGCGTAAGAATGAGAGTCAGTTGTTGTTTGTGTTACTGTGGAGGGGGTGGTCATCAGGGAATATTCTGTAGAGATGATGCCTGAACCGACTTTCAAAGAATGACTATGGTTAAGCCTGGTGAAGGGACAAGACGGTATTTTCTGTGGACAGAGCTACAGGAGCAAAAGAATGGCGGTATGAGAAAATACAATTCAGTCCCTAAAATTGATTCATAGTTATTTTTCCTTAACTCCTTAAAAAATTAAGAACATTCCTTGAATTTAACTATCAAAGATAATGTTTATATACTCTATACTAGAAAGACATATTCTTACCTTAATATTGATTATAATATCAGGTTTCAATTTTAAATTTCTAATTAATTCTATTTGCTGCAGAGTAGTCATGGCATCCTGTGAAAGTGATGGTATTTCAGTGATAATATAGCCTGTAGAGTGAAATATAATTTTTAAAGTTTTATAATATTATCAATATCTGAGAGATTTATTATTATTTATAAAACATCATTTCTCTATTGATGAATACTAACACTGATCTTAAAATATCTGTTGACATTTAAAATTAATAATTAAGGTTATTGCCACATGATGTATAACTATGAATAATGTTTTTCTGGCAATAAAACTATTGGGCTAGAGGAAACATCTTTAAAAATTCCAAATCAATTTATTTTAGGCACAAGAGGTGCCTAGAGAAGGAAATTCCATGCCTGTAATTCTTTAACTCCTCTTAGGAAAACTCATATGATGAGTGGTAAAGGTAAATCATAGGGGTTGCATGGTATATTATTTTTCTTTCTTGAATTAATATTTCATAATATAATAGAATATACATATACAGTGTTTATATAAGTTACAGAGAGTAAAAAAAAATACCCATGTAACCCTCATACAGTTAAGAAACAACATTATTAATATGATTTTGGCTTAGTATGTTTATTGGCTTGCATCCCTACCCAAAACCCTATATCTGCTCATTGAAATTCACCCTTGATACCATTATCATATTAGTTTCCTTAATATATTTATTTAATATGTCACTCTATTGTTTGAGAAACCTTTCTCTTTTTTAAAATTTATTTATTTTTTAATTGAAGGATAATTGCTTTACAGAATTTTGTTGTTTTCTGTCAAACCTCAACATGAATCACCCATAGGTGTACGTATACTCCCTCCCTTTTGAACCTCCCTCCCATCTCCCTCCCCATCCCACTCCTCTAAGTTGATATAGAGCCCCTGTTTGAGTTTCCTGAGCCATACAGCAGAGAAACCTTTCTCTTAATAGAACAGAATAAAGTCTTGACTCTCCTGGAAATTAAAGGCCTTCAACAAATTGTTTCTGCTGTTTTATAGAATATTTTTTCCTTGGAGGAACTGACAAATTATGGTTATTAAGCTTTGATTTTTGGCACACATTTTATAAAAAGTTAGCGGAGTGAGGTTGTCAAGTGCCGCCTCTGGGACATGATGGCTGGCATTAACCCCTTGGACTGACACACTGCAGTGCTGGGTGCTGCCGTGAAGGTGACTGCATGACTCAGCCCCAGACTGAATTCAACCCTTGCCCAGCTGACCCATCTTGATCAGATAAGTCCAGAGACCAGTCAGTCCCCAGAGATCATGCCCTCCCCCTCTAAGCAACAAGGCACTATACAAGACCTCCCTCCCATCCCCTCTGCTGCCAGCACTGCTCAGCTCTGTGTATCTCAACTGGATGACAGAAAGATGCTTGGCACTCTGTTTGCAGTGCTCTCTAGCACCCTGCCCATTACCACAACCACTGCCACTGCTCAGAGAGCTTCTCGGGCATTCCGAGTGTGACTGTTTGCAGGCATGCCAAACCTTGGGTAGACATGTATATTCGGATGACTTTCCTACTTGGTCTCTTTCCTGGTGGAACCAGCAGGAAGGTGGAACCAGCAGAAATAGCAGGTTGTTTCCATGGGGTCTGGCTCTTAGTGTTCTGCCTCAGTGTTCTGAGCAATGGATTTGGGGGCTTTACCCATTGAGAGGTGGCCAGTTATCATCATATCCAGACCCCAGAAATATATTTATGGAAGAATTGTGGCACAGATAGTTATGTTGCTTGTCTCACCATGGAAGATTTAGAGGAATAACTTAGTTCTCTAGATCCAATTCTGGGAAGATCTCAAGGGGATACTTCTCAGAGTGGCTGAACCCACCGTCAACCTCTCTAATCCCAGAGATGTGTTATAAAGATGGAAGCATGGGTGAGGATTCCACCATCACATCCCACCTTTCCTTGACACCATTACTAAGCCCTTACACTCCATGCTTTGAAGATGGAGGAATGGTAGACCCTACACCCCTTCTTGCTGGGAAGCTCTGCATATTCCATCATAGGCAAGATAGGCACTCGACAGGCTAATGCCCAGTCTGCATCACCCCCACCAAGGGACAACTCAGACTGTTCACACCACTGCCCAGGGGAAGCCAACTGGCCCATACCATCACTTTGCCACCGCTTTCTGGCACAGTGGGAAGAAGAAGGTACTCCCACAAAACCGAAGATGGCATGCCACTGCTCTTAGGCTGAAGTGTTGAGAAATTCATGGACTTCAGGTAGCTTAGCACCCAGGCAGCCCTGACAGTTATCTCACTGCATGCCAGCCTGACATGAATGGACACACTGGTGATCAATGACTTATAGTACCATCTACAATATGACACACCGGGGCAGGGGCTGCCCAGACCAAGGCTGTTCATCAGTCACTTGGGAAAATGATTTTTTCTGGAATATAGAAAGAGAAAGCAGAGAGGGGCTTCTTAGGGTACCCAGGAATTGATTCTTCCTTTTTATCTTGGGTGAGGATGCAGCTCATAGAATCTGATTTTGGCTCAGGGACAACACAGCATGACAGGCTGTGAATAAAAGGTTTATAACTAATAATGTAAAGTTTTTTTTTTTTTTTAAATAGGGATAGATGCTCCAAGTATAAAAGGGCTCTGGTACAGAAAAACATTGATTGGATCTGGCAATACTTTACTGTGCAGGGTTCCTGGCAGCACATATCCATCTTTGGGATTTTGGAATCATCAATCACCCAGCCTCACCCAGGCCCTGACCCAAGTTAATATCTCTATTTTGAAAGCCCTTCGCTTTCAATATTGCTTCTACCATCTACCAGGCTGCTGGATAAGACCAAACATCAGAAAGAATCCTTGCTTAGCAGAGAGTTTCAAACTGTGTTTAGCAAAGTGCTAGGTTCCAAAGAAATTTCTCTGGGACTGCTGTAGGATGGGTGAGGGGAGGCTGGGTAGAAGGGACTCGACATCCTGCCTTCACTCTAGCCTTTCAATGAGCCCGGTTGTGCATGCCTAGACTGAGGCCATGCACTTGCATGCTGATATTATGGCCCTCGGGCTCAAGAATTATTATACGACTGACTTTTCCTCTGCCAGCTCCCAGGACCAGTACCAGTGTACCAGAAGTCTAGGGGAAAGAGGAATACATTGAATGATACCAGAGGGTGTAACTGGCAAAATTCAGAAGCTTAGGAAACTCAAAGACAAATAACCAGTTTCTTTAGCATAAAAAAACACAAGATGCTAGACAGATGTATGGGCAATTTATAGATTAAAAGGGAATTGTAACACATGAAGCAATAGCAATATGTGAAACCTGGTTGGTTGGATCCTGCTTCAAACAAACAAACAGACAACAAACTAAAGCCAACTAGAAAAAAAGTATATGAGGTACAGGGTGAAATTTGACCACAGATGGGTTAGTAGATGAATTATTATTAATTTTTAGGTATGATAATGGTAATATAATAAAATTTGAAGGAATCCTTATCTTTTTGAGATACAAACTAAAACATTTACAGATGATATGATATGGATTAGCTTCAAAGTAAAGTTGGTTGGGGGAGGGGTATAGTCAGAAGTGTGAATAAATAAGACTGGACAAGAGTTGTCATTGTTGAAGCTGGGTGATAGACACATGGGGGATTTTATACCAGTCTCTCTACTTTCATTTGACATTTTCCATAATAGTCAGAAAGGTTATGAATATTGTGAATGGCAAGCTGTGTAGATTTATTTTTCTAATGTTTCTTTTCTTTTCTTTCTCTTTTTGCCAGTACTTACAATTTATGTCATCTTTTTGTGACTGAGTAAGTCACTCTAAATTTTCTTAAGAGGTAAGGTGAAGTAACAGAGAAGGCAATGGCACCTCACTCCAGTACTCTTTCCTGGAAAATCCCATGGATGGAGGAGCCTGGTAGGCTGCAGTCCATGGGGTCGCTAAGAGTCGGACATGACTGAGACTTCACTTTCACTTTTCACTTTCATGCATTGGAGAAAGAAATGGCAACCCACTCCAGTGTTCTTGCCTGGAGAATCTCAGGGACCAGGGAGCCCGGTGGGCTGCCGTCTATGGGGTCGCACAGAGTCGGACACGACTGAAGCGACTTAGCAGCAGCAGCAGCAGCAAGGTGAAGTAAAGAAAAAACAAAAAGAAATTTGCCTATATACCTTTATATATAGTCTTCAGTTTCAATCATTATACTTTTTGAGGTAATTTAATGACCTATGCTGGAATTCTGTGATTGTCTTTTTTACCTTTTTATTCATTTTACTTTCCTCATTCTGAGTGCTTTTCCTAAGTTCATTCTCTTCGTTGGAGGAGGGAATGGCAGCCCACTCCAGTATTCTTGCCTGGAGAAGCCCCTTGGACAGAGAAGCCTGGCGGGCTACAGTCCATGGAGTCACAAAGAATCCTATAGGACTGGGAGACTAAACACATTCTCTTTATTACTGATCAGTATATAGTTAAATGGATGGATACATAAAGTGTATTTATATGAAATAAAAGATATGTGGATATATTAATATATTTATGTATTAAATAGTTCATTCTGTATATCTAGATCTTTCTTCATATAGATATAGATTATATCTGGCCACTGATCAACATCAACATCGACTGCAACTAACTATATTTGTATACACACGCACATATATATAGTCTTCAGTGAGAAGTCTGCTGTTGTTATTTCCACTATTGATTTTCATTGTACTGCACTTTATTTGTGCCCCTGTATTCTTAATAGTCACAGGGCCCTCTCTTAATGTACTGAGACTATAAAGCAGATCTCTATATTTTTTTTCTCTCATTCAGTAAATCTCTTTCAGGTGGATGATTTTCTCCCAAACATATCTTGATTCTTCTTTCTTCTTTGGCAAATGCCATAGAGTTTGCCCTTTTCCTTTTAGTCATTCTGAACTTCAGTAGTCTGTCTTGGGAAATTGGGTCCAAAGTCCCAGTTCAGCATCTGTTTGAGCACAGACAGATTTCTTGGGTCCAGAGTCAGAGGGTAGACTGGATAGAGGCTGAAGCCTGCAAGTATCTGGAGCCAGAGGATAAGTTGGTGCCATTCTAGTTCCCATTTCTGTCTTACGAGTGTGGATTAATGCAGAGAAATCTAACCATTGACAGGGCTTAGTAATAAAACTCAGGGCAAATAGGAAAGCAGTTAGCAGAGGCTGTCAGCACTGCAGGAAGGGCCACAGCAGGTTATTGGTGCTTTTGCTGGGTAACACGTTGCCAAAAGAAGGCTGAATCACATAAACCTAAAATTTGAGAACAAATGTAGATTCTGAAGAACAAAAACAAGTAAACAAGCAAATAAAACTATCAGAGTTACTCAACTGAATTCAGACTCCGGGATTCCTGTGCCAGGGGAAAAAATAAAAAGTGCAACTCCAGGAATTATTTGTGCCTCAGATAAACCATGAGTCTTAAGGTTGCTCTGAGAGCCACTGATGTATAAAAATGAACATACCAAAGTGAGAGACTTCTGAGGAGTTCAGCTTCTCCAACATTAACTTTGTGACAAGTTCATCTGGAATGCTTTGGCCACTGATCAGCATTGACTGCAACTAAGAACAAGCATAGATATCGTATATGACTGTATAATGTCCATGTGATACACAGCTTTCAAAGAAATCATAACAGTTTTGAAACTTAGATTTACCATAGCTCCTGTTATAGTGTCACTGGCAATCTGTTCTTCCAAAATTGGTAAAGCTAAAATATAAATTCAGAATATTAGCACAAATTGTTCTGAGAATTTCAAGTAAGAAACATATTTGTGTGTTTTTAACTAGTAACACACATTGATCTTTGTGTCACTTTAGAGTTTACAAAGCACATTTACACTCATTATATCATCTTAGCCTATCTAAAGTACAAGGTAGCGGAACGTATTCCATAAACAACTTCTCTCGGACATTCACCCAGCTAAAAGATCCTGGGGAAGTTAACTTCCCAAACACCTTTGCACCTTGCATGCTTGTGCTCTGTGTAGTATACCAGGGAATATGGATGAAATGAGGTTGTATATGACAGTGATTTGGAAATTAGTATTATACAAAGTATACACTAGCATTAACATTACTAGTCCAGATACTTTTATAACCATGCATAGTTATATCTACGGCCCATTAATTTTGCACACTGATTGTATAAAAGGAAGTTATACATCCAGAAATGTTAAAAGTAGATAAAACTCTGAAATTAATCTCTAATGACTTGGTTCCTTTTTAAGAGGAGATATTTAATCCCATGATGAAAGATATTCTAGGAGAGAAATGACAGGGGCATAACCTAGGGGAGGACCCAGGAACCTATGATGTTCCTACCTGCTGTTAATCTATGATAAGTTTGGTGCTTTTTAAGATTTCCTACAAGTGGATTTTATTTTGATAAAGAAAAAGGGGACATTTTTAAAGTTTTGGGTGTGTTTGTGTTACGTGTTAACAAATTGTTCTCCCTCCAAGTTGTACCAGATCACCATTTCACTAACAGCATATGAAATGCTCATTTGATAACATTCTTACCAACAATGATAGTAGAAACTGTAAGGATTCACTGCCAATCTATTCAGCAAATATGGATCAGATTATTTACCTGAGCATTTCTTTGAATAATAACAAAGTTAAACTCTTTTTCGTATATTTGTCCATTTTTATTTCTACTTTTATGAATTATAGATTCATTCTTTTGCTTATTTTTCTACTAAGGCATAAATAGTTTTATTGATTAAAAGAATATGTATGTACAAAGATACAAATCCCTGTCTTATATATTGCAAAGAATGAAAAGCGAATTACAAATGATAAAAAATAAAATTAATCATTGAAGATAATTCAGTCGTGGGAAATCTTCCCATGAGCAGCTGTGAGAGTTCCATCTCTTCTCATCTTTCATAGGGAGATACCCACAACACACATATCCCCATTCATTCTAAATTATGCAATTAGAGAACTGGAGGCAGTAGAATGGAGTCAAAGATGTTTCATAAACATCTTAAATTCTATGACCAAAATTAAGACTAACAAAAGGGCAAAACATGTTTGATGCTATTTTAAAGATAACATTAAACAGGGTTGGTAGTGATGTCTGATAAAGCAAATACAGCAAATAACCATAGACTCTAGATAGTAAGTGGATGGGCGTATGGGTGTTCATTGTATAATGCTTTACATTTTAATGCATATTTGAAAGTTTTCATAATAAAATATTGGGGGGGGGGAAAGGTAAAATTTACCTTCTACACGAATACATTTCCATGCCTGTGTTATCTGTTGGGCTAATGTTGTCTTCCCAACCCCCTTAAAAAGAAAGAAATTATGTGAAACCTAAGAGAATAGCTATTTTCCAACAAAACACAATTTTTAAAGATTATATTAATAGGTACTACAATTACATAAATATTATCAAGTAAAATTTTTTCCATACAATAAATAAAGAATAGATCCTAGGTATGAAATATTTATAGCTTCATTTTTCTCTGTTAACTGTCCCACTTGTCACATTTTGTGAAGTGATTTTTTTTTAAATTAAGAAAATAGTCCTGAAATCAGGAAGGTATACTGTAATGGTATTCTAGCCATCGCCCTCTTGAATTGTTAAATTTTATAATTCTGAATACAAATCATTGTGATAATATTGCGATTCATTATTTTATTTCCTTATGGTTTTCCAGTGGTCATGTATGGATGTGAGAGTTGGACTGTGAAGAAGGCTGAGCGCCAAAGAATTGATGCTTTTGAACTGTGGTGTTGGAGAAGACTCTTGAGAGTCCCTTGGACTGCAAGGAGATCCAACCAGTCTATTCTAAAGGAGATCAGCCCTGGGTGTTCTTTGGAAGGACTGATGCTAAAGTACTCCAGTACTTTGGCTACCTCAGGCGAAGAGTTGACTCATTGGAAAAGACTCTGATGCTGGGAGGGATTGGGGGCAGAAGGAAGAGGGGACGACAGAGGATGGCTGGATGGCATCACCGATGGACGTGAGTCTGAGTGAACTCCGGAAGTTGGTGATGGACAGGGAGGCCTGGTGTGCTGCGATTCATGGGGTCACAAAGAGTCAGACACGACTGAGCGACTGAACTGAACCGAACTGAAAGTTTATGATTGTGAATGACTATATGTAAATACTTCCATATAGTAACTTTCAAGACCAAAAACTTGCTTCTCAATAGACATCTTTGAAAAGTATCATAGTTTAAAGATAAAAGCTCACTTTAATGAAGTAAGGTTTACATCTGATTGCTTCCACTGTTGACTTTTAAAACTCCATTATGTTTTTAGAAACATAATAAAAGTTATTGGAAACATTTCTTGACTCTGTCCCAGAGTCTGTAGTAAAGCAAGTCAAGAATTGGGTTCAGTCCTAAGACTGCTATTCCAGAGAGGCTTTTATATTAACCACCTCAGGCCCTTTAATGGTAGCTACCAACTAGCTCAGTGGCTGAAAACAGTTCTTATCTAGAGGTCCTTACTAGAACTGCCTAGGAAGGAAAGCTATCTTACAACAGCCATTCTTGGTTTCTTCCTGTTTTGTGGAAAACTGATACATAGGTCCACTAACAAACTGTGGGTGAAGATGAAGCACATTCCCTCTCAGCAGCTCTAGACACTGATGGGAGAATTTTCCGTTTGTTTCTTTAGAGTCCTGCCTTCACATAACCAGAGAGCCTCACAACAAACTTCATAGAAGTTTTATGTGAAAATTGAGTGTGAAATAACTTTGGATCACATACTATTACTAATTGTCATAGAGCAGTGCTTTGATGAGCTAATTTTTTTGTAATATAAAAGCAAAGATAAATATAACTTAGGTTCCTTTTCAGTAATAGTGTACAAGAGGAGAGAAAGTTATAATTTACAACCAGCACTATATCAGAGGTCAAGTCATACAATGAAAGTCTAAAAAACAATAAAAAATTAGCACACTATGTGGTTTTCATTCTTATACGGTAACATTAGATTATGACTTTAAAATTTTTAAATTACATTGAATAATAAGTTAGAAGAGATAACTTACTGGTTTCCCAAATACAACAAAGCAAACAGGTTTAGACAACATAAAGTTTATGTCAGCTTCATCTTCGTTAAATATATCCACAAAAGGATGCTTTTCTGTCTTCTCTTGAGAAGTCATAATACAAAACACTATAGTAAGAAAGAGTAAGATTGTTAAAGTGCCTAATTTAGGAGAAATAGGCAGGCAGGTTGGGGAGAACTAGAATATTCTGTGAATTTACTGAGCTCAGAAGCCATTCCACTTCAGTGGGAGATGGGTTTTGCCAGTAATGGCAAATAAGTTAAACTGATCTATTAAAACAATACTTGGTTCATAGTTTGAGACAGAAAGCAAAAGCCAATATATGTTACATAAAAGACAGCTAAAATAGTCTCTTTGAAAGACTAAATTAAGGAAAAAATACACACATGTACATATACACATAAATGTTTTGATGTGTGTATTCTATTGAAGGTCAAATTAGTGTACACACAATCACCCCCAAAAACTCAATAGCAGACACTTAAAAATATCAAATTAAATGCTATATGTACACACACACAAAAATTTGTCTATGGGTATGTATGTAGGGTCTACTGGTGGCTCTGAAGGAAATCCTAATGGAAATGAGAAAATACGTAGAACTGAAAAACAATGAAACTAGTATATAACAAAATATATAAGCTTATGATTTAAGAAGTTAGAAAAAGAAAAATAGGAAAAATATTTAAAAAATTAATTAATTAGAAAACATTATAAAAAGAAGGTCAACAAAGCTAAATAGTGGTATTTTGAAAAGATTTACAAATAGAAAACTCTATCAAGATTGATCAAGAACAGAAGATAGAAAGCACAGACAATATTAGACATTAGTTTTTTAGAGGTGTGTTTTCTCACATCTCAAAACTAAGATTTTCCTATGTTTTTGTTTTTTATTTCTTTCATTATAGTCAGAGAATGTTCTCCATGTTATAATAATTCTTTGAAATTTGTCGAGTCTTGTCTTATGGGTTAGCACAAGATAAATTTTTTAAAAAATTCCCTAAATCTTTGAGAAGAAGAAACAATTTATATTTGTTTGATGTAGTATTCTTTAAATGTTGACATCAAGTTTGTGAATTTCATTGGTTAAGTCTTCCATAATGCTTACTGATTTACTGTCTACTTGATCAAACAATATTAGACATAGAGGGAAGCAAAATAGAGAAAATAATGCTACAGATAGATAATAAGATGCTATCATAAAGTTATCCCAAATAAATTTGAAAACTTAAGCAAAACTGACATTACTAGAAAAATCAGCTTCTTAAGACAAAGAGAATAACTTGAGTGTTTCTATAACCATTAAAGAAATGGAATCAGTAACTATAAGTCTTCCCACAAGGAAACCAGATGGTTTTATTGAAGTGCTCCAAGTCTTATAATTATATAGACAGTCTTTCAGAAAAATGATACAGTGGAGACCTCTTACATCAGTTTATGGATCTCATATAACCTCCATACCCAAACCAGAGAATAGTGCAAAAAAGCAAAATTATATGCCAATTTCATTCATGAACAAGATTCTTAAAAATCCTAATCAAAGTATTAGCAAGTTGAATTTAGCAATATATGAAGAAGATAAGATTCCACTAAGTTGGGTTTCCTCAGGAATTCAAGGACAGTTTAATATGGGAAAATTAATTTTCATATTAAAATAAATTTAAGGAGAAAAACTATATGATCATCTTAATAGAAGTCTGAAATAATTCAGCACCCTTTAATGATCACTAAAAGATAAACCTCTTACCTACTAAGAATAGAAGTTCTTTTATTGTTACAGTGTATGACAAAAAGATAACCATTATATCTAATGATTAAATACTTAAAATATTCTTTTTTTAAGGCAAAACTGTAATTATTTCCAGATGATATGATTGTTTACATAGAAAACTCAAATATACCACAGATAAATTTTAAGAATTAATAAAATAGTCCAGTTTGCTGAATTCAAAGTCATTATACAAAATTCAGTTGTATTTCTATAAATCAAAAATAGCTAGAAAGCATAACCAAAGACAAATATGACTTAGCAGCAAAAACATAAACTAATAACCCTAATTAGGATTAAACAGAACAAAAGATATACAAGCCCTTTATGGAAAAGTTATAAAACCTTATGTAAATATTTTAATGAGCAGACTTTCCATGAAAGATGGACCAAAACTTTGTCCTCGTGGTCTGGGAAACTGCTCATGGAACCTTGAAGAATGTATTAGAGGGGAATAAATGTGTGTGTGCGCGCTCAGTTCACTGCAGTTGTGTTCGACTCTTTGTGACCCCATGGACAGTAGCCCGCCAGGCTCCTCTGTCCATGGAATTATCCAGGCAAGAACACTGGAGTGGGTTGTCATTTCCCTCTCCAGGGGATCTTCCCGACCCAGGGGCTGAACCCGCATCTCCTGCGTCTCCTGCACTCCAGGTAGAGTCTTTACCATTGAGCCGCTGGGGAAGTGAGAGGGGGCTATATCCTTCCAGGTAAATGTGATATGGTTACATTTTCTGTGGAAGTTAAGAATATTCGAATGGGCTTAAAATACCAATCTTATTTTAAGATGACAATATGAAACAAGATGTAGTAAGAAATATTACTAATATATTAAGAAATTGAGATGAAAACTTCATGAACTAAAGGCCTGAAATTTCAAGATTAGGAAAAAATAATACCATGAAAATTAGTATAAAATGTAGTTGTAAAGGGGAAAATGCATCTAAACGTTTTCAAGAGATCATGCATTTATTAAGGAGTCTCCATAAAATACAGTAAAATCAAGGCCCTAAAGCCTGGGATGGAGATATGTAGGTGGATGTCTAAGTACCTTTAGTCTTGAACCCCAAATGCTCTGCATTAACAGAAGTAGTTTTCTCATATCTGGAAAAGGGCAGCTTCTCCTTGCCTCACCTGAGGCGGGTGCCTCAGAAAACAAGCTTGACCTTTACAAGGTCTACCTGTATTTTCTCTCATAACTTCTAGAGCAGTAACTGGGGTTAAGTGTCAGCCCAGCCCAACCGGAGGCACTGGATGGGAAAAAAGTTATGCAACTAAAGAGCTCAGGGCCTGACTGTGATGTACCAACTGGAACCAGGAGAAAATGCCTAGGAAAGATCTTAAGGGTGCCAGGTGGGGTGAATGTAGACTGGATAGGAGTTGGTTGATATGTGGGCTCTCTCACACTACTCATAGTTTAACATCCTAGCTAGGACACCTAGAGCAAGTCCTAATTTTCACTGCTGATAGGGTTGCTTGATGCTTGGGAGAAACCAGTAGACTATAGTAAATGAGGTGAAAATGCCAGACTGCCTTAGAGGACATAGAGAAAGGTGTTAAATACTCATGGAGGTGACATGTTAAACAGATTTTTTATGTTAGGCCAGAGAACCATGAGCCAAATCTATTCTTTGGGATGGCCAGAGTATACTCTACTCATTATGATGTTAAAGAATGAGCTAGTAAGGGGGCACTGTCATCATTAAGAAGCTCAGAGGTGGCTGTCCTTTTGGGGGGCCAGGATTTAAGGTAAGGGAGAGGCTGCTATGATACTGGTTTCTCGTGTGTCAAAGGGGCTGACAGGGTCTGGAAGAGCAGAGGCCAGGTGGTAGCAATTGACTGTCAGAAACAAAGTAGGCATAATTACTACACTGGGCAGCAAACCCAAAATGGGAACAAATAGGACTCACAGAGATCTATGGCAGTGTTGATAAACATGGACTTTCTAGGGATGAGACAGATAGAAACAGTCAATGAAAATGTTGTTACCTTACATTTCTAAAATGACACAGGGCAAATGAACCAAAGGCTGATGTCAGTAGCCACAGTGGAAATCATGATTCCTTGTTCATGATTCCAGAGCCAATTTACCAAAGGGAAGGCAAGGAGCCCTCGAGGATGGAGCCTACAAACTCCATAACAAGTACTGATAATAGGGATTCCCCAGCCCTTCTCCAAGAGAACCTACAACCATTAAGAGAAACAGACACTCTGGATATAGGAATATTCTCCTTTTTCACAAGCTATAGGACACAGGGTCTGAGCTGACATCAACACCAGCAGATCCAAAGTGCCATCATAGCCTCCTGTTAGAATGGGGGCAAATGGAGAACCAGTGACAAATGGGGCCTTGGCCCAAGTCCATCTGTCTTACAGTGCATCCAAAGTGTTTACAGGATCACTCAGTGGTTATTTTCATGGTTCTTGAGTGCATAACAGGGACTGCAGCTGGCAAAACCTTCACTGGGGTACGTTAACTGTAGAGTAAGGGCCACTGTGTAGAAAAGGGCAAGAGGAAACCCCTGAAACTGCATTCCCATTCTTTAGCTTCTGGCCAAGATAAACAATAGTAAATCATTCTGAATGAAATGGAAGAGTGCTACCCCCAAACTGTTTAAAAGATGCAGCATATTGTTGTATCGGAGAAGGCAATGGCACCCCACTCCAGTACTCTTGCCTGGAAAATTCCATGGATGGAGGAGCCTGGTAGGCTGCCGTCCATGGGGTCGTGAAGAGTCAGACACAACCAAGGCGACTTAGCAGCAGCATGTTGTTGTATAGTTGCTCAGTTGTGTCTGACTCTTTTGTGACCCCATGGACTGTAGCCCACCAGGCTCCTCTGTTCATGAGATTTCCCATGCAAGAATACTGGAGTGGGTTGCCATTTCCTTCTTCAGTGGATCTTCCCAACCCAGGGATCGAAGTTGTGTCTCCTGCATTGGCAAGTGAATTCTTTACCACTGAGCCTCCAGAGAAGCCCTTAAAAGATGCACAGTCCTGTTTAATTCTATAGACTGAATTTCTGCAAAAACCAGACAGATCATGACAGATAATATTGGGCCACTGTAAACTTAACCAAGGGGCAGCCCTAATTTCAACTTCTGTGCAGGGCCCTTTTTCTAGAGGGACACAGTTTCTCATACTTGATATGTAGCTAGTCAACTGGAAAATGTATTTTTTTCAATACACACCAAGGAGGAGGGTCAGAAGCAGTTTGTATTTACATAGAACAGTCAGCAGTGGACATTTAGTCTTACCCCAGGACTCTCCTGCTCTTTGTAACAAATATAGTACAAAGGGATCTTGTTGATCCACAGTTTTGACAATACCAGGCCTGGTGAGCAGGAAATAGCCAGTGTTCTAGGTGCCCTCATAAGATATATGAGCAGCAAAAAGTGGGAAATAAACCTTTAAAGACTCAAGAACCTGTTATAATATACTGGTGAAGTTTTCAAAGGCCAGTGGCCAGTCGTCTGGGGCATTCTGAGACATTCTCTCCAATGTAAAGTACAAATTACTATACCTTACACCTTCTACTTCTAAAAGGGAAGTGCAATGTTTTGTAAGTGTCTTTAGTTTTTGGAGGCAGCATGTAAAACATTTGGGAATACTGTTCTGATTCATTTAAGGGGTGACTTGGAAAGCTGTCACCTTGGGCTTCCCAGGTGTTGCTAGTGGTAAAGAACCTGCCTGCCAATGCAGGAGATGTAAGAGGCTTGGGTTTGATCCCTGGGTTGGGAAGATCCCCTGGAGGAGGGCATGGCAACCCACTACAATATTCTCACCTGGAGAATCCCATGGACAGAGGAGACTGGTGGGCTGCAGTCCGTAGGGTCACAAAGAGTTGGACATGACTGAAGCGTGGAATCCCTCCTTGGAAAGCTATCAGTTTTCAGTGGGGCCAACAGCC
This sequence comes from Ovis canadensis, assembly GCF_042477335.2. NCBI lineage: Eukaryota > Metazoa > Chordata > Mammalia > Artiodactyla > Bovidae > Ovis > Ovis canadensis. The sequence continues at coordinate 38,610,022 of NC_091252.1, read as the reverse complement.
AATTGCCGACATTCGTTTGATCATAGAGAAAGCAAGGGAATTCCAGAAAAACACCTACTTCTGCTTCATTGACTATGTTAAAGCCTTTGGCTGTGCGGATCACAACAAACTGTTGAAAATTCTTAAAGAGATGGGAATACCAGACCACCTTACCTCACTCCTGAGAAACCCGAATGTGGGTCAAGAAGCAACAGTTAAAATAGGACATGAAACAATAGACTGGTTCAAAATTGGGAAAGGGGTATGTCAAGGCTGTATATTGCTACCCTGCTTATTTAACTTACATGCAGAGCACATTATGGAAATGCCTGGCTGAATGACTCACAAGCTGGAATCAAGATTATCAACAACCTCAGGTATGCAGATGACACCACTCTAATGCAGAAATGAAGAGGAACTAAAGACCCTCTTGATGAAGGTGAAAAAGAATGAAAAAAAAAAAAGCTGACTTAAAACTCAACATTCAAAAAAGTAAGGTCATGGCATCCAGTCCCATCACTTCATGGGAAATAGATGGGGAAACAATGGAAACAGTGACAGATTATTGTTTTGGGCTCCAAAATCACTGTGGGTGGTGACTGCAGCCATGAAATTAAAAGATACTTGCTCCTTGGAAGAAAAGCTATGACAAACCTAGATAGCATATTAAAAGCAGACATTACTTTGCCAACAAAGGTCTGTCTAGTTAGAGCTAGACAGGGGTTTTTCCAGTAGTCATGTATGGATGTTAGAGTTGGACTATAAAGAAAGCTGAGCGCTGAAGAATTGATGCTTTTGAACTGTGGTGGTTGAAGAAGACTCTTGAGTCCCTTGGACTGCAAGGAGATCATACCTGTCAATCCTAAAGGAAATCAGTCCTGAATATTCATTGGAAGGACTGATGCTGAAATGGAAGCTCCAATACTTTGGCCACCTGATGCAAAGAACTGACTCATTGGAAAAGACCCTGATGCTGGGAAAAATTGAAGGCAGGAGGAGAAGGGGATGACAGAGGATGAGATGGTTGGATGGCATCACCGACTCGATGGACATGAGTTTGAGCAAGCTCTGGGAGTTGGTGATGGACAGGGAAGTCCGGTGTGTTGCAGTCCATGGGGTGGGTTGCAAAGAGTCGGACACAACTGAGCAACTGAAGGGAACACACTTAGCAGTTGGAAAATCCTCTAGCAGTGAGTTCTGCGATTAACAGGGGGCCGATCTCCTGGGAAACCTAGCACTTCTACCTAGGCTAGGTTAGCTGCCATTCCAGTGCATCTAACACCTCACAGTAGCTGCTCAGTAAATATCTGCGGAATGAAGACATTATCCCCTGAAAAGGGAAGTGGGTTTAAAAAGCGGGGTTTATGGAGATCCCAGTTTAGTTTTGCAAGGAAAAGCACTGGTTTGGCGTCCCCGCAGGAGGTGGGATTCCATTCATGCAACACCAACATGCATCTTAGAGGTGAATTCCGACCCCTGCTTACCTGGGCTCAGCAGACCCCGGCAGACTCCACCGTTTGGCCGAAGCCGGCTCCCTGGACGGTCTGTTGAGCGGTTGCCAAGGGATCTGTTGAGCGGTTGCCGAGGGAACCCAAGGCCGAGAAGAGCGCAAAGCCTCTTGGGGGGCGGGACCTATGGATGGGGGTCTATGATTTACTGACGTTTTCTCTTTTTATTAAATATTCACTTTTGTACCCAATTTTGTATTCATAATTATAATACCCTCCTTTTCACAAATATGGAAGGTGACGATCAAGGAGGGTACATGCATTGTCTATGTTCACGTACATCAGAAGAAAGAAATCTTTTAACGCAGAACTCCAAAGCCATTGCTACACCATTACACTCCGCAATTCACTTTTAGAATTTAGAAATGGTTAAACTTATGCACAAACAAATATGTGGCAAAGTTGGAAATTTCCAACTTTAGGTGATTAAAAGAAATTACCTGAACCACACACCCTCTGGATAATATGAATTCTGTTGATTCTCCTAAGGGTAAAAATAGACAACAAAGAGACGGGAGGGAAAAACAGACAGTGAAAGAACACAGTAGCTTTCCAGGAATATAAGGGCAGAAGTGGAAGTAGGCAGGGAAAACAGACCAACTTGGGAATGAATCTGTCCACAACTCGGAGAACCGCTTCAAAAGAAGCAATCCAGTCCCAAATTATCCACTTTTCCAAAGAGAAGGACCACAGAAGCGAGAAATTCTTCTAAACCCGCAACGCTCTTCCCCTCCCACTTTTCCTCCTGCCAGCATCAAATATGGCGCTCTTTGCTTCCTTCCCCGGCAGCACGCAGGTTCTGGAAAGCTACACCACCTCTCCGTGGTAAATCGTCCAGCCCCGCCCCCGCGCGTCTGGGGCGGGGCTTGCCTGGAGGTGGGGCGTAGGGATCCGGAAACACCTGAACCGTATTAGCTATTCCCTTATAAATTTAGCGTCCAGCGGCGTTTTTCCCGGCTGAAACTGGAGTCCAACTTCTAAGGCTACTTCTAAGGTCTCCTCGTCGAATCTTTTGGGGGCAGCCCAGAGGCTGCCGCAGTTTGGGCCGCGGCCTGGTGCCCTGCCTTGGGGGCCCCCATATTAGCTCGAGCCATGCCCGCGGCTGCTGCCCCCATCATCAGCTCGGTTCAGAAGCTGGTCCTGTACGAGACTAGAGCTGTGAGTACCCCGCGCCGTGGGGCGCCGGCGGGAGGATGGCGGCCGAATAGGTGTGGGGCAGAGACAGCATTCTCCCCCTTGGCTCCCCCCGTATTCTCAGTTCCCTTATCCCCGCAGAGGGGAATGTGTCCGGGGCTGGGGGTGGGGGTAGGGGCGGTCTTCGCCTTGTAATCGCACCCTGGGCACTGCTGGTTTTGCATGCAAACATTTCCACTTAAAAAGCCGCGGTGGGAGCACACGGGCAACAGGTGTTTGTGGTATCTCAGAAACTGTTGATGGGGCTTTATACGAGTTACTGAATTCTTTTCAACTTTCAGAAAGGCTTAAGAGTTCTGCAGTTCACTGGTTGCAGTACAGGCAGGGGTATGGAGAGTATTTTGGATCATGGCATAGCATTGCTGAGATTGATGTTAATTACGTGCGCTGTACTTGCTGACGTATTTCTCTTGATTTGAAAGGAAGGAAAAACGTATTTTCTTTAAAGACAGTCGATTTGTTTGGGTAACGTTGTTTTGCTTTTCACTTGACTTTTCCAACACATTTTATTTTATTTCGTCAAATCGCCATGAAAATAGTTACTGGTAGAATAAGCAGACTCGTTTTTAGGTTACTCAGTTCAGTTCAGTTCAGTCGCTCAGTCGTGTCCGACTCTTTGCGACCCCATGAATCACAGCACGCCAGGCCTCCCTGTCCATCACCATCTCCGGAGTTCACTCAGACTCACGTCCATCGAGTCGGTGATGCCATCCAGCCATCTCATCCTCTGTTGTCCCCTTCTCCTCCTGCCCCCAATCCCTCCCAGCATCACAGTCTTTTCCAATGAGTCAACTCTTCGCATGAGGTGGCCAAAGTACTGGAGTTTCAGCTTTAACATCATTTCTTCCAAAGAAATCCCAGGGCTGATCTCCTTCAGAATGGACTGGTTGGATCTCCTTGCAGTCCAAGGGACTCTCAAGAGTCTTCTCCAATACCACTAGTTCCCTAAAATTGAGGCACCATCAGTCTAACGTGGGCTGTCTCTATTAGATAGGAGAGTATAAGAAGGTACTTATCCTAATACTTTCTTGGTTATAACAGGGTCGTAAAAGCTTGTCTGCCTGAGGTCATCATTAATGTAGAAACAATGTTGGCCCTAAGTTAATTTTGGTGACGGCTTCATCTGATTAGATCCAGACCAGAAGATGAACTTACCTAATATACTGTGTATGCAGATACCTTCCCCCTGAGGAGAGCCATGCAGAAGTATCATTTTGAAACAAAAGCTTCTGCTTTCTGCACAAATGCTAATCAATGTCCCTAGTTAGAAACATACACACTATGCTTAAAACACATCAATTTCAGCCCATTGAGCCGAGCATGCCTGAGGACTGGCTGATATGTGAATGTTCTTTCTAAAGCAAAATTCATATTATAGGGCTTTTCTGCTCAGAAACTTCAGTGGCTCCCATTCTGAGGAGAGGAAACTCTGCATCTCTTAAGTTGCCATTTAATTACTGGCAACTAAATAGATCCAAGGAATTTAAAAAAATGGTAGCAGGTTGTATTAATGAGAATAGTAGCTAATACTCTTGGAAGAGTTATATAGTCCAGGCACTGGTCAAAACACTCTACATAGTTCATTATTTAATCCTCATAAAACTTCTGAGGCAAATATTGTTGCTATTACTATTATTATTTGGTGAAGGAAAAAATGAGGCTAAGAAAGGTTGGGACATTGGATGGTGTGGGCTGGTAACTGGTGCCAGGCGCAGATAGTGTGTAACTGGATGGCAACAAATTGCATATATAAGTTGAGAGTAAATGACTAGAAATTTTTACAGCAATTTGACAGAGTAATTGTATTTCAGATGAATCAGATAAACATAGGGCTTGTGGATAATGTCTTTGGTTTTTTGTTTTCAGCTTTAATATGGAAATTTCAAGAAAACACAAAGTAGAATAATAAACAGAATAATAAACTCCCATCTAGCCATCACCCAGCTCCAAAATTACCAAGATTCTGTCACCCTCTATTACCTATAACTTGTTCCACTTCCCACCCACCACATATATTTTATATGGTTCTTTGTCTTTAAAATTTACATAAATTGAATGCACAAATCTAAGCTACAGAGTTTGGACAGAAGCGTAGGACTAAGCAACTTCACTTTCACTTTTCACTTTCATGCATCGGAGAAGGAAATGGCAACCCATTCCAGTGTTCTTGCCTGGAGAATCCCAGGGACGGGGGAGCCTGGTGGGCTGCTGTCTCTGGGGTCGCACAGAGTCGGACACGACTGAAGCGACTTAGCAGCAGCAGCATACATGTGTAACCACACCCCTGTGTTGTCACAGAAAATTCCCTTGCGTCCATATCTGGTCACCTGTCCCTTCCCTCCTGGCAGGTAATATTCTGTTTTTTACATATTAGATTAGATACGCCCGCTAAAGAATTCTGTGTGAATAGAATTGTGCATACTGTCTTGAGTCTAGTGTCTTTTGCTTGGCATCACGTCTTTGATGTTCGTCCATGTTGTGTGTGACAGTAGTTAGCTGCTGCTGCTTCTTGAGTACTCATCCATTGGATACGTGTTCCACAGCTTTGTTTATCCCTAAACAATATTGGCTTAGAATGTTACCACGTTTAGCCTGTTGTCTCTTACTGACCTGTCTCGGAAGTGTAGGCCAGGGAAGAATATGAGCCAGCGGAGGGGCTGTCCTCCGCCTCAGGTCACGTGCAGACAGGAGAGAGAAAGCAGGTAGCAGACACACTAGTACCTTTAAGGTGGTTGGAGTGGAGGTCACTAACTTATTAAGGGCTTGCCTCTCAGTGGCTGTTTTAAAAGGTGCTCTGGGAAAAGCAAACCAGGAATTAATGGTGGGACTCCTCAGCTCACTCGTTATCTAAATGTCCACACTGTTGGTGTGAGCAGGGACGAATACAGAAAAATGCCTAGGGACCACTCAAAACAGTGTTTTTCTCATCACACTCAGGTACAGTGGATCTCACTACTACTTCTTTAAAATTCACTCTGATTTTTATGTTTTACTGCAGTAAAGTTGATTTAATATGTTGTGTTTATCATAGGTGTACAGAATCTTTTTTAGTTCAACATATAGATTCTTTACTCAAATAGGTAGCAACAGGGTGTTGAGTAGAACTCCCTTGCTATACAACGGGTCCTTGTTGATTACCTGTTTTAGGTGTATTATTGTGGATTTGTTAATCCCAATCTCCCAATTGATAACTTCCCTCACCTTTCCCTTCTGGTAACCATAATTTTGTATCCTAATTTGGAGACTTTATTTTTCTTTTGTCAGTTGGTTCATGGGCGTCAGTGTTCAGATTCCACCAATATGTGATATGTCTTTTTTTTTCTGACTTACATCACTCGGTATAATGACAGCTACTTTCATGCATGTTGCTGTGATAGGAATTGGCTCATTCTTTCTTTTTCATGACAGAGTAATACGCCATTGTGGACATGTACCACTCTTTCTCAATGCATTCATCTGTCCTTGGACATTTCTCTTGCTTCAAGGTCTTGGGCAATTAGAAGTAGTACTGTAGGGTACATTTGGGTGCTATTTTTTTTTTTTTTGAGAATTCTGTTTGTCTATGAATATCCTGTTAGGAGTGGGACTGATGAAGTATATGGTAGCTCTGTTTTTACAGTTTCATAGTTCTGTATTGTACCATTATCATTCACGTACTCCTGGAGAATCCCATGGACAGAGGAGCCTGGCAGGCTACAGTCCATAGGGTCACAAAGAGTCAGGCACAACTGAGTGACTAACACTTACTTACTTAGCAGTGTAAGAGGATCCCCTTTTCTCCACACCTACTCCAGCGTTTATTGTTTGTAGACATATTGATGATGGCCATTCTGAACACCAGATGGTGATCCCTTCTGATTTCCATGTCTCTAATAATTTGTGACTTTGTACATCATTTCATGTATTTAAAAAAAAATTAGTGTCAGTAGTACTTGCCTTTTCATATTGTCTTAATGACACTTTGCCCTTTGTAAAGATTTCTTTTAGAATACTTACTGAAAATTTTGAGGACAGCTATCTTGCAGTCTAGCGGTTGTTTTGAATATTGTCCCCTAAGCAACAGTTTTCAAGTTGTTTTTGCGTCAAACAGCCACAAGGCGGCAGCATTTCTTCGAAGCCCAACTCGGCCTCCTTTAGCAAACAGAGCCTCAGTGGAAGTCGTGGTTTGGGGTTGTATATTGGACTGGATTGTGCCAGAAGCAACACCCCAAAGCTTGGATCTTGTTGTCTCCTTTTTTTTTTTTCTAGTTTTATGTATAGTTTGTTTTTGAGTAACAGTGATATACGGTGTTCTGTGTGTATAGAATCTTTTACATTTGCACATATACATATATCGCTTGATCTTCAAATTCTTATAGAGATTATTACAGAATGTTGAGTAGACGTCGCTTGGTGTACTCAAGTCCTTGTTGATTATATGTATTTTGTATATGATAGTTTTTATTCGTTAATCCCAATTTCCTCATTTATTCCTTCCCAGCATCTTTCCTCTTGTGTAATGATAATTTTTGATATTGTGTAATGATATTGTGTAATGATATTTTTGACTGCTGTGAGTCTGTCTGTCTTTGGTCAGTTGGTTTCTTGGTATTAATTTTTACATTTTACCTTTAAGTGAAATATATCTGTTTTTTCTGAGTAACATCTCTCAGTATGCTTAGAACTAGGTCCATGTGGGTTCCTGCAACTGGTATTATTTCCTTCTGTTTCGTGGCTGAGTCTCATTCCCTTGTGGACATACACCACTTCTTCCTAATTCATTCATCTCTCCATGTAAACTTTGTTGGCTTCTAGGTCTTTGGCCTTGTAACTGGTGGTGCAGTGCAGCTTTGGATCATGTTCCTTTTTGAATTCTGGTTTCCCCTGGATTTTCTCATAGGCCTGGAACTGTGGATCATGTAGGTAGCTCCAATTTTCCTTTAAAAGCACCTACATGCAGGGAGTGCAGCCAGTTTCAGCCCACTTGCGTCTTAGGAGGTTTTCCTTTTCTCCAGGCCCTCTCCACTGTGGATTCTTTGAAGACTTATTGATGATGGCCATTAAGGCTTTGGCATTGTGAGGCCTCACTGTAGTTCTGATTTCCTTGTCTCTAAGAAGAGGGGAATTTGTGCACCATTTCACGTGTTCTTTTCTTTAACTAAATGGTGATGATAAAATTGACTTGTAGTTGGCTCCCTGAAAGTCAACCAGGTGTTGAATTTTTTTGGATGGCCTACTTCAGGACATTTATTGACAGAAGGTTATCATTTACAACTCTGCAACTCTTGTGACTATTGCATGCCCAATAAGCACTGATCTTAAACTTGCTATTTTGGAAAACAGCCACAATGCGGCAGGGTTTCTTCATACCCAACTAGTTACCACGGAAAGCAGAGCCGTAGTGGTCATGGTGTTTCTGGGTGTAGATTAGTGTGGAACGTGCCAGCACAAACACCCCTGATCTTGGGTCTCATCACTTACTGTTTTTAAATTAATTTAGTTATTATTAATAACTATTATTTTGGCTACTGTAAATGCTGCTGTAGTGGACATTTGGCTGCCAGTTTCTTTTAGAAGTCTGGTTCTGTCTGAATATCCTGTTAGGATCAGACTCTCAAATCTATGGTAGCTCTGTTTTTACCTTTTTTAAAAAATTAATTTATTTTAATGGGAGGATAATTACTTTACAGTACTGTGATGGTTTTTGCCATACATCAACCTTTTAAAGACAGTTCCCTACTGTTCTGTCTCGTGGCTGTTACCATTTACGTGCCACTGGCATTTTCTCCACCCCTACTCTAGCCTTTATTATTTGTGGACATTATGATGATGGTAGTTTTGACTGTGATTCCTCATTGTAGTTTTGATTTCCATGTCTTTAATAATTTGTGACTTTGTGCATCATTTCATGTGCTTTAAAAAAAATCATGTGAGTAGTATCTACCTTGTGATATTGTCTTATGAAATACAGCCCTTTGTTAAAAAAAATATATATATATATTTTTTAGAATACGTACCCTAGACAGTTTTTGAGGGCTCATATCTGAAGTCCAGTCATCCTTGTGAATGTTAGTCCTCGTAAAGTGCAAGTGTGGTTGCTTAGTTGTGTTCGATTCTTGTAATCCCACGTGATATAGCCCTCCAGGCTCCTCTGCCCATGGAATTCTCCAGGCTAGAATATTGGAGTGTGTAACACTTCCCCTTCTCCACGGCATCTTCCTAACCCAGGTATGGAAACAGGCTGTCCCGCTTTGCAGGCCCATTCCTTTACAGTTTGAGACACCAGGGAAACCCAGTTTCCTGTGTGGGTGTGTTAGTTGCTCAGTTGTGTCCGACTTTTTGTGACCCTTTGACTCAAACCCGCCGGGTTTCACTCTCCACGGAATTCTCCGGGTAAGAACATTAGATTGTGTAGCCATTCCCTTCTCCATAACAATTTTCAAGTTGCTGTCAAGGCTGTGTATTGTCACCCTGCTTATTTAACTTCTATGCAAAGTACATCATGAGAAACGCTGGACTGGAAGAAACACAAGCTGGAATCAAGATTGCTGGGAGAAATATCCATAACCTCAGATATGCAGATGACACCACCCTTATGGCAGAAAGTGAAGAGGAACTAAAGAGCCTCTTGATGAAAGTGAAAGAGGAGAGCGAAAAAGTTGGCTTTAAAGCTCAACATTCAGAAAACGAAGATCATGGCATCCGGTTACATCACTTCATGGGAAATAGATGGGGAAACAGTGGAAACAGTGTCAGACTTTATTTTTTTGGGCTCCAAAATCACTGCAGATGGTGATTGCAGCCATGAAATTAAAAGATGCTTACTCCTTGGAAGAAAAGTTATGACCAACCTAGATAGCATATTCAAAAGCAGAGACATTACTTTGCCAACTAAGGTCCGTCTAGTCAAGGCTATGGTTTTTCCAGTGGTCATGTATGGATGTGAGAGTTGGATTGTGAAGAAAGCTGAGCACCAAAGAATTGATGCTCCCTTGGACTGCAAGGATATCCAACCAGTCCATTCTGAAGGAGATCAACCCTGGGATTTCTTTGGAAGGACTGATGCTAAAGCTGAAACTCCAGTACTTTGGCCACCTCATGAGAAGAGTTGACTCATTGGAAAAGACTGTGATGCTGGGAGGGATTGGGGGCAGGAGGAGAAGGGGACAACTGAGGATGAGATGGCTGGATGGCATCATGGACTCGATGGACGTGAGTCTGAGTGAGCTCCGGGAGATGGTGATGGACAGGGAGGCCTGGCGTGCTGCAATTCATGGGGTCGCAAAGAGTCTGACACGACTGAGCCACTGAACTGAACTGAACTGAACTGTTGTGGAATATAGCCACAAGGTGGCAGCATTTTCCAAACTGCAACTTGGTTCTGGGGCAAACAGAGCCTCAGTGGACATCATAATTTGGGGTTGGCAATTAGACCAAAATGTGCCAGAAGCAACACCCCAAAATGTGTGTCTTGTCACTTCTTTCTTTTCTAATTCAATGTTTAGGTTTTATTGGGTGTAACAGTGATGTGCAAAGCTGGATGTGTACAAAACTGTTATATTTACACATATACATATATCTATTGATCTTCAAATTATTTTCCATAGAGGTTATCACAGAATGCTGGGTTGATCTCCCTTGGTATAGCTAGGTCCTTGTTGATTGTATATTTTATATGTAATAATTTTTATTTGTTAATCTAAACATCCTTATGTATTTTACATGTAATGGTTTTTATTTGTTAAACCAACTTTCTAGTTTACCCCTTCCCCATGTTTCTACTTTCTTAATGATGATTTTATTTTGTGACTCTGTTTCTCTTTGGTCAGTTGCTTTTCTTGGTTAATTTTCAGAATCCACCTTTGAGTGATATCATGTGATATGTCTTTTTTTTTTTTTTTTTTTTTTGAGTTAGCTCTCTGAGTATGGTTAGAACTACTTCTGTGTTCAGTTCAGCCGCTCAGTCGTGGCCAACTCTCTGTGACCCCATGAATCACAGCATGCCAGGCCTCCCTGTCCATCACCAACTCCCGGAGTTCACCCAGACTCATGTCCATTGAGTCAGTGATGCCATCCAGCCATCTCATCCTCGGTCGTCCCCTTCTCCTCTTGCCCTCAATCTTTCCCAGCATCAGGGTCTTTTCCATTGAGTCAGTTCTTCACGTCAGGTGGCCAGATTATTGGAGTTTCAACATGTCGGTTGCTGTAGTTGGTATTTTTCATTCTGTTTAATGGGTGAGTCAGGTACCACTGTGGACCTGTACCACTGTCTGTGTGTTCATTCTCGATGGACACTGCCTGCAGGCCTTTGCTGCTGTAACTGGTGATGCAGTGCAGCTTTGGATACATGTTCCTTTTTTGAATTCTGTTTTTTTCCGGATACTCCCTTGGTGTGGGACTGCTGGATCCCAGGTTTCTCATATTTTCCTTTAAAGGCACCTGCATACTGTTCTGTGTCAGGACTTTTCCAGTGTCATCTCACCGTCGCCTTATAGGCTCTGCTTTTGTCCGGGCCCTCTCCACCAGTATTCTTCGAAGACTTATTGATGATGCCCATTCAGATTGGGATGAGGTGAGCCCTCATCGTAGTATGGATTTGCATGGCCCTAAAAACTGGCAAATTAAAAAAAAAATTTTTTTTTAAAAAGCAAAGTGTTAATAAAATGACTTGTTGAAATTGGCTTCTTGAAAGTGGGCCACGTGTTGAATTTTTTTGATTACTTTCTTCGGGACGTTTAGTGGCAGTATGTGTCATTTGCGCACGCTGTCTGAATGTTGTGTGCCCATGAGCCTTGATTTTAAAGTTGCTGTTTGGGAAAAAGCCCACAAGGAGGCAGGATTTCTTTATGCCCAACTCTAATTACTACAGAAAGAGACTAGTGGGAGTGGTGTTCTTGAGTGAATTCGTGTGGAATGTACTAGCACAAACACTTATAAGCTGTGTCTCAATATTTTTTTTATTAATTTAATTTTTGTTTTTTAATTTATTATTTAAAAAATGTGTTTAGTTGTGTAGAGAATCTTTTCCAGCTCTGTGTGTATCTATTCCTCTTTGGCTTCTTTTCCCACATGGGTTGTTGCAGAGTGTAGTGTAGACCTCCCTTGCCCTATAGTAGGTCCTTTTGATGATCTCACCGATATCACTCAGCATATTAGACCTAGGTTCACGTCTGTTTCTGCAGTAGACATTGTCTCATTCTCATTCTCTTTTTTTTTAAGCATTCAAACAGAACATCTAATTTTATTTTTATTTTCTTTATTTAAATCAAACTTATTTATCTAGCTTTTTAACCCCCAAAGCATTTTGTATTGGGATATAACTGATTAACAATCTGTGACAGTTTCAGGTGTACAGTGAAGGAACTCAGTCATACATGTTATTTTTCGTGACCGGATATTATGCCATTGTGGACACGTGCCCCTTCTTTAGCATTCATCTGTCCTTGGGCATTTTAGTTGCTTCCAGCTGGTGGCAACTGCAGGTGCTGCTGCAGTGCACGTTTGGGTGCACGTTTCTTATAGAAATCTGGTTGTTTTCAAATGTGCTGTTAGGATGGGGCTGTGAAATCGATGGTAGCTCTGTTTTTACTTTTTAAAGACAGTTTCCTATTGTTATCTCTGGTGCCTGTTAAGTTTATATACCACAGGCCCTTTTCTTCACCCCCTCTCTTGCATTTATTGTTTGTGGACATTTTGATGATGGCCATTTTGACACTGCAATGTGATCCCTTACTGTAATTTTTATTTCCATGTCTCTAATAATTTGTGGGTTTTGTGCATCATTTCATGTGCTTTAAAAAAAAAAATAGTGTGAGTAGTTTCTACCTATTGATATTGCCTTGATGAAATTCAGCCCTTTATAAGGAAAATTTTTTAGAATACTTACCTGGGGGGTTTTTTGAGGACTGATACCTTGGCAACCCACTCCAATACTCTTGCCTGGAAAATCCCACGGATGGAGAAGCCCGGTAGGCTACAGTTCATGGGGTCGCAAAGAGTCGGACACGACTGGGCGACTTCACTTTCACTTTCACCTTACAGCCCAGCCACCGTTGGAAATGTTAGTCCCTTAAAGCGAAAGTGTTAGTCGCTCAGTTGTGTGACTCCTGGTCACCCCGTGGAATGTAGCCCACAAAGATCCTCTGTCCAAGGAATTCTCCAGGCAGGAATATTGGAGTGGATAGCCATTCCCTTCTCTAGGGGATCTACCTTGACCCAGGTGTGGAACTCAGGCCTCCTGCATTTCAGGCAGATTCTTTACTGTCCTAGTCACCAGGGACACCCAATTTCCTGTGGTGTGTGTTAGTTGCTCAGATGTGTCCGACTCTTTGCGACCCATGGACTGGATTTCTCCAGCTCCTCTGTGCATGAAATTCCCCAGGCAAGAATACTGGAGTGAGTGAGTAGTCGTTCCCTTCCCCTTAAGGTTGTAGTTCGTGTTGTGGGCGACGTCCACAAGGTGGCAGCATTTCCCCAAGCCCAACGGTGTACTCTGGCAACCAGAGCCTCAGTAGACATCTTGGTTTGGGGTTGGAAATTAGACTCATACCAAAAGCAACACCCCAAAACTTGTGTCTTGTCGCATCTCTTTTTTTTTAAATTCAGTGTTTAGTGTTTTGGGGCGTGACAATGTTGTATAATGTTGGATGTGTACAGAAACTTCTATATTTACATATCTATAACTATTGATCAAGTTATTTTCCATAGAGGTTATTACAGAATGTTGAGTTGACCTCCCTTAGTATACCAGGTTGATTACATATTTTAAATGTAATAGTTTCTATCTTAATACAAACTTCCTCATGTATTTTATATATAATGATTTCTATGTGTTTCTCTAATTTACTCCTTCCCCACATTGTTCTCCTTTCTTAGTGATAATTTTATTTTCTACTTGGTAACTGTTTCTCTTGGTCAGTGGTTTTCTTGGTTGTATTTTAGACCCCATGTGTAAGAGATATCATGTGAGATATATATATATATATATATATATATATATATATATATATATATATATTAGTTAACTGTACCCATGTAGGAAGCTGCACCTGGTTTTTTGTTTTTTAATCCTATTTAATGGGTGAGTCATATACCATTGTGGACCTGGACAGCTGTCTCCTGGTGCATTCATTCTCAATGGACACTTTACCTGCAGGTCTTTGCTGCTGTAACTGGTGATGCAGTGCAGCTTTAGATCAATGTTCCTTTTTCAAAGTCTGGTTTTCTTCAGGTATTCCCTTAGGCGTGGGACTGCTGGATTATAGGTTGCTCTTATTTTCCTTTAAAGGCACCTGCATAACTGTTCTTACCAGTTTGGTCTCACCATTACCTTAGGAGGCTGTGCTTTCCTCCAAGCCCTTTCTACCAGCCTTCTTCAAATATTTGTTGATGATGGCCATTTAGACTGGTGAGATCAACCCTTGTTGTAGATTTGCATAGCTCTAAGAACTGGTAATTTTGTGCATCATTTCATATGTTCTTTTTTTTAAACATCGGTAATGAAATTGTCTTGTAAAATTGGCTCTTTGAAAGTGGGCCCTGTATTGGATTTTTTTTTTTTTTTTCCGATTACCTTCTTTAGGATGTTTAGTGACAGCACGTGTCATTTATAGCTGTGCAATCCTTGTGAATGTTGTGTGCCCAGAGCATTGATTTAAATTTGCTGTTTGGGAAAATGGCCTCAAGGAAGCAGGATTTCTTCATGCCCAACTCTAGTAACTAGAGAAAGCAGAACCTAGAGGAAGTGGTATTCCTGGGTGTTAATTTGTAGGGAATGTGCCAGCAGAAACAACCATAAGCTTGTGTCTCAATACTTGTTTTTTTCAATATATTTAATTTTTAGTTTGAAATTTAGTAAGTTGTTTTGTAAAGTGTTTTTTTGTAGGTGTTCAGTTGCTCAGTCGTGTCTGACTCTTTGTGACCCCATGAATTGCAGCACGCCAGGCCTCCCTGTCCATCACCATCTCCCGGAGTTCACCCAGACTCACGTCCATCGGGTTAGTGATGCCATCCAGCCATCTCATCCTCAGTCGTCCCCTTCTCCTGCCCCCAATCCCTCCCAGCATCAGAGTGTTTTCCAATGAGTCAACTCTTCTCATGAGGTGGCCAGAGTACTGGAGTTTCAGCTTTCCCATCAGTCCTTCCAAAGAAATCCCAGGGCTGATCTCCTTCAGAATGGACTGGTTGGATATCCTTGCAGTCCAAGAGAGCATCAATTCTTTGGTGCTCAGCTTTCTTCACAATCCAACTCTCACATCCATACATGACCACTGGAAAAACCACAGCCTTGACTAGATGGACCTTAGTTGGCAAAGTAATGTCTCTGCTTTTGAATATGCTATCTAGGTTGATCATAACTTTCCTTCCAAGGAGTAAGCGTCTTTAATTTCATGGCTGCAATCACCATCTGCAGTGATTTTGGAGCCCAAAAAAATAAAGTCTGACACTGTTTCCCCATCTATTTCCCATGAAGTGATGGGACCAGATGCCATGATCTTCGTTTTTTGAATGTTGAGCTTTAAGCCAACTTTTTCGCTCTCCTCTTTCACTTTCATCAAGAGGCTCTTTAGTTCCTCTTCACTTTCTGCCGTAAGGGTGGTGTCATCTGCATGTCTGAGGTTATGGATATTTCTCCCAGCAATCTTGATTCCAGCTTGTGCTTCTTCCAGCCCAGCGTTTCTCACCGAATTCTTTTCAGTTCTGTATGTATCTGCTCATCTTTGAGTTCTTTTCTTCTATAGGTTATTACAGAGTGTTGTATTGACCTCCCTTGCTCAGCAGCAGGTCCTTGTTGGTTACCTATTTTATATATATTAGTGTGGATTTGTTAACCCCAACCTCCTAATGGATATCTTCACCCACCATTCCCTCTGGTAACTCTAATTTTGTGAATCTGGTCTCTTTTTTTCAGTTAGTTTATGGGCATGAATTTTCAGACTCTACTGCGAAATGATATTTGTCTCTTTTTTTCCTGACCAGTGTCATTCAGTATAATTACAACGAGCTGCATGTATTTTGCTATAGCTGGCTTTGTCTCGTTTTCTTCTGGATTGCATACTGTGCCATTGTGGAGATGCACTGCTTCTTCTCTATGCGTTCATCTGTCTTTGGGCATTTTAGTTGCTTCCAGGCCTTGGCTGTTTGCCGTGATGCTGTAGTTCAATTGTGGGTGCAAGATTCTTTTAGGAATTCTGGTTGTCTTTGATTATCCCATTGGCAGTGGGACTGCTGAAATATATGGTAGCTCTGCTTTTACAGTTTCATTGTTCTGTATCGTGGCTGTTACCATTTACATACCACTAGCAACATAAGCGGAAAAGGCGATGCACCCCACTCCAGCACTCTTGCCTGGAAAATCCCACGGATCGAGGAGCCTGGAAGGCTGCAGTCCATGGGGTCGCTCACGGTTGGACATGACTGAGCGACTTCACTTTCACTTTTCACTTTCACTTTTCACTTTCATGCATTGGAGAAGGAAATGGCAACCCACTCCAGTGTTCTTGCCTGGAGAATCCCAGCGACGGGGGAGCCGGGTGGGCTGCCGTCTCTGGGTTCGCACAGAGTCAGACACGGCGGAAGCGACTTCGCAGCAGCAGCAGCATAAGAAGGTTCCTTTTCTCCATCCCCAGCCTAGCATGTGTTGTTTGCAGACATCTTGACGGTGGTCGTTCTCACCGCCTGGAGGTGATCCTTCATTATGATCTTGATTTGCATGTCTCCAATAATTGGTGATTTTGTGCATCATTTCATGTGCCTTTTTTTTTTTAATAGTGTCAGTTGTCTCTACCTTTTCATATTGTCTTGATGACACTCTGCCCTTTGTAAAGATTTCTTTTAGAATAATTACTCAGTGAAAACTTTTGAGGACAGGTATCTTGTAGCCCAGCTGCCCTTTTGAATAGTAAGTCCCCTAAGCAACAGTTTTCAAGTTGTTTTTGTGGAAACAGCACAGGAAAGTTGGCTTCAAAGCCGACTCTGCCTACTCTTGGACACAAAGGTTCAGTGAAAGTTGTGTTTTGGGGTTGCACATAGGTGTTGCCAGAAGCAACACCCCAAAGCTTGAGTGTTGTCACTACTTTTTTTTTTAGTTTACTGTGTAATTCTGCTTTAATAAACAGTGATTTACGGTGTTCTGTGTGTTGTATGTGTGCAGAATCTTTTACATTTGCACATATACATATGTCTGAAAGTGAAAGTCACTCAGTTGTGTCCAACTCTTTGTGACCATGGAATTCTCCAGGCCAGAATACTGGAGTGGGCAGCCTTCCACTTCTCCAGGGGATCTTCCCAACCCAGGGATCGAACCCAGGTCCCTTGCACTGCAGGCGGATTCTTTACCAGCTGAGCTACCAGGCCAGGGAAGCCCTATCGATGTTTTAATTCTTATCTCATAGAGATTATTACAGGATGTTGATTAGACTTCTCTTGGTATACTGAAGTCCTTGTTGGTTATGTGTTTTGTATGTAATAGTTTCTGTTGTTAATCCCAATTTCCTCATTTATTCCTACCCACGTCTTTCCCCTTGGTTAATGATAATTTTATTTTATTTTATTTTGATAATTTTATTTTTGACTGTTGTGAGTCTCTCTGTCTTCGGTCAGTTGGCTTCTTGGTATTAATTTTTAGATTTCACCTGGAAGTGATATCATATGATATCTGTCCATTTTTTCTGAGTAGCACATCTCTGTATGCTTAGAACTAGGTCCGTGTGGGTTGCTTCTTCAGTATTATCCTTCTGTTTCATGGCTGAGCCTCATTCCATTGTGGACGTGTATCGCTTCCTCTTTAATGTATTTGTCTCTTGATGGAAACTTTATTGGCTTCCAGGTCTTTGCTCTTGTAACTGGTGATAAAGTGCAGCTTTGGAGGCATGTTTCTCTTTGAATTCTGGTTTTCCCTGGATATTCTTATAGGCATGGGATGGCTGGATCATACGTAACTCTAGTTTTCCTTTAAAAGCACCTGCATCCTGTTCTCTAAAGAGAGTGCACCCATTTCATCCCACCTGCACCTTAGGAAGTTTTCCTTTTTTCCAGGTCCTCTTTACCATGGATCCTTTGAAGATTTTTTGATGATGGCCATTGAGACTTTGGCGATGGAGCCCTTGTTGTAGCTTTGACTTGCATGTCTCCAAGGACTGGTGAATTTGTGTACCATTTCATATGCTCTTTTCTATTTCTTATCAGTGGAAATAAATTGACTTATTGAAGTTGATTCCTTGACAGTCGATCAGAAGTTAAATTTTTTTTCTTTCGATTACATACTTCAGGACATTTAGTGACAGAAGGTATCATTTACAGCCCTGTAGTTCTTGTGAATATTGCGTGCCCATAGGTTATTGATTTTGAAGTTGTTGTTTTGGAAAATGGCCACAAGGGGGCAGGATTTCTTCATGCCCAACTATTCAGTTCAGTTCAGTTCATTTACTCAGTCGTGTTGGACTCTTTGAGACCCCATGGACTGCAGCACGCCAGGCTTCCCTGTCCATCGCCAACTCCCAGGGCTCGCTCAAATTCATGTCCATCGAGTCGGTGATGCCATCCACTGTCATCCCCTTCTCTTCCTGCCTTCAATCTTTCCCAGAAGCAGAGTCTTTTCCAAAGAGTCATTTCTTTGCATCAGGTTGCCAAAGTATTGGAGCTACAGCATCAGTTCTTTCAGTGAATATTCAGGACTGATTTCATTTAGGATTGACTGTTTGATCTCCTTGCTGTCCAAGGGACTCTCAAGAGTCTTCTTCAACAGCACAGTTTAAAAGCATCAATTCTTTGGCCAACTCTAGTTACTACAGAAAGCAGAGCTTTAGCGGTAGTGGTGTTCCTGGCATGTAAATTAGTGTGGAAGGTGGCAGCACAAACACCCCTAAGCTCATGTCTCATTAATTACTGTTTTTTAATTAGTTTAATTTTAATTTTTTAAAGGAGAAATTTGTTTTAAAATGTTGAGTTGGTTGTGTGTAGAGAATGTTTTTCTGTTGTATATATATATATGTTCGGGTTCTTTTTTCATATAGGTTCCTACGCTCAGCTGCAGGTCCTTGTTGACCACCTGTTTTATATGCATTACTGTGGATTGGTTAATCCCACTTGCTAATTCCTTGTCTCACATTTCCCTTCCGGTGACAATGACTTTGTTTTCTAGTTTTGTGAATCTGTTTTTCTGTTGTCAGGCGGTTCATGGGCATCAGTTTTCAGATTCCACAGATAAGTGATATTTGTTGTTGTTGTTTTTTGACTGATGTCACTCAGTAGGATTACACTTAAGTCCATGTATGCTGCTATAGTAGACACTGTCTCGTTCTTTATCTTTTTTTAAGCATTCAAACTGAGCATCTAATTTTATTTTTTATTTTCTTTATTTTATTAACACTTTAATTTGTATTTTTAACCCCAAAACCATTTGTTGGGGTATAACAGTTTGTGATTGTTGTAACTGTGATTATAACAGTTGCGATTAACAGTTTGTGATAGTTTCAAGTGTACAGCGAAGGGACTCAGCCATACAGATACATGTGTCTGTTCTTCTTCGTGATGGAGTAGTATGACATCATGGACGTGCCCCCCTTCTTCTTTAGCATTCTTCTGTCCTTGGGCGTTTTAGGTGCTCCAAGCAGGTGACTATTTAAGTGCCCATCTGGGTGCATGTTTCAAAATCTGCTTGTTTTCAAATCTCCTATTAGGATTGGACTCTGAAGTCAATGGTAGCTCTGTTTTTACCTTTTAAAGTCAGTTCCCTTTTGTTATATCTGTGGCTGTGTATATATCACACAGGCATTTGCGAGTGTCCTTTTTTCTCCACCTAAAGTAAAGGTGTTAGTTGCTCAGCTGTGTCTGACTCTTTGCCATCCCGTGGACTGTGGCCCGCCAGGCTCCTCTGTCCATGGCATTCTCCAGGCAAGAATATTGGAGTGGGTAACCATTCCCTTCTCCATGGGATCTTCCTGAGCCAGGTGTGGAACCCAAGTCTCCCACATTGCAGTCAGATTCTTGACTGTGTGAGCCAACAAGGAAGCCCCGTTTCCTGTGTGTATGTGTTAGCTTCTGTCGTGTCCAACTCTTTGCAACACATGGACTGTAGCCCGCCAGGCTCCTCTGAGAGCCTGAGTGAAATTCTCCAGGGAAGAATACTGGTGTGTGTTCAGTTCAGTCACTCAGTCGTGTCCGACTCTTTGTGACCCCATGAATCGCACCACGCCACGCCTCCCTGTCCATCACCAACGCCCAGAGTTCACCCAAACTCATGTCCATCCAGTCAGTGATGCCATCCAACCATCTCATCCTCTCTTGTCCCCTTCTCCTCCTGCCCCCAATCCCTCCCAGCATCAGAGTCTTTTCCAATGAGTCAACTCTTCGCATGAGGTGGCCAAAATACTGGAGTTTCAGCTTTAGCATCAGTCCTTCCAAAGAAATCCCAGGGCTGATCTCCTTTAGAATGAACTGGTTGGATCTCCTTGCAGTCCAAGGGACTCTCAAGAGTCTTCTCCAACACCACAGTTCAAAAGCATCAATTCTTTGGCGCTCAGCTTTCTTCACAGTCCAACTCTCACATCCATACATGACCACTGGAAAAACCATAGCCTTGACTAGATGGACCTTTGTTGGCAAAGTAATGTCTCTGCTTTTGAATATGCTATCTAGGTTGGTCATAACTTTTCTTCCAAGGAGTGTCTTTTAATTTCATGGCTTGCAGTCACCATCTGCAGTGATTTTGGAGCCCCCCAAAATAAAGTCTGACACTGTTTCCACTGTTTCCTCATCTATTTCCCATGAAGTGATGGGACCAGATGCCATGATCTTCGTTTTCTGAATGTTGAGCTTTAAGCCAACTTTTTCACTCTCCTCTTTCATTTTCATCAAGAGGCTCTTTAGTTCCTCTTCACTTTCTGCCATAAGGGTGGTGTCATCTGCATATCTGAGGTTATTGATATTTCTCCTGGCAATCTTGATTCCAGCTTGTACTTCTTCCAGTCCAGTGTTTCTCGTGATGTACTCTGCATATGAGTTAAATAAGCAGGGTGACTATATACAGCCTTGACATACTCCTTTTCCTATTTGGAACCAGTTTGTTGTTCCATGCCCAGTTCTAACTGTTGCTTCCTGACCTGCATACAGGTTTCTCAAGAGGCAGGTCAGGTGGTCTGGTATTCCCATCTCTTTCAGAATTTTCCACAGTTTATTGTGGTCCACACAGTCAAAGGCTTTGGCATAGTCAATAAAGCAGAAATAGATGTTTTTCTGGAACTCTCTTGCTTTTTCGACTGGTGTGTGTAGCCATTCCTGTTAGTTTAAAAATTTTCAAGTTGCTGTTGCAGGATATGACCACATGGCGGCAGCATTTTTCCGAGCCCACTTTGGGTACTCTGGCAACCAGAGCCTCAGTGGACGTGGTGGTTTGAAGTTAGAAAATAGGATGAGGTGTGTCAGAAGCCAGCACCCCAAAACTTGTGTCTTGTGACTTCTTTTTTAAATTCAATGTTTATGTTTTTTGGGACATAACAATGATGCACAATGTCGGATGTGTGCAGAAAATTTTATATTTACCTATATACTTATACCTATTGATCTTCAAACTATTTCCCATAGAGGTTATTACAGAATGTTGAGTTGACCTCCCTTGGTATACCTAGGTCCTTGTTGATTATATATTTTATATGTAATATTTTTTATTTGTTAATCCAAACTTCCTTATGTATTTTATATGTAATGATTTCTATTTGTTCCTACAGCTTCCTAATTTACCCCTTGCCCACATCTTTCCCCTTTCTTAATGATAATTTTATTTTCTATTTTGTGACTGTTTCTCTTTGGTCAATTGTTTTCTTGGTTACTTTTCAGAATCCACCTGTAACTGATAGCATGTAATATGGCTTTTTTTTTTTTGATTACCCATCTGAGTATGGATAGAACTAATTCCATGTAGGTTGCTGTAATTGTTGTTTTTCATTGTGCTTAATGGGTGAGTCATGTACCGTGGAGGACCTGTACAATTGTCTCTATGCATTCATTCTCAATGGACACTTTGTTTTCCTCCAGGCCTTTGCTGTCATAACTGGTGATGCAGTGCAGCTTAGGATGCATGTTCCTTTTTCGAATATTCTTTGGATATTTCCTTAGGCATGGGACTGCTGGATCACAGGTTTCTCATATCTTCCTTTAAAGGCATCTGCATACTGTTCTGTGTCAGGACTTTTAACGGTGTCATCTCACCGTCGCCTTATAGGCTCTGCTTTTGTCCAGGCCGCCACCCCCCCCCCCCCCCCGCCAGTAGTTTCTGAAGACTTATTGATGATGCCCATTCAGATTGGAATGAACTGAGCCCTCATTGCAGTTTGGATTTGCATGGTTCTTGAAAACTGGCAAATTTGTGCACCATTTCATGTGCTCTTGTTTTAATTTAAACGGTGATAATAAAATTGGCTTGTTGCAATTGGCTCCTTTAAAGTGGGCCGTGTATTGAGTTTTCTTTTTTGATTACCTTCTTCAGGACTTTTAGTGGCAGTGGGTGTCATTTTACAGCCACGCAGTCCTTGTGAATGCTGTATGCCCATATAAGCATTGATTTTTAAAGTTGCCCTCTGGGGAAATGGACACAAGAAGGCATGATTTCCTCATGCTCAACTCTAGTTACAACAGAAAGCACAGCCTGGTGAAAGTGGTGTTCATGGATGTAAATTAGTGTGGAATGTGCCAGCAGAAACACCCATAAATTGTGTCTCAATACTTACTGTTTTTTTTAATTAATGTAATTTTTTAATTTAGAGAGTTGTTTCAAAAAGTGTTTTTGGTAGGTGTAGAGAATCCTTTTCAGTTCTATAGGTACCTATTCATCTTTGCATTATTTTCTCATTTAGATTATTACAGAGTGTAGAATAGACCTCTCTTGCCGTACAGCAGGTAGTTTTGGATTTTTTATATGTAATATTTTATGTAGTATTTTATTCTAGTTTATATGTATTATTGTGGATTTGCTAATCCCAGCCCGCTAATTGGTACCTTCCCCCACCTCTTCCTCTGGTAACTCTAATTTTGTTCTGTTGTCAGTTGGCTTATGGGCGTGGATTTTCAGATTCCACCAAGAAGTGGCATGTGTCTTTCTTTTTCCCCGCTGAGGTCGCTCACTATGATTACAGCAAGCTCAGGCATTCTGCTGCAGTGGCATCAAGTCATTCTTTTCTCCATGAGACACCTGCCGCTGTGGACATGTGCCGCCGCTTCTTTACTCAGTGGCCTGTCTCTGGGTGTTTAGTTGTTCCAGGTCTTGGCTATTTGCTGTGATGCTGTAGTGCCCATTGGGGTGCCGGATCCTTTTAGTTCTGGTTGTCTTCAGATATCTTGTTAGGAGTGGGACTGGTGAAATGCATGGTTGCTCCGCTTTTACAGTTTCATCGATCTGTATCGTGGCTGTTACCATTTACATACCACTAGCAACATAAGACGAGATACTAAGGGAACATTTCATGCAAAGATGGGCTCGATAAAGGACAGCAATGGTCTGGACCTAACAGAAGCAGAAGATATTAAGAAGAGGTGGCAAGAATACATGGAAGAACTGTACAAAAAAGATCTTCACGACCCAGATAATCACGATCGTGTGATCACTCATCTAGAGCCAGACATCCTGGATTGTGAAGTCAAGTGGGCCTTAGAAAGCATCACTATGAACAAAGCTAGTGGAGGTGATGGAATTCCAGTTGAGCTATTTCAAATCCTGAAAGATGATGCTGTGAAAGTGCTGCACTCAATATGTCAGCAAATTTGGAAAACTCAGCAGTGGCCACAGGACTGGAAAAGGTCAGTTTTCATTCCAATCCCAAAGAAAGGCAATGCCAAAGAATGCTCAAACTACCACACAATTGCACTCATCTCACATGCTAGTAAAGTAATGCTCAAAATTCTCCAAGCCAGGCTTCAGCAATACATGAACCGTGAACTTCCAGATGTTCAAGCTGGTTTTAGAAAAGGCAGAGGAACCAGAGATCGAATTGCCAACATCTGCTGAATCATGGAAAAAGCAAGAGAGTTCCAGAAAAACATCTGTTTCTGCTTTATTGACTATGCCAAAGCCTTTGGATCACAACAAACTGTGGAAAATTCTGAAAGAGATGGGAATACCAGACCACCTGACCTGCCTCTTGAGAAATTTGTATTCAGGTCAGGAAGCAACAGTTAGAACTGGACATGGAACAACAGACTGGTTCCCAATAGGAAAAGGAGTACGTCAAGGCTGTATATCGTCACCCTGCTTATTTAACTTTATATGCAGAGTACATCATGAGAAACGCTGGACTGGAAGAAGCACAAGCTGGTATCAAGATTGCCGGAAGAAATATCAATAACCTTAGATATGCAGATGACACCACCCTTATGGCAGAAAGTGAAGAGGAACTAAAAAGCCTCTTGATGAAAGTGAAAGAGGAGAGTAAAAAAGTTGGCTTAAAGCTCAACATTCAGAAGACGAAGATCATGGCATCTGGTGCCATCACTTCATGGCAAATAGATAGGGAAACAGTGTCAGACTTTATTTTTTTGGGCTCCAAAATCACTGCAGATGGTGACTGCAGCCATGAAATTAAAAGACGCTTACTCCTTGGAAGAAAAGTTATGACCAACCTAGATAGCATATTCAAAAGCAGAGACATTACTTTGCCGACTAAGGTCCATCTAGTCAAGGCTATGGTTTTTCCAGTAGTCATGTATGGATGTGAGAGTTGGACTGTGGAGAAGGCTGAGCACCGAAGAATTGATGCGTTTGAACTGTGGTGTTGGAGAAGACTCTTGAGAGTCCCTTGGACTGCAAGGAGATCAGTCCTGGGATTTCTTTGGAAGGAATGATGCAAAAGCTGAAACTCCAGTACTTTGGCCACCTCATGTGAAGAGCTGACTCATTGGAAAAGACTCTGATGCTGGGAGGGATTGGGGGCAGGAGGAGAAGGGGACGACAGAGGATGAGATGGCTGGATGGCATCACTGACTCAATGGACGTGAATCTGAGTGAACTCCGAGAGTTGGTGATTAACAGGGCGGCCTGGCGTGCTGCGATTCACAGGGTTGCAAAGAGTCGGATACAACTGAGCAACTGAACTGAACTGAGCAACATAAGACGGAGAAGGCAATGGCAACCCACTCCAGTACTCTTGCCTGGAGAGTCCCAGGGATGGGGAGCCTGGTGGGCTGCTGTCTATGGGGTCGCACAGAGTCGGACACGACTGAAGCAACTTAGCAGCAGCAACCTATGAGGGTCCCCTTTTCTCCACCAACACTAGCACTTATCGTTTGTGAAATGTTTTGTTGATGGCCACTCAGACCACCTGGAGGTGATCCCTCATTGTAATCTTGATTTGCATGTCTCCAGTAATTGGTGATTTTGTGCATCTTTTCATGTGCTTTTCAAAGCTAATGTCAGTAATATCTGCCTGTTCATATTGTCTTGTTGAGATTCTGCCCTTGGTAAAGATTTCTTTTAGAATACTTAGCTCCTAAAATTATTTTGAGGACAGATAGCTGGCAGTCCAGCCATCCTTTTGAATATTAGTCCCCTAAGCAACAGGTTTCAAGTTGTTGTGGAAAAAAGGCCACAAGGTGGGGCATTTCTTCGAAGACCAACTGTGTAAACTCTTGCAAAGAGAGCCTCAGTGGAAGTCGTGGTTTAGGGTTGTTATACTGAATTGGAATGTGCCAGAAGCAGTACCTCCAAGCTAGGGTCTCGTCACTAGTTCTTTGTTTTTTAGTTTTCTGTATAGTTTTGCTTTGATTTACAGTGATTTATGGTGTTCTGCATGTACAGAATCTCTTACATTTGCACATATACGTATATCTATTGAGCTTCAAATTTTTCTCTCATAGAGACTCTTACAGAATGTTGCGTAGACTTTCCCTGGTGTATTTAAGTTCTTGTTGATTATGTGTTTTATATGTAGTAGTTTCTATTGTTATTCTCAATTGCCGTATTTATCCCTTCCCCACATCTTTCCCCTTGGTTAATGATAATTTTATTTTCGACTGTTGAGAGTCTTTGGTCAGTTCGGTTCTCATTATTAATTTTTAGAAGTGATATCATGATATCTGCCTTTGTTCCTGAGTGACATCTCTTAGTATGCTTAGAACTAGGCCCTGTGGGTTCCCGCAGTTGGTATTATTTCCTTCTGTTTCATGATCGAGTCTCCTTCCACTGTGGGCGTGTACCGCTTCCTCTTTAACGCGTTCCTCTCTTGATGGAAACTTCGTTGGCTTCCAGGTCTTTGCTCTTGTAACTGGCGCTGAAGTGCAGCTTTGGGGGCATGTTGCTCTTTGAATCCTGGTTCTTCTGGGATATTCTCATAGGCGTGGGACTGGGGATCGTAGGTAGCTCTGGTTTTCCTCTAAAGGCACCTGCATCCTGCTCTCTGCAGAGAGTGACCCATGTCATCCCGCCTGCACCTTAGGAGGGTTTCCTTTTCTCCAGGTCCTCTCCACCATGGGTTCTTTGAAGACTTATTGATGATGGCCATTCAGACTTGGGTGATGTGAGCCCTTGTTGTAGTTTTGAGTTTGCATGTCTCTAAGAACTGGTGAGTTTGTGCATCATTTTATGTGCTCTTTCCCCCCCCCAAACAATGATAATAAAATGGACTTCTTGTTGTAATTGGCTCCTTGAAAGTCAATGAGGTGTTGATTTTTTTTTTTTGGATTGCCTACTTCAGAACATTTATTGACAGAAGGTATAATTTACAGCCCTGTAGTCCTTGTGAATATTGCATGTCCATAAGCATTGAGTTATGAAGTTGCTATTTTGGAAAAACGGCCACCAAGGCGGCAGGATTTCTTCATGCTTAACTCTGGTTAAGAAAGCGGAGCCTTGATGGAAGTGGTGTTCCTGGCCCGTGAATTAGTGTGGAAGGTGCCTGCACAGACTCCCCTAAGCTTGTGTCTCATGACTTAGTGTGTTAATTTTATTAATCTAATTTTTATTTTCTAATATAGAATGTTTTAAAATGTATTGTTGTTTTGGATGTGTCGAGAATATTTTTCAGTTTTATCTGTATCTATTTACCTTCAGGTTTTTCTCTTTTTAACATGGGTCACTACGGAATCTTGTGTACGCCTCCCTCCCTCTTCAGCAGGCCCTGGTTGCTCCCTGTTCTGTATGTGGTGGTGTGGATTTGTTAACCCCACCTGCTGATTTGTCCCCCTGCGTTTCCCTTTTGGGAACAATGATTTTGTTTTCTAGTTTTGTGAGTCCGTTTCTCTTTTTCAGGTGGTTCAAGGGCATCAGTTTTCAGATTCCACAGATCAGTGACATTTGTCTTTTTTTTTCTGTTTTGACTGTCGTCGCACAGTATGATTACAACTAGGCCCGTGTGTGTTGCTGCCCACAAGTTGGTATTGTCTCATTCTTTCTCATTTCTGAGTAATATGCCGTCGTGGACATGCACCGCTTCTTTAGCATTCAACTGTCCTTGGACATTTTTTCTCCTGCTGGCTCTTGGCTACCGTAAGCGCTGCTGTAGTGCACCTTTGGGTGCCAGTTTCTTTTAGAATTCTGGTTGTCTTTGAATATCCTGTTAGGGTGGGACTCTGAAATCGATGGTAGCTCTGTTTTCACCTTTTACAGACGGCTCCCTGTTATCTTTTCTGGCTATAGCCGTTTGAATGCCGTGGGCGTCTGAGGAAGTCTCTCTTCTCCACCCCAACTCCAGCATTTATTGTGTGTGGACGTTCTGATGAAGGCCATTTTTACTCTTGCAGAGTGATCCCTCATTGTAATTTTGATTTCCACATCTCTAATAATTTGTGATTTTGTGCATCATTTCATGTGCTTTAAAAAAAAGTAGTGTGAGCTAGGTTCGATACAGGATACAGGATGCTTGGGGCTGGTGCACTGGGATGACCCAGAGAGATGATATGGAGAGGGAGGTGGGAGGGGGGTTCAGTATTGGGAACTCATGTACACCCGTGGTGGATTCATGTCAATGTATGGCAAAACCAATACAGTATTGTAAAGTAAAAAAAAAAAGTAAAAAAAAGTATTGCGAGAGGTATCTACCTCTTCATATTTTCTTGATGAAATTCAGCCCTTTGTAAAAAAAAAAAAAATTGTTTTTAGAATACTTAACCCCGGACAGTCCTTGAAGACTGGTGTCTTACAGCCCAGCCATCCTTGTGAATATGTTAGTCCTCTTAAAGTGAAAGTGTTAGTCTCTTAGTTGTGTTCCATCCTGTGAGACCCCGTGTAATATAGCCTGCCAGACTCCTCTGATGATGGAATTCTTCAGGCAAGGCTATTGACTGGGTAGCCATTCCCTTCTCCAGGGAGTCTTCCTGACCCAAGTATGGAAACAGGGTATCTTGCACTACAGGCCAGTTCTTTACCATCTGAGCCACCAGGGAAGCCCAGTTTCCTCTGTGTGTGCGTCGTAGTTGCTAAGCCCTGTTGGACTCTTTCTGACTCATAGACTGGGGCCTGCCAGGCGCCTTTATCCATGGAATTCTCCAGAAATACTGGAGTGGTTAGCCATTCCCTTCTTAACTGTTTTAACGTTGCTGTTGCTGGAAACGGCCACAAGGTGGCAGCATTCACCCAGTACCGATGCAAGGTACTCTGGCAACCAGAGCCTCAGTGGACATCCTGGTTTGGGGTTGGAAATTAAACTGGAATGTGTCAGAAGCAACACCCCAAAGCTTGTGTCTTGTCACTTCTTTTTTTTGTCAGTTTAATTTATAGTTTTGCTTGCAGAAACACGACATACAGCGTTGTATATATTGTGCTGTGCTGTGCTTAGTTGCTCAGTCTTGTGCAACTCTTTGCAACCCCACGGACTGCAGCCCACTAGGCTTCTCTGGCATGGGGATTCTCCAGGCAAGTATGTGTACACAGGCTTTTACGTTTGCAAATATATATCTATATCTATATCTATATCTATATCTATATCTATTGATTTTCAAATTATTTTCTCATAGAGGTTATAACAGAATGCTGCTTATACCCCCCTTGTTATTTGTTTGTCCTTGTTGATTATGTGTTTTATATGAAATTGTTTCTATTTGTTAATCCCAACTTTCTTGTTTATCCCTTCCCCATGTCTTTCCCCTATTACAACGATAACTTTATTTTCTAGCCTTGTGAATCTGTTTCTCTTTGGTCCATTGGTTTCTTGGTATTAATTTTTAGACTCCATGTATAAGTGCTGTCAGTCTTTTTCTTCTTAGTTACTGACCCTCTGGCATGGTTAGAACTAGGTCTGTGTGGGTTGCCGTAGTTGGTAGTATTTCATTCTGTTTCATGACCGAATCAAGTTCCTGGTGGACGTGTAGCCGTTCCTCTTTATGCATTCATGTGGACGGACACTTTGTTTCCAGATCTTAGCTGTTGTAACTGGTAGTGCACTGCATATTTGGGTGCATATTTCTTTTTGAATTCTGATTTTGCCTGGATATTCTTTTAGGCATTGACTGCTGGTTCATGGGGAGCTTTGTTTTCCTTTCAGGCACCTGCACACTGTTCTGTTTAGGGGCTGTTTCCAGTTTCACCGCACCAGCACCTTGGAGGCTTTCCTTTTCTCCAGGCCCTCTCCACCGAGTATCGCTTGAAGACTCATTGATGATGCTCATTCATACTGTGGCGAGATATGCCACTGTTGTAGTTTTGATTTGCTTGTCTCTTTCAACTGGTGAATTTGTTCACCCATTTCATGAGCTCTTTCTTTCTTTTTTTTTTTTTTTTTGAAGGTTGGTAATAAAATTGACTTGTTGAAATTGGCTCCTTGAAAGTGGGACATGTTGAGTTTTCATTTTGATCACGTTCTTCAGGATAGTCGGTGACAGCAGGTGTCATTTATAGCTCTACTGTCCTTGAAATTTTGCCAGCTCGTCAGTTCAGTTGCTCAGCTGTGTGCAGCTCTTTGTGACCCCATGGACTGCAGCACCCCAGGCTCCCCTGTGCTTCACTGTTTCCCAGAGTTCGCTCAAACTCATGTCCATCAAGTTGGTGATGCCATCCAACCATCTCATCCTCTGTTGACCCCTTCTTCTCCTGCCCTCAGTCTTTCCCAGCATCAGGGACTCTTCCAGTGAGTTGCTCTTTGTATCAGGTGGCCAGAGTAATGGAGTTTCAGGTTCAGCATCAGTCTTTCCAATGAATATTCAGGGTTGATTCCCTTTGGGATTGACTGGTTTGATTTCCTTGCTGTCCCAGGGACTCGAGAGCCTCTACAGCACCACAGTTGGAAAGCATCAATTCTTCAGCACTCAGTTTTCTTTATGGTCCAACTCTCACATCCATACATGACTTACAGGAAAAACTGTAGCTTTGCCTATATGCAGCTTTGTTGGTATAGTGATGTCTCTGCTTTTTAGTACTCTTGTCAAAGTTTGTCATAGCATTTCTTCCAAGGAGGAAGCATCGTTTAATTTCATGGTGGCAGTCACCGTCCACAGTGATTTTTGTAGCTCAAGAAAATTAAGTCAGCCACTGTTTGCATTATTTCCCTGTCTGTTTGCCATGAAGTGATGGGACCGGATACCATGATCTTATTAGTTTTTTGAATGTTGAATTTTAAGCCAGCTTTTTGACTCTCCTCTTTTACCTTCATCAAGAGGTTCTTTAGTTCCTGTTTGCTTTCTGCCATAAGGGTGGTGTCATCTGTTTACCTGAGGGTATTGATAGTTTCTCCTGGCAATCTTGATTCTAGTTTGTGCTTCATCCAGCCCAGCATTTTGCATGATGTACTCTGCATATAAGTCAAATAAGCAGGGTGATACTATACAGCCTTGACGTACTCCTTTCCCAATTTGGAACCAGTCAGTTGTTCCATGTCCAGTTCTGTTGCTTCTTGACCTGCACATAGGTTTCTCAGGAGGCAGGTAAGGGGGGCTGATATTTCTGTCTGTTGAAGAATTTTCCATAGTTTGTTGTGATCCTCACAGTCAAAGGTTTTAGCGTAGTCAATGAAGCAGAAGAAGATATTTTTCTGTAACTCTCTTGCTTTTTCGATGATCCAACAGATGTTGGCAGTTTGATCTCTGGTTCCTCTGCCTTTTCTAAACCCAGCTTGAGCATCTGGAAGTTCATGATTCACGTACTATTGAAGCCTGGCTTGGAGAATTTTGAGCATCACTTGGCTGCTGTGTGAGATGTGTGCAATTGTGCAGTAGTTGGAGCATTCTTTGGCATTGCCTTTCTTTGGGATTGGGATGAAGAATGACCTTGTCCAGTCCTGTGGCCACTGCTGAGTTTTCCAAATTTCCTGACACACATTGAGTGCAGCACATCATCTTTTAGGGTTTGAAATAGCTCGGCTGAAATTCCATCACTTCTACTAGGTTTTTGTAGTGATGCCTCCTAAGGCCCACTTGACCTTGCATTCCGGGATGTCTGGCTCTAGGTGAGTGATCACATTATTGTGATTATCTGGGTCATGAAGATCTTTTTTGTATAGTTTGTCTGTGTATTCTTGCCACCTATTCTTATTATCTTCTGCTTCTCTTGGGTCCATACCGTTTCTGTCCTTTATTGTACCCATTTTTGCATGAAATGTCCCTTGGTATCTCTGATTTTCTTAAAGAGATCTCTAGTCTTCCTCATTCTGTTGTTTTCCTCTGTTTCTTTGCATTACCTCAGACACCAAGCCATAGTGGAAATGGTGTTCTGAGTTATGCATTAGTGTGGAATGTGCAATTTTTTATAAATTTAATTTTTTAATGTAAAATGTTGTTGTAAAATCCTGAATTTTCTGTTAGTGTAGGGGATCTTTTTCGGTGCTATATGTATATTTTCATCTTTGGGTTCTTTTCTCATGTCGGTCATCACAGTGTTGCATAGGCCCCACTCGCTCTACAGCAGGTCCTTGTTGATTACCTATTGTATCTGCATTATTGTGGATCTGTTAATCCACACCTTCTAATTGATACCTTTCCCTTCTGTAACTCTAATTTTGTGAGTCTGTTTCTCTTTTGTCAGTTGGTTTATGGGCATGAATTTAAGCCTCCACCAATAGGCTTTCTTTCCCCCCTGCTGACTTCATTCAGTCTAATTACGAGAGCTCCTTACGCGTTACTGCAGTTGGCGTCATGTCGTTGTTTCATGCCTGAGCACTATGCCATTGTGGACGTGAACCACTTTTTCTTTCTGCATTCAGCCAGTTTGGACGTCTTGGTTGCTTCCCGGTCTTGGCTATTGGAAGTGGTGCTGTATGCAGATTTGGGTGCCAGATTCTTTTAGAATTCTAGTGGCGTTCAAATATGCTCCTACTACTGGGGCAGCTGCAATGTATGGTAGCTCGCTTTTTAACTTTTAAAGACAGTTTCATACTGTGCTCTGTTGTGGCTCTTACCATTTGCATACCGTAGGCAATTCAAGAGGGTCCCCTTTTCCCTGACCCCACCGTGACCTTTAGTTTGTAGGGATTTCGATGGTGGTCATTCTGAGTGCTGTGAGGTGCTTCCTCATGTAATCTTTATTTGCATGTCTCTAATAATTCCTGACTATGTGCATCATTTCATGTTCATTTTCTTTCTCAAATGTTGTGAGTTGTGTCTACCATTTCATATGTATGGATGAAATTCTGTCTTTGTAAAGATTTATTTTCTAATAGTTACTCCCAGGAAATTTTTGAGGACAGGTAATCTTACAGCCTGATCCTCCTTGTGACTATTAAGTCCCTAATTTAAGGACAGTTTTCAAGGTGCTGTTGCAGAAAGTGGCCACAAGGTGCCAGCATTTCTTTGATGCCAATACTGCTTACTCTGGCAAACAGCCCCAGTGGAAGTCCTGGTTGGGATTGTACATTAGACTGCAGTGTACCGGAAGCAACACCCCAAAAGCTTGGGTCTCGTTACTTCTTCTTTTGTGTGTGTCAGTTTGATGTTTAGTTTTGCCTGGAGTAACACTGATGCACGGTGTTGTATATGTTGTATGTGTACACAATCTTTTACGTTTGCACATATATATATATATTGATCTGCAAATTTTTTTCTCATGGAGATTATTACAGAATGTTGAGTAGACCTACCTTGGTATACCTGTGTCCTTGTTAATTATGTATTTTATAAAAATTGTTTCTATTTGTTAAACCCAACTTCCTTATTTATCCCTTCCCTGTATCTTTCACCTTGTATAAGGATAATATTATCGTGAGGTTTTGTGAGTCTGTTTCTCTGGTCCTTTGGCTTCTTGGTATTAATTTTTAGATTACCCCTATAAGTGCTATCTGTCTTCTTCTTAGTTGCCCTTCTTAGCGTGGTTAGAACTAGCTCCAAGTGGGTTGCTGCCGTTGTTATTTCATTCTGTTCCACGACTAAGCCATGCTCCTGGTGGACATGTAGCAGTCCTCTTCATGCATTCATCTGGCCAGATGCTTTGTTTCCAGATCTTAGCTGTTGTGACTGGTGGCCCACTGCAGATTTGGGTGCATATTTCTTTTTGAATTCTGGTTTTGCCTGGATATTCTCTTAGGCATTGACTGCTGGTTCATAGGGAGCTTAGTTTTCCTTTCAGGAACCTGCATATTGTTCTGTGTAGGGGTTGTTAACAGTTTCATCCCATGGGTTCCTTCGTAGGGTTTCCTTTCCTTCAGGGCCTTTCTATCATGTATTCTTTGAAGACTCATTGATGATGGCCATTAAGACTGGGGCGAGGTGAGCCCTCTTTGTAGTTTTGATTGGCATGTCTTTAAGAACCTGGAGTTTGTGCACCATTTCAGGTGGCTTTTTTTTTTTTTTTCAAGTGGTAATTGACTTGCTGA
This sequence comes from Ovis canadensis, assembly GCF_042477335.2. NCBI lineage: Eukaryota > Metazoa > Chordata > Mammalia > Artiodactyla > Bovidae > Ovis > Ovis canadensis. The sequence goes on along the minus strand of NC_091252.1, from coordinate 38,576,646 downwards.
AATTGGCTCCTTGAAAGTGAGCCATGTGTTGAATTTCTCGATTATGTCTTCAGGACATTTAGTGACAGCAGATGTCATTTATACCTCTGCTCTCCTTGTGGGTCTTGCTGGCGTCTAAGCATTGGGTTTGGCTTCCCTGATGGTGCTGGTGATAAAGAACCCTCCTGTCAGTGCAGGAGTGTAAGACATGGGTTTGACCCTGGGTTGGGAAGATCCCCTGGAGGAGGGCATGGCTGTCCACTGCAGTATTCTTGCCCGGAGAGCCCCATGGACAGAGAAGCCTGGTGGGCTCTGATCCATAGTCACAGAGTCGGACACGACCTAATCAACTTAGCATGCAGCATGCATGCATGCAAGAATTGGTTTTAAAGTTGCTGTTTTGGAAAATGGCCACGAGGGAGCAAGATTTCTTCATGCCCAACTGTTTACTACAGAAAGCAGAGCCTTAGTGAAAGTGGTATTCCTGAGTGGTAAATACGTGTGGCATGTGCCAGGACAAACACCCGTAAGCTGCGTCTCCTTACCTTCTGTTCTTATTAATTTAGTTTTGATTTAGTAAGTTGTTTTGAAAAGGTTTTGTTTGTGTGTGTAGAGAATCTTTTTCAGTCCTGTGTGTATGTCTATTCATTTCGGCTTCTTTTCTCATACAGGTTATCTCAAGAGTGTTGCGTAGACCTCCCTTGCTCTTCTGTAGGTCCCTGTTGATTGCCTGTTTTATACAGATTATTGTGGAATGTTACACAAACTCTTAACTGATTCCTACCCCCACCTTTCCCTTTTGGTAATCCTGATTTGGTTTTCTAATTTTGTGAGTCTGTTTCTCCTTCGTCAGTGGGTTCATGGGCTTTTCCAGCAATTTTCAGCTGCCACTGAAGAGTATACTTTGTCTTTTTGTATGTCTAGGTCTGTGTACGTGTCTGCAGTTGGCATTTTCTCATCTTTTCATCACTGAGTAATATGCCATCTGGGGCATGTACCGCTTCTTCTGTATGCACTCATCTATCCTTGGACATTTTGCTCGTCTCCAAAATCTTGTCTATTGAAAATGGTGCTAAGGTGCACTTTGGGTGCAAGATTCTTTTAGAATTCTGGTGGCCTTTGAATATGCTCTTAGGAGTGTGACTTCTGAAATTTATGGTAGCTCTGTTTTTACCTTTTAAGGACACTTTCATACTGTTGTCTGTTGTGACTGTTACCATTTAAATACCACTGACATATAAAATGGTCCCCCTTTCTCCACCCGCATTCTAGCATTCATTGTTTGTAGACATTCTGATGATGGCCGTTCTGACCGCTGCAAGGTGATCCTGCTTTGGAATCTTGGTTTGCATGTCTCTAATAATTAGTGATTTTGTGCATCACTTCATGTGCTTTTTAAAAAATAGTGTCAGTAGTATCTGACTTTTCTTATTGCTTGATGAAAAACTTATCCTTTCTTTAAAGATTTCTTTTGGAATACTTACCTCTGGAAATTTTTCAGGACAAGTATCTTTATAGGCCAGCCGTTCTGGTGAATACAAGTCCCGGAAGCCGTAGTTTTCAAGTTGCTGTTGCAGAAAGCAGACACAAGGTGGCAGCACTTCTTCGCCGCCCGGCTTTGCTTACTCTGGCAAACAGAGCCTCAGGGGAAGTCCTGGTTAGGTGTTTTACATTAGAGTAGACTCTGCCAGAGTGTAGGACTTCCCTGGTGGCTCAGATGGTAAAGTGTCTTGCTTACAATGCGGGAGACCTGGGTTCGATCCCTGGGTTGGGAAGATCCTCTGCAGAAGGAAATGGCAACCCACTCCAGTACTCTTCCCTGGAAAATCCCATGGGGTCGCAAAGAGTCGGGACTTCACTGAACGACTTCACTTGCACTGTCAGGCTGTGCCAAAAGCAACACCCCAAAGCTTGTGTCTTTTCACTTGTCTTTTTTTTTTTTGTCGGTTTAATGTATAGTTTTGCTTGGAGCAATGGCACCCCGCTCCAGTACTCTTGCCTGGAAAATCCCATGGACGGAGAAGCCTGGTAGGCTGCAGTTCATGGGGTCGCTGAGGGTCGGACATGACTGAGCGACTTCCCTTTCACTTTTCACTTTCATGCGCTGGAGAAGGAAATGGCAACCCACTCCAGTGTTCTTGCCTGGAGAATCCCAGGGATGGGGGAGCCTTTTGGGCTGCTGTCTATAGGGTCGCACAGAGTCAGACACGACTGAAGTGACTTAGCAGCAGCAGCACTGATATATACAGTGTCCATGCGTTGTTTGTGTACACAATCTTTTACACTTCCACATATACATATATCTGTTGATCTTCAGATTATTTCCTCATGGAGCTTATTGTGAAATGTTGAGTAGGCCTCTCTTGGTATACTATGTCCTTGTTAATTATATATCTTACATGAAATTGTTTCTATTTGTTAATCGCTACTTCCATATTTATCCCTTCCCTGCAGCTTTCCTATTTGTTAACAATAATTTTATTATCGACTCCTGTGAGTCTGTTTGGTCAGTTTCTTGGTATTAGTTTTTAGATTCCACCTATAGGTCTTATCATATGATATGTGTCTTTTTATGCTGAGTTACCTTTCTCAGCATGGTTAGAAGTATCAATAAGTCCATGGAGGTTGCTGCCTTTGGTGGTTTCATTCTGAGGTATGTTCCCCGGAGGACCTGTAGCAGTTCCTCTTTATGCATTTCTCCTCGATGGACACTTGGTTTCCAGTCTTTGCTCTTGTACCTGTGCCCCACTGCAGCTTTGGGTGCATGTTTCTTTTCGAATTCTGGTTCTTTTGGGTTATTCTCTTAAGCCAGGGAATATTGGATCATTGGTAGCTTTAGTTTTTTTCTGAAAGACAGCTGGGTACTGTTCTGTCTAGGTGCTGTTAACAGTTTCATCCCACCTGCACCCTAGGAGGGTGTCATTTTCTCCAGGCCCTCTCCACTGTGGATTCTTTGAGGACTCCTTGATTGATGCTTTTGAACTGTGGTGTTGGAGAAGACTCTTGAGAGTCCCTTGGACTGCAAGGAGATGCAACCAGTCCATTCTGAAGGAGATCAGCCCTGGGATTTCTTTGGAAGGAATGATGCTAAAGCTGAAACTCCAGTACTTTGGCCACCTCATGCGAAGAGTTGACTCATTGGAAAAGACTCTGATGCTGGGAGGGATCGGGGGCAGGAGGAGAAGGGGACGACAGAGGATGAGATGGCTGGATGGCATCACTGACTCAATGGACGTGAGTCTGAGTGAACTCGGAGTTGGTGATGGACAGGGAGGCATGGCGTGCTGTGATTCATGGGGTCACAAAGAGCCGGACACGACTGAGCGACCGAACTGAACTGATGATGGCTGTTCAGACTTTGGTGAGGTGACCCCTCAGTTGTAGTTTTGCTTTGCGTGTCTCCAAGAACTCGTCATTTTTGTGCACAATTTCATGTGCTCTTTTGATTTTTTTTTTTAACGGTGGTAATAAAAGTGACTTGTTGAAACTGGCTCTTTGAAAGTGGGCCATGTGTTGAATTTGTTTTGATTACCTTCTTTGGGCCATTTAGTGATAGCAGATGTCATAGCCTGGCTGCCCTTGTGAATATTGTGTGCCCATGAACACTGGTTTTAAAGTTGCTGTTTCTGAAAATGGCCACATGGCGGCAGTGTTTCTGCATGCCAGTGGCAGTTACTACAGAAAGCAGAGTCTTAATGGAAGTTCCTGGGTTGTAAATTTTTGTGTAGTGTGCCAGTACAACACCCATAAGCTTTTGTCTTATTTATTTTTTTTATAATATAGTTTTTATTTTTTGATGGAATAAATTATTTTAAAATGTTGTGTTTAATATAGATGTAGAGAATCTTTGCCAGTTCTTCATGTGTCTGTTCCTCACGTATTGGTTTTGTACACGGGGTATTACAGAGTGTTGTGCGGACCTCCCTTCCTCTGCAGTGGGTCCTTGTGTATCACCTGTTTTATATGTATTATTGTGGATTTCCTAATATCAACCCCCAATTGTTACTTTTCCCCATTTCCCCCCTTTTGGGTAACCCTAAATTTGTTTTCTAATTTTGTGAGTCTTTTCTGTTTGTTCACTTGGTTCATGGACATCAGTTTTATGATTTTAGCAATAATGGTGTTTGTCTTTTTTTTTTTTTTTTCCTGACCTACTTCACTCGGTATGATTACAACAAGGTCCATGTACCTTTTGCTATTGTCTTGATGAAATTCTGCCATTTGTAAAGTTTTTTTTTTTTAAGAAAACTTACTTGCAGCAAATTTTTATAATAGGTATCTTACAGCCAAACTCTCCTTGTGAATATTAGTCCCCTTAACCACAGGTTTTAAAAGGCAAAGAAACCAGAGATAAAATTGCCAAAATCCGTTGGATTATCAAAAAAGCAGGAGAGTTCCAAAAAAACATCTACTTCTGCTTTGTTGACTATGCCAAAGCCTTTGACTGTGTGGATTAGAACAAACTGTGGAAAATTCTTGAAGAGATGAGAATACCAGACCACCTGACCTGCCTCATGAGAAATCTGTATGCAGCTCAAGAAGCAACAGTTAGAACTGTACATAGAACAACAGACTGCTTCCAAATTGGGAAAGGAGTGTGTCAAGGATGTATATTGTCACCCTGCTTATTTAACTTCTATGCAGAGTACATCATGCAAAATGCCAGGCTGGATGAAGCGCAAGCTGGAATCAACATTGCTGGGAGAAATATCAATAACCTCAGATATGCAGATGATACCACCCTTATGGCAGAAAGCAAAGAGGAACTAAAGAGCCTCTTGATGGAAGTGAAAGAGGAGAGTGAAGAAGTTGGCTTAATACTCAACATTCAGAAAACTAAGATCATGGCATCCAGTCCCATCACTTCATGGCAGATAGATGGGAAAACAATGGAAACAGTGACAGACTTTATTTTAGGGGGCTCCAAAATCACTGCAGATGGTGATTGCAGCCATGAAATTCAAACACGGTTGCTCCTTGGAAGAAAAGTTATGACCAACATAGATAGCATATTAGAAAGCAGAGACATTACTTTGCCAACAAAGGTCCATCTAGTCAAAGCGATGGTTTTTTCTAGTAGTCATGTATGGATGTGAGAGTTGGACTATAAAGAAAGCTGAGCACTGAAGAATTGATGCTTTTGAACTGTGGTGTTGGAGAAGACTCTTGAGAGTCTCTTGGACTGCAAGGAGATCAAACAAGTCCATCCTAAAGGAAATCAGTCCTGAATATTCCTTGAAAGGATTAATGCTGAAGCTGAAATTCTAGTACTTTGGCCACCTGATGCAAAGAACGGACTCATTGAAAAGACCTTGATGCTGGGAAAGATTGAAGGTGGGAGGAGAAGGAGATGCCGGAGGATGAGATGGTTGGATGGCATCACCAACTGGATGGACAGGAGTTTGAGTAAGCTCCGGGAGTTGGTGATGGACTGGGAAGCCCGGTGTGCTGCAGGCCATGGGGTCGCAAAGTGTCAGGCACGACTGAGCGACTGAACTGAACTGAACTGAGTCGCTCAGTCATGTCTGACTCTTTGCACCCAGGGATTGAGCACATTAGGCGTCCCTGTCCTTCACTGTTACTCGAAATTTTCTCAAACTCGTGTCCGTTGCGTCGATAATGCTGTTTAACCCACCTCATCCTCTGTTGCCCCCTTTTCCTCCTGCTGTCAATCATCCCAGCATCAGAGTCTTTTTCAGTGAGTTGGCCCTTTACATCAGGTGGCCATGTATTGGAGCTTCAGATTCAATCCTTCTAAGATTATTCAGGGTTGATTTCCTTTTTAGAATTGACTGGTGTGATCTCCTTGCTTTCCAAGAGACTCTCAAGAGTCTTTTCCAGCACCAGAGTTGGAAAGCATCAATTCTTTGGTGCTCAGCCTTCTTTTTAGTCCAACTCTCACATCTGTACATGATTACTGGATTAAAAAATCCATAGCTTTGACTGTATGAACCTTTGTTGGCAAAGTGACATCTCTGCTTTTTGATATGCTGTCTAGGTTTATTGTAGCCTTTCTTCCAAGGACCAGGAATTTTAAAATTTCATGGCAGGTCACCATCTGCAGTAATTTTGGAGCCTAAGAAAATAAAGTCTGTCATTGTTTCCATTTTACCCCATCTACTTGCCATGAAGTGATGGGACCAGATGCCATAATCTTAGTTTTCTGAATGTTGAGTTTTAAGCCAGCTTTTTCACTCTACTCTTTCACCTTCAGCAAGAGGATCTTTAGGGACCCTCTGCTTTCTGCCATAAGGGTGCTGTCATCTGCGTATCTGAGGTTATTGATATTTGTCCCGACAGTCTTGATTTCAGCTTGTGCTTTATCTAGCCTGGCATTTCAAATGATGTACTCTGCGTAGAAGTTCAATAAGCAGAGTGACAGTATACAGTGACAGTATACAGTGACAGTATACAGCCTTGACCTACTCCTTTCTCAATTTGAAACTGTTGTTCCATTTCCCGTTCTAACTCTTGCTTCTTTACCTGCATACAGGTTTCTTAGGAGTTAGGTAACGTGGTCTGGCATTCCCATCTCTTTAAGAATTTTCCACAGTTTGTTGTGATCCACACAGTCAAAGGCTTTAGCTTAGTGAAGCAGAAGTAGATGTTTTCCTGGCACCCCTGCTTTTCTTATGATCCAAGAGACGTTGGCAATTTGAAATCTGTTCCTCTGCCTTTTCTAAATCCAGCTTGTACATCTGGAAGTCTTTGGTTCACATATTGTTGAATCCTGGATGGAAGGATTTTGAGTATCATCTTGCTAGCATGTGGAATGTGTGCAATTGTGCGGTAGTTTGAGCATTCTTTGGCATTCCCTTTCTTTGGGATTGGAATGAAAACTGAACTTTTCCAGTCCTTTGACCACTGCTGAGTTTCCCAGATTTGCTTGCATATTGAGTGCAGCACTTTAACAGTATCATCTTTTAGTTTTGAAATAGCTCAACTGGAATTCCGTCAACTCCACGATTTGTTTGTAGTATGATTCCTAGGGACAATTGACTTCATGCTCCAGAATGTCTGTCTCTAGGTGAGTGAGCACAGCATTGTGGTTATCCAGGTCATGAAGACCCCCCCTTTTTTTTTTTGAACAGTTCTTCTGTGTATTCCTGCCACTTCTTCTATCTATTGCTTCTGTTAGGTCCATAAAATTTCTGTCCTTTATTGTGCTCAGCTTTGCATGAAATGTTCCTTGATAGCTCTAATTTTCTTGAAGAGATCTCTATAGTTTTTCCCATTCTATTTTTTCTGCGGTTTCATTGCATTGTTCAGTTAAGAAGGCTTTCTTGTTGGATCTTGCTATTCTTTGGCACTCTGCATTCAGATGAGTATATCTTTCCTTTTCTCCTTTCCCTTTTGCTTCTCTTTTTTTCCAGCTATTTATAAGGCCTCCTCAAACAACCGTTTTGCCTTGTTGCATTTCTTTTAAGTTGTTGTTGCAGACGATGGCCACAAGGCAGCAGCATTTCTGCACAGCCCAGCTTGACTTCCTCTGCAAACAGAGCTTCAGTGGAAGTTGTGGTGCAGAGTATAAATTAGCCTGTAGTGTGCCAGATGCAACACCCTGATGCTTGGGTCTGATCACTTCTTGGTAATGTGTCGTTTTGCTTGGAGTCACAGCGACATCAAATGATAAATGTGTTGTATGTGTACAGAACTTGTACATTTACACATATACGTATATAGAGAGCCTCATTATTTTCCCATAGCTGTTATTCCACAAAGTCTAGTAGAGCTCCTGTCATATACCTATTTCCTTATTATGTGTTCATAAGTAATAGCTTCTGTTTGTTAATCTCAGCCTCCTAATTTGTCTCTTTCCTGCATCTTTCCCCTTTGTTAGATATAATTTTATTTTCTAATCTTGTGAGTCTGTTACTTTTGAGTCAACTGGTTTCTTGATATTAATTTTTATATTCTACCTATAGAGTGGATTCGATCCCTGGCTCAGATCCCTAGAAGGGATCCTCTGGAGAAGGGAATGGCTACTCACTCCAGTGTTCTTGCCTGGGGCTGCAAAGAATCGGACACAACTGAGCAACTAACAGTTTCACATAAGTGATAGCATATGATATCTGTACTTTTGTTCTGAGTTACCTCTCTCATCTTGCTTAGAATTAGTTCCGTGCAGGTTGCCGCCACTGGTGTTATTGCATTCCATTTTGCGGCTGAGATGTGGCCCATGGTGGACGTGCAGCAGTTCCTCTTTGTGAACTCATTCTCGATGGACGCTTTGTTTCGTTTCCAGGTTTTTGCTATTGCAACTGTGGCCCTCAGCAGCTTTAGAGCATGTTTCTTTTTGAATTTTGGTTCTCCCCTGATATTCTCTTAAGCGTTTGATGCAGGGTCGTAGGTAGCTCTCGTTTTCGCTCCCAGACCCTGCACACTCTTCTGTGTAGAGACTTAGCGGTTCCATCCCACCAGCACCACAGGAGACTGTCTTTCCCCAGGCCCTCTCCACCAAGTGCTCTCTGAGGCTCACTGATGATGGCCTGTCAGACTGGGGTGAGTTGTGTCCTGGTCGTTTGGATTTCTATACCGTGTGATTTGGGCATTTTTGTGCACTATCACATGGGTTCTTTTTTGTTTTAATGGTTGTAAGAAAATCTGCTTGTTGATATTGGCTCCTTGAAAGTGGGCCATATGTTGAATTTTTTAATCTTTTTTTAAAATTACCTTTCATTTGTTAGATATGGACTGATGCAATGATTGACCAGAGCTGTTGTTTGCAAGTGTCTGAATGTAATGTGAATTCTTGTTTTGGGTGGTGGGAGTGTATTCTTTCGTGAGGAAGGCATTATGAGATGCATTAATTGAAGAGACACACTGGGCAAGATAGGGTCCTGTCCTGAGCCTTCCTTTAGAATGGCAACTGGGTAGAATTGTTCCTGAGGTTACATTTATGTTGGTGCTGTTACTTGTGTTTAATGATGGATTTTGAGGACTGTTTGGGTAGCAAGGGAAATAGGTTTATAGGTTACATGCTTTAGGTCTGGTTCTATTCCCTCCAGAATTCTACCTGTTCTTTTTGTCACTAAGCACCTTCATTTTTCCTTTAGCTCATAGTGACCCAGGCCTACAGATGAATTTGGGCTATATCTCACCCTGATGCTCATATACCCCAGTGTAACTAGGAGTTTCCCATTGGAGACTTACCAACCTGTTATTTTCCAGGAAGAAACTAGCTTACCTTAGGTGATTTCCAGTGTCTGGTCCTTGCTTCATCCATAGTACCGTTGGGGTCTTACCATTGCAGTAAGGGACCATTTTATAACAAAGGAAGGGACATTGTAGTGGTTAACTTTAAAACTGATAGCTGAACAGAACTGTGGTAGATTTTGGTCTCTGCATATGTGTTTTGTGTGTATACGGTTGTTAAGATAATTTTTACTCTTGCTAGCTCAAAATTATTATTGTATATGTACGCATGTTTGGGTTTATTTCAAGTCCTGCCTTGTTCTAAAAGGATTAAGGTAACTTCTCCCTTCTTTCCATCCCATCACATGAAAGACAATTAGTATGTATGAACCACTTTGTGAGGAATGCAGCTCATTTAATGAGCCTTGATTTGGAAATTAGAGGACAGGAGAGGACATCACAGGATGTGGGTCACAAAGGGACTAGAACTGGGAACCAGCTGATGTAAAGTTGGAAAGAGAATCATGGTGATGATGGAGGTGACAAAGTTCCCACTTGCTTTCAGAGGGGATTTAATGCTTCCCCTTCAGCAGAGCCCTGACGCCATGAAGGAAGAACTCAGCAGCGTCCATCTGACTGTCAGAATCTCCGTTCTCCTCCTGGGCTGGGTTACTGGTTGTAGGATTGTTGGGATCAGCGAGGTGGCAGGCCTGCAAGACTGCTAAAGATTGTGAGAAGTGCCTTTGTGATGATCTTTAAAAATACCACCTTTATTCTGAAAGTTCAAGTGCAGTTTAACATTAATCGAAGCTGTCAGGACAACCTAAAATGTCTCCTCTTTCAAGAGCGCTGATTTTCTTCCCTCAGCTGAAAACTGAGTGATTAATTAGCCTGTCATTATCAAAGAAGATGATAATGTTAGTAGATAACTGCATTTCCTGTTAAGTGGATTACCTTCTGTATTCCATGTGGAGTTCATGTATGTACTTTAGAAATACATTCATCTTTAAACCAAGTCACTGCTGTTAAAGCTGCATGGTGAGATTTTAAGCTCTTTCTTGATACTTAACTTGGAAAAGTCAGCTCAGAGCCTTTCTGTCTTAATGGATATCTTAACGCAGCTTCTTTTGGTGTCCCGATGCTCCACCCCAGTTCTTGCCAAGCCCTCTGCCCCTCAGTGAGTCTACTGACACACAGGTGTGTCCCCAGCAGAGCTGGTTCCTCTCGCCCACGTGTGTGCCTGCGTTCAGGCAGTCCGGCTGACGTGTGCCCGAGTATGCAAGTCCCGAACGCTCCAGTCACTGCTCCCTTTTCCTCCTGGTTGCTTTTGGGCATTTTGGTTGCCTGCTCTTTCACCTTCACCATTTGAACTTGAGACTGCAGGTACCTGAGATGACCTTTCCTCTTCCTAAAATCCCGTTATTCCTAATTTATAATGGTTTCAGCTCAACTTTCCAGATATGTAAGTCCCCTCTCAGCACATTCACACCGTAGGTGTTCTTCCTGGCTGCTTCTTCTTGAAGCAGTGGCTCAGATCTGGACCGGTTGCTCCCACGGCCTCCAGCTCAGCCCCATCCTGGGATCTCCCTTAGCCATCATCCCATCACTTCTCCTGTGATGATTTCCTTACTTTCCCAGATCCTGGATTTTTTTTTTCCTCTCTTGAATTATGCCCTCATTTTGGTGGAGCATCTCCTTCAATTGCTTCATGAGGAAGGGTTCCTCGGCAGGAAGCTTTGAATCCGTGGATGTGTGGAACAGTAAGGACCTAACAGAAGCAGAAGAGATTAAAAAGAGGTGGCAAGAATATACAGAAGAACTGCACACACATAGAAAGGTGTTAATGACCTGGAAAACTGTGATGGTGTGGTCACTCACCTAGGGCTGGGCATCGTGGAGTAGGATGTCAAGTGGGCCTCAGGAAGCATTACTGTGAGAAAACCTAGTGGAGGTGATGGAATTCCAGCCGAGCTGTTCATATCTGAAATCCTAAAAGATGATGCTATTAAGGTGCTTCACTCCATATGCTCGCAAATTTGGAAAATGCAGCAGTGGCCACAGGACTGGAAAAGGTCAGTTTTCATTCCAATCCCAGGAAAGGGCAATGCCGAAGAATTCCTGTACAGTTGTGCTCATTTCACGTACTAGCAAGGTTATGCCCAGATTCCTTCAAGCTCAGTTTCAGCAGTACATGAACTGAAAACAGATGTACAAGCTGGGTTTCAAAGAGGCAGAGGAACCAGAGATCAAATTGCCATCATTTGCTGGATCGTGGAGAAAGCAAGAGAATTCCAGAAAAACACCTACTTCTGCTTCACAGGCTGTATAGTAAAGCCTTTGACTGTGTGGACTGCAACAAGCTGTGGAAAATTTTTAAAGAGATGGGAAAACCAGACCACCTTACCTGCCTCCTGAGAAATCAGGATGCAGGTCAAGAAGCAGCAGTTAGAACCGGACATACTGATTGGCTCAAAATAGGGGAAAGAGTATGGCAAGGCTATATATTGTCACCCTGTATCCACAGTACATCATGTAAAATGCTGGGCTGGATGAATCACAAGCTGGAATCAAGATTGCCACAACAACCTCAGATATGCAGATAATACCACTCTAATCACAGAAATTGAAGAGGAGCTAAAGAGCCTTTTGATGAAGATGAAAGAGGAGAGTGAAAAACCTGGCTTGAAACTCAACATTTAAACAGCTGAGAATATGGCATCCAGTCCCATCCCTTGATGGCAAATAGAAAGGGGAAAAGTGGAAGCAGTGATGGATTTTATTTTCTTGGGCTCCAAAATCACTGCTGACGATGACTGCAGCCATGAAAATAAAAGATGCTTGCTCCTTGGAAGGAAAGCTATGGCAAACTTAGTGTATTGAAAAGCAGAGATATCACTTGGCTGATAAAGGTTATGTGTAGTCAAAGCTATGGTTTTTCCAGTAGTCACGTAAGTATGTGAGAGTTGGACCATAAAAAAAACTGAGCACTGAAGAATTGATGCTTTCAAATTGTGGTGCTAGAGAAGACTCTTGAGAGTCCCTTGGATTGCAGTCTAATCAACCAAAAAGGAAATCAATCCAAAAAGGACACCTGAATATTCCTTGGAAGGACTGATGCTGGAGTTGAAACTTCAATACTTTGGCCACCTGATGCGATGAGCCAACTCATTGGAAAAGACCCTGATGCTGGGAAAGACTGAAGGCAAAAGGAGAAGAGAGAGGCAGAGGATGAGATGGTTAGATAGTATCACCAACTCAATGGACATGAATTTGAGCAAACTCCAGGAGGTAGTGGAGGACAGAGGAGCCTGGCATGCTACAGTCCATGGGGTCGCAGAGTCAGATACAACTTAGTGGCTGAACGGCAACAACAATATCTGAAAATGCCCTTATTAGGCCCTCAGGTTTGATTGATAGGCCTAATGTGGAGTTAAAGCTTGAAATTAATTTTCCCTTAAAAATTTGAAGGCATTGTGTCCCTGTCTTCCACCTTCAGTTTTGCTGTCGAGAATTTCTAGTGTTGTGCTATTCTTGATCTTTAGCTTGAAGCCTTTTTTTCCTCCGTGGAAGCGTGTGCCAGCTCCTTTTTAATCTTCAGTTTTCTGAAGTTTTACACTTCTCCCTCCAGAGATAAGGGCTGCAACAAATTTTCATGCCTTTGGGGGTTCTATAGCGCAAATTGGATTGCTTCTTGACTTGCTACTGCTTTCTTTCTTGGGCATACTTTTCAGTTTTCAAATGATTTTTTTTTCTTTTTTCTGCAGCCTGCTTCTCTTTCTCTTGCCCTTGAGGCTTCTAAGAAAATGACCATAAAAAACTTTACTGTGATTTTAGTGAGGTTTGGCGGGGGGTGGGGTGGGGGGTGGGGGGTGGGTAGCAGAGCCCTCCACTCCTCTCTCTTTGCCTAGAAGGCTACCCATTTGCTCGTCACCCAGCTCTGCCATGGATTTTTGCCTCCACTCCATCGTGGAGACAACCCCTTGCCCCCAGAAAGACCACTCACAAGCTCTTGTCCTCAAACCCCACTTTCGTGGGCCCTGTCCGCAGCATTTGCTCATCAAGCAAAAGTACTTGGATCGATTACTTCTTTTCCCCCCAATCTAATCCACTAGCAAGGCATGTGCCTAAAATATAGCTTCAATGTATCATTGCCCTTAGGTATCTAGTCCAGTGCCTGGCACACAGGAGGCATTCACTGGTACATGGGCAGATGAGTGATGTCAATAGGAAGCCAGGAAAATTGTTGAAATTGTGGACTCTCTTAACATGTTCTGAAAGACAGTCTTTGAAAGTAAAGGCAGGGCAACTGTTCTAGATTAAAAGGTATTTTATAAAGGCCTGGTTACAAGTGCTATATAGAATCCTTGATTGGATTCCATTTTTTTTTTTTTAACTTAAAACTAGCTAGAAGGGATACCAGGCTTCTCACGTGGCGCTAGTCATAAAGAACCCCCCTGCCAGTGCAGGAGACTTAAGAGATGTGGATTCAGTCCCTGGGTCGGGACAATCCCCTGGAGGAGAGCATGGCAACCCACTCCAGTATTCTTGCCTGGAGAATCCCATGGACAGAGGAGCCTGGTGGGCTACAGTCCATGGGGTCGTAAAGAATTGGACACAACTGAATGGACTTAGCACATAAAGGATACTGTTGGGACATTTGGGGAAACGATGGATTATAGGTAATGTTGTATCGATGGTTGTTATGATTATATGGGAGGATGTCCTTGTATTTAGAAAATACAAGTTGAGGGCTTTCGGGATGATGTATTATGATACCTGCAACTTTTCACATGGTTCAAAAGAAAAAAAAGGCTTATCTCTACAAGGAAGAAGGGAGAAAAAAAAAATGTAGCACAAAGTTAACCATGCATGAATCTAGCTGAGTGGAATGTGGGTTTTCATTTTACTGTTCTATTTTACTGTAGGTTTGAAAAATTTTCGAAATAAAAAATTTATTTCGAATTTGTGGAGAATAATTTAAGGAAAAGATATTTCACGGCTATTTTTAAGCCCCCAAATGCTGAAATTAATTTTGAAGCATGATGTTAAATATAATAAACCCTAAGGATATATATGTATATATGTGTGTGTGTGTATAGTTAATCAAACCAAGTAGAATTAAGGCCTTTCTGGAAGTTACCTCTTAAAAATTTGGCCTGAAAGCCTGTGACTCGCCCACCAGGGGGCAGTGCAGGAGCGTCATTCTGTGCACTGCTGAGCGCCGTGGGTTCCCCCCACATAACTGTTTCCACAAGAGGTCGCTCTTCTCTGCACAAAACATTTTCAGGATTCTTAGACCACTTTAATAGAGAATGCGGATAGCTGCACTGCTTCCCGTTTCTTTCTTCCCACTCCAATCTGCTTCTGAGTTCTGTGGATTTTTGCCTTGGCTCCTCCGCTTCGTGGAGTGACTTCACGGAAGGGTCTGGATAAGAGGGGTGCAGATCCGCTCTCCTGTGTGTGCTGCAAAGGCCAAGAGTGCATTTGTCTACTCCTACCCCAGGAATTCAGTCTTTTTATTACAAACTGCCAAGTCATGGTCCTACTGCAGTTCATCTTTAGATTTCCTAGGATGTGTTGAAATTCTAGGAATCCCACTCAGCAGTTTTACCTCTCCTAAAGCTGTGATGTGGCTCCTTACTGAGTGATTCAGGTATATATAGCTCAGACGGTAAAGAATCCACTTGCAGTAACAAGAGACGGAGGTTTGATCCCTGAGTCGGAAAGATCCCCTGGAGAAGGGAATTGTAACCCACTCCAGTGTTCTTGCCCAGAGAATCCCATGAGGTGGTTGACTTAGAAGGACTGTCTTTCTGTGCAGTTAAACAAGAAAGATGGCTTAGTGTAAATGTTGCAGAAAGTTACCCAGCAGATTAAATGGTTAGCCTGTGGTGAGTACATAGACTCAATGCCTGCAGAACCAGATTGCACTACTGGACTAGAATTAAAAACCACAAGAGTCAGCCTCCAAAGCTGATTATAATAGGCAAACGGGATAGAGTAGCCCCAGACAAATTTAGCAGGGCGCTCAGAAGAAGTACTGACTTCAGATATAAGCAAAAGTGCTCTCGTAGGGGCAGGAGAAGGCAATGGCACCCCACTCCAGTACTCTTGCCTGGAAAATCCCATGGACCGAGGAGCCTGGTAGGCAGTCCATGGGGTCGCTAAGAGTCGGATACGACTGAGCGACTTCACTTTCACTTTTCACTTTTGTGCATTGGAGAAGGAAATGGTAACCCACTCCAGTGTTCTTGCCTGGAGAATCCCAGGGACAGGGGAGCCTGGTGGGCTGCCGTCTGTGGGGTCGCACAGAGTCGGACACGACTGAAGCAACTTAGCAGCAGCAGGGGCAGGAGGGAGGGATGTTATTTGCTCTGTCTTGGTTCAAAATATTAAGTACTGTCTTGAGATCCTCCAAGGCAAAACTCAGCATCAGGACACCACCAGCCTGTCTGTTCAGCTTGCTCTGACCTTCCCCAAGTGAGCGAAGTGCCCTTCATGTGTTGTCATCTGTCCAGTTCAGACCTCTGTAATACGCGCTATTCGTGGTTGGTACTTTGCATGCTCTCTTCTCCTGAGGACAGAGGCTGATTACTTGTAGGTTGGTGTATTTTCCCCACTCTGGTTCCATTCTGGTCCCATGCATACCTTTTTCCCCTCTGGGCGCTCTTTTTTCCTCTTTTTTGAATTCTTTTTCTCAAATACAATGACATAGACTTGCTAATATCTTAAAAAGTAAAGCAAAGAAAAGTAACCGTCACTGAGTGCCTTTTTTGTGTTGGACCCTTCACTGTGTTAGGTGTTTCATAAGCATCTTCTCCGTTAATCTCCTTCCTCTAACAAACTCGGCGAGCTTCTTGCTGTTCAAGTCTTTGCACTCACTGTTTCCTTTCCCTGGAACCTCTTTTTCCTTAAGTGCTCAAGAAGGCGGTTTCCTGTTCTCCTAACAAACGTGTAGTTTATAGGCCGTTCTTCTGTGGCTGAGTTTACTAGGCTGGTGACCCCACTTTCCTCCCAGTGGTGGGTGGGGTCTTGGGGAGGAACTCACTGAGCTCAGCCTGAGGACTTGGACCTCCTCCCTCTCGCTGGGTCCTTGCCCTTCCAGCTGCTCGTCCAGTGCATCCTGGTCACTGGGTGTCTTCTTTTAGTTTACTAATTTATTATAGTTGCTCTGTTTCTTCCTCATGATAACTGATACTTTCATCTAGACTCCATTTCTCCCTAGAAGACGAGGGATTCAATATTTTGGTTAGTTTTCCCCTTAAGCATCATCTGTTTTTCTTTTTAAATTAACATAATTGTATTTATTTATTTATTTTGGCCACTCTGTGTGGCATGCAGGATCTTAGTTCCCTGACTAGGAATCGAACCTATGCCCCTTGCAGTAGAATCACAGTCTTAACCACTGGATAGCCAGGGAAGTCCCTAACCTATCATGTTTTAACATACAGTTTTGTTCTTTATAATCTGAAAGTCTAGATCATACCTTTGTAAACAGATATATATACTTAATTTAAAAACTCATCCGTTTTTACGGCTCTAGTATTAAAACAATATAACCAAGTTCTCATCTTCTGTTATGGGGCTTCCCAGGTGGTGCAGTCGTAAAGAGGTAAGAGATGCGAGTTCAATCCCTGGTTCGAGAAGATTCCCTGGAGTAGGAAATGCCAGCCCACTCCAGTATTCTTGCCTGGAGAATCCCTATGGACAGAGGAGCCTAGTGGGCTGCAGTCCATGGGGTCACAAAGAGTCGGACACGCCTGAGCACATGTATCTTCTGTTATACCTATCTTCTATTTCCAACCTTCAAGGCTCAATTTAAGTCCTAAGTCCTCTGAGGTTTTCTGCACCTTTAGTACCTAACATTAATCTTTCCTGCTCTCAGTACCTATACTTCAGTTTGGCCATTAATCTAAAGAATCTTATTTGTTATTTAATTGCTTTGTCTGTCTGTGTCTTATGTGACTGATGAGATGGTTAGATGCCAGTTGATGGTTGCAGTGTGTTCTTAATTTTGCAGTGTTGAAAAAGAGTCACTTTAAAGGACTTTTTTGAAGCAAAATATTTTAAATATATTTTTCCTAATGGAGTTTTATGTATATTCTTAAACACAGTATAAAAATTATTCATCTGGTTTAGGTTTTCTGAAAAGCATTTTCTTTGACTATAGGATGATTATTTTTCTGTGTTTTTAGTATTCATTTTATTCTCAGTATTCATTTAAGAAGACTAATGTGTTCAGGTATAATGCTCCAAGGAAGTGTTTCAGAAAAGAAAGAATATTAATTATTTCCTGTAGCTGATCTATAAAAAGCCATTTCGGAAAGTACATTCATTTTAATTTTTTATTGGGACTTTGCGGTTGATTTTTACAGTTGCTGTATTAAAGTCATTTTTAGTCTTCTACAGAAAATGTATAAAGGTTTATTTGATAAAATATCAATATTTTAATAGCTATAATTGTCTAAGCATTCCTAATTATGTGTTGAGCTTTGAGCTTCTTACCAGAGCTGCAGTTTCCTGGCAAAGTTTAAACATCAGTCTCCAATCAGTTAGGTTAATCTCTGTATAATATAATTAAATTCATCTGACCTGGTTACTGGGTACATTTTAAATATCAGACTGCTAATCATGACACCACGACGAATATTTCAATTTTAAAGTTGACCTTTTAGAATCAGCCTTTCTTTAATCTGCCAGTTGTACTTAACAGAAATATTTCTTTTAAAAAGTAACCTGACTTAGTTCATGTATTTAATGAGAAAAGAACCAAAGTTATTATAAAATGTGTATAAGGCAAGCTGTCTTAAAAAAACTAATGACATTTCTTTTTCTTTGTAGAGATACTTCCTAGTTGGGAGCAATCATGCAGAAACAAAATACCGTGTTTTGAAAATTGATAGAACAGAACCAAAAGATTTGGTTATCATTGATGACAGGGTAAGTATCTTGACAACCTGAATACAGACAGAAACCTTTGTACTCCTCATTTAATGGATATGAAATATCCTTACAGCGTCTAGCGATGTATACTTTTTTTTTATCATACATCTAAAAATGACAGTTTTTCATGGTTGGCTAGAATTTTTAATCTCTAATCTGGTTTCTAAAATTACAGAAGTCAGAAAGTTTGCCAGAATTATACTTTGCCCTTCATTTTGATTTTTTATGAAGCAAACACTTTGGATAAGATAATGAATATATTTTCTTAAAGGGGTACCATTTTAAGGATCTGATATAACTCTCAATATTGCAGCCACCGAAGAGATTATTTCTTCTTTTTCTTCTTTGATATGAAGCTCCTTGAAGTCAAAAAGGACTTCACTACTGCAGACTTGTTATTATACTGCTCAAAGTGATTGGTAGGGTCACTTCTGATGACTTGCTAGAGAAATGTTAAGCTGCTATTATCCACATGTCATATTATTCAGAGTTGGGACTTAATTCAGGTGGCCCAAAAATATGAGGCTTTTAGTCAAAAGAGAAATATACTAAGGTGGAATTGAACCATTAATTTTAACTCTCAGGTGAGAGCAGCTAACACTTTGTGTTGAAGTTCCTGTCTGAATATTTGTGAATCTGTGTGGATTCCTGGTTTTTCAAAGGTATCAGTAGCTGTAGTTTGGAACTCATTTTCACTAAGCTCTTTGGAAAACTAATTTCTATGTTATAATAATTTTGGATATGTTGTATTTTGTGACTTCTCTTACTCTTGGGTATCATGGTCCTCCTTCACCCACACACATACCATCTGGCAGTATTTATTAATATGATGTAATGATACTTGGCTTTACTTGGGGGTTCGAGTGGCTGATTGGGGATCTCTTTGAGAATCTAAGAAAAGCTATGGGACTTCTCACAAAAATACACATTGCATACAGTTTTAAGGAGTTTATAGATTTCTTGAAACTTGTCTGTGGATTCCTCATACCTCTGAATCTCTGATCCAGAAGATAAGGTTTTGGTATACCTTTTTTAAGTACAGCAATGTGTGATCTAGTAACCACCCTTAATTAACTGCTAATGTTAAAAACTTTGTTGGCTTTTTAGAATTGTAGCTTAGTCCTGCACTTTTATATACTTCTCTGTGAAACAGCTAATGGTGTAAAGCTGTAGGAAACTTTTAATTTTCAGAGGTAAATAAATAATGAATCTAAAAATCAAGCACAACCTTACAGATTAATTTGCTTATTTCTAGCATGTATATACTCAACAAGAAGTGCGAGAACTTCTTGGGCGCCTGGATCTAGGAAACAGGACAAAGATGGGACAGAAAGGCTCCTCTGGGTTATTTCGAGCTGTTTCAGCTTTTGGTGTTGTAGGTAAGGAAGATGCCTCCCTCTTTCAACCTCTTTTTTTCCCCCATATATAGACTACTTGAAGATAGTTTGCAAAGCTCATATTTACATAGGTTTGTAAATGTGACCCACCTTCTGGGTCTTTGGTTATTTAAAAATGAATCATCTATCAACCAGGTATCAAACAGCCTTTATATAATATCTGCTATATGCCCAGGACTGTGCTCAGATTCATACAGGATATGAACAAATGTAGTGACGGTTTGGACCTCTAAGGAGTCTGGCTTGCCAAGAAATGAAAAAGTGAAAATTGGCTTGGACTTGTAAACGTCAGCTGGAAAAACAGATACAGGTAAAACCAGCTTTTAAATTAGAGGAGTTTCTCTCAAGGACACGCTGCAGTGTAAAGTGTCACGAGCCCCTTCTCTGAGTGACAACTGGTTTCTTACTCTCAGAGAAACTTTGTTCTCTAAAATCACAGACAGTCGGAAACTTTGCTCTTTAAAATTGTGTCAGTGAGAGAAAACATCCCCCTGTCGCCTGGATGATCTAAGTCATTTTGACGCAGAGAGGCAGCCTCGGTTGACAAGGCGAGCGCGGAGCTTCAGATAAGGGCTTTCTGGACGCAGCCGACTGCAGCTCTATTCACTTTATTGCTTTCTAGGAAATGAGACCCCGAGTCTGCTTCACATTCCAGACCTGATGTTTATCTCTTTACATTCAGTCTTGCTCTGGTTTGAGCCTCTTCATTTAAATTTTACCTAATCTCTTTCCCAAATCCTATAATAGTGCCTTTACTTATTCACGAACAAGCATAGAAATGGCCTTGGCCTTTAAAGGAGTCCATGGTCCAGCTTGTGGGTGTTTGGGAGATGCCCCGCAGTTCCTCTGGTGCGTTGTCCCTCATGACAGTGGGTCAGAAAACCTGTCTTTGCTCCTGGATTTGTCCCAGGGAGTCTTAGGATGATTGGATTGGACGGGGGTGGGGTGGAGGGGTGGGGGGACAAAACCCAGGGCCCAGGAAACAACTCCAGGACTGGAATTTGGATCCCTGTTGTGTAGTCAATAGTAAATGCTGGAGGTTACATAAGAGGTAGAGATTACATAAGAGGTGGAGAAGACAAGACTCAGGCTGGATCCTGGAGGAGAAGCAAGCTTTGGATGGATGTGGGGAATGGAGGGGAGAGCTCCAGGAGGGGTGACGGCAGAAGCACCGGCATGAAGATGCCCACGGGTCCTGGAATGCTGGCAAGCGCTTGGTGAGGCCAGATCACTGGGGCCTTGGAAGCCAGGCAGAGGGCAGTGTGTTTCAGCTGCCCTGTTGGCATAGCTGTACTTCAAGTCTTTCCCTCTCAACACAAAATTATCTTTCTGCTTCTTAAACCCACTGAACTGTCTGTAATATTTACTGAGTAGTGTCTATAGATATTAACAAAATGAATATGGACTTACCTGTGCTGCATAGTTTCATAGTCCTAGGTTCATTTTTCTGATTAGCACTCTCTATTCAGTGCATGTGTGCTTGCTGAGACTTGGATTATGCCTATTCTGCTATGTTTGAAGTTTGTTTTTCTCGATGTGCTCTCGTAGCCCTTCACGTAGAATCCCTTTAGGTCCGTTTTGTGTCTTAGGCGGCTGCCAGGGAAGGGTGAGAGTGGTCGGTATAGTTAGTTTCTTCTGCATAGGACTGGCGCCCTCTGTGTACCTTCTGCTTAGTCTTGACAATTCCCTTGAGGTTTCATGTTTAATGGATAACATGTGCATGTTAGTGTATGTCAGGCGAGTTCGTGTGTTTCAATTCCATATATTCCATACGTGTTAAATTCCACTTTAAGTGTTACTTAACTCTTAGTCAAAGAAAAAAAATCTAGAAATAAAAAAAGTGTCTTAAATACATTAGGCTTAATCAGATAAAAACTCATTTCTTTAAATGCTAATACTTTATTACAACTTTTGAAAAATGTAAATTTCCTAAGGTATATGTAATATTGAATGCCTAATTAGTCAGAGTTAAATATTCAAAATTGAACCTTCCTTGCTAATTAAGTATAATGAGTTGAAGATCAGTTGTGGGTATGTGTGCTAAATTACTTCAGTCGTGTCTGACTCTTTGCTACCCTGTGTGCTGTA
The DNA here is from genome assembly GCF_042477335.2 of Ovis canadensis. Classification (NCBI taxonomy): domain Eukaryota; kingdom Metazoa; phylum Chordata; class Mammalia; order Artiodactyla; family Bovidae; genus Ovis; species Ovis canadensis. Next base: position 38,555,104 of record NC_091252.1, on the reverse strand, counting down.
GCCACCCAGGCTCCTCTGTCCATGGGATTCTCCAGGCAAGAATACTGGAGTGGGTTGCCACGCCCTCCTCCAGGGGATCTTCCTCACCCAGGGATTGAAGCCGGGTCTCTTCTGTCTCCTGCATTGGCAGGCGGGTTCTTTACCACTAGCTCTGCCTGGGAAGCCCGTTGAACTATATTTTAAAGTAGCTGCCCTTGGGTGTTTTGGAGTTGTATTGGGCAGTTTGCTTTTTACATTAACTGGCCTCTAGATGCTCTCCTGGGCTTCGCAGGTGGTACTAGTGGTAAAGAACCCACCTGCCAATGTAGGGGATATAGGTGACGTGGGTTTGATCCCTGGGTCAGGAAGATCCCCTGGAGGAGGGCATGGCAACCCACTCCAGTATTCGTGTCTGGAGAATCCCATGGACCAGGGAGCCTAATGGGCTACAGCCCATAGGTCGCAAAGAGTTGGACATGACTGAAGTGACTTAGCGTGCATGCACGCATGCAGATGGTGTACTGTGTTACTTTAATGGTACTTTGATCATTCTTCACTGTTCTGGGCATCTTTGCTTTTAGCGATATTCCTTGCCTCATTTTAAATGTATTGATAACTAAGCTTGTAAAACCATAGCTTTATCCATGGCAGCCCACTTCAGTACTCTTGCCCGGAAAATCCCGTGGACGGAGGAGCCTGGTAGGCTGCAGCCCATGGGGTCACTAAGAGTCGGACACGACTGAGCGACTTCACTTTCACTTTTCACTTTCATGCATTGGAGAAGGAAATGGCAACCCACTCCTGTGTTCTTGCCTGGAGAGTCCCAGTGACGGCGGAGCCTGGTGGGCTGCCGTCTATGGGATCGCACAGAGTCGGACACGACTGAAGCGATTTAGCAGCAGCAACCAAGTTTATAGCCAAATAAATATTCATTTTATACACAGCTATTAATAAACTTTGGATGAGGACTGAAGATATTGCCATGTTTCTCTTAGGTGGCATTCTTAGATATTGTGGTATATTTCTATCGCAATTTGAGGCCCCTTTGAGACTCTCCTTGGATGGTGAAGTGACTATAAGGTTGACTTGCCGGTAAAGTGACACGGTAATGTACTTAGTAATCATTTATTACCTTTGTGGACATGCACTTTATTTATTCTAATTCAACCATGCTTAGAATGTTTGAAGAGTAAATAAGGACTTAATAAAAGGCTATGATTTATCTAGTATTGGATAGACTAATGAGGGCTACTGAAATAGCAAAACGCAAAGTAAGGGCAACTGAAATAGCAAAACACAAAATACTTAACCTTGGAAATATAAGTAGTCTGATTGTCAGAATAAGACGTGTGAAAGGACTTGAATGGTTGTCTTCTGTTCTGCAGCTGAAGTATTTTCTGTCTCAATTTTTTCAGCATGCCCAATTTGTGAATAGTATTTTTGCTGGACTGTTTTGAACTGTTACCATGGTTAATTTAATGCACAGTCTATAAGAATCTAAAGCTATGCTTCTCAATTGTCTACAGTAAAGGACCAGTCTTTTTTCCAGCAATGTGTCAAGACCAACACAAGAGCCTACTGGGCGTAACTTGTCATCAGCTTGGACCACGTGTGACTCACCACATAAGTTCATAATATCCAAACTAGTCTTGTCTGTTCAAGGCAGGCTCGTTGATGATGAACTCTGATGTTCCCGACCCTTCCTTTCAGTTTGTTTGCATTTCTTTTCATGGACTGCTGCTGAAAGCTCGCGGACCATCTCTGGTCCCTAGACATGGACTGAGCCTGCCCTGTAGCTGTGGTGCCCATTTATGATTTGCTCCTTTGTGGTTTGACAGCCAGGAGGTTTGGGAGACCACCAGATAGGTCGTGAGCATCGCTCACCCAGGTTTCTTTTGTTTTTAAGCTCCTGCCTGTGACACACTACCGACGGCAAAGCTGCAGGGTCAGAAAATCCATCAGTGGGTGCCAGGTGCTGGGGGTGGGAAGAGTGGATGGACGTCAGAGGAGCCTGAGGGGGTGTTTTTGGCGTGATGGGAATATTATTTTCGTCTCAGCAGTGGTTACAAGACTGTGTGAAAGTGAAAAGCGTTAGTTGCTCTCACCCAGTTTTAATGTGGCCCTGGGACGTTTGGGTGGAGGCCTGGAGTCCGTCCTTCTCTCGGTGCTCTGGCCATCCAGCTCCTTTGGGTATGTGTCCTTTTTCCGCCTGTGTCACCGTGAGAGGATGCGTTTGTAAGCTGCTAGTAGGCTGAGGGGGAGTGGTAGAGTAAGTGTCTTCATAGTAGACCAAGTGATGGGCTTGGTTGTTCTTTAAAGCAGCACCCTTAGAAACAGATCGCAGAGTCAAGAGAAAGGGAAGACGGCAATGGCACGTGGGCCTCGGCTCGTGAGGGGATGATAGGTTTGGTGTTAGGGTGTCACTTTGGTCCCTTGTGGTTTTTGATCCGTCTCTGTCAGAGTGCAGAGAAGCTCTGAAGAGTGACCAGCTGACAAGGTGACTGAGGAGGATGCTGCCCTCTTCCCCGTTGGTGAGCTTGTGGGGTCCTCTCCAGCCCCCAGAACTCCACCCAACTCCATCCTCTCACACTGCCCCTTTTTATTTACCTTGTTTGGCGTCCATCACAAACGACGCAGCCTTTTCTCCTTGGAGGAAAAGCAGTCACTTTTGCGTGATGACCGTCGTCTAGGCTTCTGGGAAGAACCTGGGGAAACTGGTCTGGGATCAGAAGTGCATAGAATGAAGATGAAAAAACTTGTCCTGGCTTTTCATGTGTTAAAATGGTGATGAGGCTGACTTTTCACAGAGGTCTGTGCCAGACTGAAGCCTTTTAACTGTTGGCTGTATTTGATGGGAACCTTTAAAAAAAACAAACGAGTGACATTTCCAATTGGTAGTAAAAAGAAAATAATCTCATAATATGCAAAAAGCACTTATGATGGTAGAGAGTGTTCTTTTGTACAGTATATTTACTTCATTAAAAATATAAAGGGATATGTAGGATGAAATAGTCTAGAATTGAAAACATGAAATTCAATTGGAATGCAGGTTGGGGGAAATTATTACAGAGAGGTTTTTTTCCTTATGTAAAAAATACATAACAAGAACAAAAGGAAAACTGATTTATCTTGGAAATATTTATTACTTAAACTCAATTAGATTCCCTTTTTGGGTGTTTATGCTGCTTCCAGGACCCTTGATTTTGTAGGTTTTGGCCTTCTGAAAGGATAACTGCTTCCTGCTGCTGCTGCTGCTGCTAAGTTGCTTCAGTCGTGTCCGACTCTGTGTGACCCCACAGACGGCAGCCCGCCAGGCTCCCCTGTCCCTGGGATTCTCCAGGCAAGAACACTGGAGTGGGTTGCCATTTCCTTCTCCAATGCATGAAAGTGAAAAGTGAAAGAGAAGTCGCTCAGTTGTGTCCGACTCTTTGTGACCCCATGGACTGCAGCCTACCAGGCTCCTCCATCCATGGGAGTCTCCAGGCAAGAGTACTGGAGTGGGGTGCTATTGCCTTCTCCTAACTTGCTTTTAATGACATTGACGTTGAGCTTTATTTCCTGTTTTATGTCCTTTAGCTTTAGTCAGGGAATTTTGGGCTAGTCTACAAGTGAAAGTAGCCAGATGCATCACTCAGTCATGTTTGACTCTTTGGACCCTATGGACTATAGCCTACCAGGCTCCTATGTCTGTGGAACTCTCCATAATATTGGGGAGTATTGCCATTTCCCTCTAGTGGGGAGGAGCACAAATGAACATTTTTTAAAAAATGTGCTTTGTGGCTCTCCAGAATACTTTAATAGCAGTAACGTGGTTCATTAAAATCCTTATGGTATCTTTCTCTTAAGTATTTTGGCTCATTTACATTAGTACGTTCAATTACTAATCTCAACTAAGAATAACATGGCACAGACTATGGGTATTTGCCAATTCTAGAGCAAAAATTTATGGCCCCAAGATTCTAGCTCAGACTTTATAGAGTGCAACACTCGGAGAGAGAGAAAGAGGGCAAGTGCAAGTGGGACACCCACACGCGCACACAAGACAGTTTTGAAAAAACATGAGGCTGTATATGTAAGGTCCTTGGTTGAGTTTCTCTTTCAGGGCTTTGAATAAGTTACCCCACAGCCTTCTGGCCTCTGTTGTTTCTGGTAGGAAGTCAACTGTGTGTGACCATATCTGACTCCCACAGTGAGTGAGCTGGGGTGACAGGATCCGGTATCTGTGCTGGGATAGAGCCTCACTCTACAAGTAGGAGGCGGGTAGAAGAAAGGAGCCCCCGGGTTTCAGGTGTACTTGCCTGGAATAAAGAATTTGCAGCACAGAGCTGGAGGGGGTGAGAAACGCTGGTGGCCTGCACCTCCTGAGCAGAAGCCGGAGCCCTAGACTGAGAGCTGGGGAGGGGAGAGGGACGCCTGCTGGGAGTAGACACCCATCACGCAGAATTGGGAGAAGGGCGTAGGAGGGAAGCAAGCTGTGGTTCAGATGCCACAGACTGACTGGTCTTTCCAAGATCTAGCAGAGTTCTTTGAATAAATGTTTCTCCATTTGCTGTATGCCATTAGGAGAATTTCCAGAAACTGTCAGTGTTTTGTTTTTATAATTTTCACCAGTCACTGGGGAGAGGGTCTGCTGAGTTTCTTACAGAGCTGGTTCAGAAGTGTGCCCCTCTCCCTCCCCCAGCCACCAAGGCAAAAGTTCTGGGAGCCAGCACATTTTTAACCCAAGACTTCATGGTAACTAGTGTGTGGTTGGGAATTTAATGTTACTGAACCTTAACACATATGGTCTTCCTATAATCAAATTGTTCAGAGTGGTATTTTTAAGTGAGATAAATATTTCTAGAAAATAATTCTAAAACAGCTGAAAATTTATATGGTTGTAAATCAGAGAAATAATAAAGCAGGAAATATGTCAGAGTCTTTTGCCTTTTAAATATGTATCTGAAAGCATTGCTAAGTGTAGGAGGTGTATTTATCTTTCTGTTTTGTTGTTGTTGTGTAGGTTTTGTCAGGTTTTTAGAAGGCTATTATATTGTGTTAATAACCAAAAGGAGGAAGATGGCAGATATTGGAGGTCATGCAATATATAAGATTGAAGATACAAATATGATCTATATACCCAATGATTCTGTACGGATTAGTCATCCTGATGAAGCTAGGTATGTACTGGTGGTAACTGCTGTTTTTGTATCTATAGACCAATTGAAAAGCAAAATATAGTCAATAGATTATAAATCTTAAAATGTAAATACTGGCTCAGAATGCTACAGCTTTTGTTCAAGTGCTATTGAAGACCCATGATAATTGATTTGGGCAAGAATCAATAATGGCTGCTAAAACCATTAAGTGAGAGGTTATTGTTGACCTACTGTACTTCATGAATACCTCAACATACTGTACTTTGTGAATACTTTTTATTATTTACAAAGAGAAAAAAATGACAAACATACTTAACCAAATGGTCAAACTTGGCATCACCAGTAATGAGACAAAACTGACATTATTTGCCTCTTAATATGAAGCAGTGGGAAGGACACCAATAGCCTGCGTAGTTTTCTTACTAAAATTATTTAAATTGAATCTAGGCATGATAAAAATATTTAAATTGGATCTAAGCATGAGGAAAATAATCAGACAAATCCACATGTGGGACTTTCTGTAAGACAGCTGGCCCAGACCCTTCAGGAATGTCAGTGTTGTGAAATACAGGAAGAGCCAGAGGGTTAGGTTTTAGAATAACCATGACGGGCGCAGCACTTGAGTTTCTGTTGGATCCTGGATTAAAATATGTGCACAGTGTGTACACACACAGGCGCAGAGCTGTAAAGGACTTTACTGGAGTGGTTTTATATGAACTATACACTAGGGGGTATTGGGTCAGTGTTAAATTTTGGGTGTATAGTGACATTGTGGTTATTTAGGAGATTGTCCTTGTTCATAATAGATACATAATATTAAGATAAATAATATTTAGGACTGTCATCATGTCTGGTTCTTACTGTAAATGGTTTAGAAAAATAAAATGTACTTGTGTATTTAAAGAGAGAGGATGCCTATATGTATAAGGAGAAATATTTAACAGTGAATTCAGGTGAAGGACTTACTGCTATTCATTATACTATTTCCCCCCACCCCAATTTTTCTATGCATTTGAAAGCTTCAAAAAGTTGTTTGGGGAAATTATTGGAACCTGGGGCATATGGGGAAAGACTGTTAATAAATAATAAATTGATAGAGAAAATGCTAGAATTGATTTGATATTATAAAGGCTCAAAATGGAACAAAGTTAGGCATGTTTATGAGTTTTTAAAAAATAGCGGCTTAGGTTTTAATTACATTTCATACCTTTATAGTGTTGTTCTAGAACATGAACCAGAATTTAAAGGTGATGTGGTTTTCTTGCTTAAAACCTTGTTAGATAGTGGTTTTCTGGAACTTTGTGACACTCTCCTTGATGTTTGGAAGTGGGGTAAAAAAACAATTTTGTTTCGGACAAGAGTAAGAGTTTACCAGATAAAGCTTGTCTTATATTAACTGAAAAAAATTATATCCTATGTAGTTTACTGTCATTTTCCCCCAGTTTTATTGAGATAAAATTAACATATGCCACTGTGTAAGTTTAAGGTGTTCAGCATAATGATTTGACTTATGTATATTATGAAATGATGACCACAATGTAGTTAGCATCCATCATCTCATAAAGACACAATAAAAAGAACTTTTTTTTCCCTGTGTTGAGAACTTTTAGGATCTACTCTCTTAACTTTCATATATATTATAACAGCAGTAACTGTAGTCATCATATTGTTAACTATAGTAATCATTTTTTTAAGGTATCTACGAATATTCCAAAATGTGGACCTATCCAGCAATTTTTACTTTAGGTAAGTTTGAGCTTATTTTTACTCTGTCTCTTAAATGTTTATATTATTTCCTACAGGGTAAAAAGAGAATCAGAGAACACAGTAGTACTTTGATTATTCCTTTTTAAAAAAAATAGCCAAATCTTTTCATCCGAAACAATATAAATACAAGTATTCCTCCTTTTAAAAATCTAATTTTTGAAATTTTAAATGGATAAATTAAATGGTAATTATTCTTACTATGAAAAATAATCTTTTCATTATGATTTTAAAGAAATACTTTTATTTTGTAATTTTTTTGAGTTTGAAGATATTTATACTTCTGAATTTTTCAATATTATCATCATATCCAAAACAGGAAATTTTAAAATTCCTGCATCCTTTATTCAAATGAGAGTGGCAATAATAATTTAAAATTATACACTGATCTTTTATTTTTTACAGAAGAGCAAATTAAAGATTGAAGAAATTAAATTACTTACTCCTGTAGGACTGGCAAGAAGCACTCTATTAAAAGTAATTATTGCCAGTTCTCAAATACACATTTTCATCTAGCACACCAAATAGAAAATGTCACAAGGTACTAAATCTAGAGATTAGCACATAAACACACAGTTGTTGAATTAATTAAGGGCCAAACTCTAAAACATTAACAAAACAAATATTGAAAATCCTGTCCATTTCTGCAAATTTTTAAAAATTTTTATTGGAGTATAGTTGATCTATGATATTGTACGTGTTTCTGCTGTACAGCAGCGTGAGTCAGCTATATGGGGAGAGGGGATATATGTATCTACTCTGTTTTTTTTAAGGTTCTTTTTCCATATAGGCCATTACAGAGAACTGGTCACAGATATAGAAAACAAACTTACATTGCTAAGGTTAAGTGAGGAGAGGAATAAATTGGGAGATTGGAATTGACATACACACACTATTATATGTAAAATAGACAACTAATAAGGACTTACTGTATAGCACAGGGATCTCTACTCAGTACACTGTAATGGCTTATTTTGTAATTTTGAATTACAAAAATTAAATCTGCGTTGTCTATATACAGGGAGGTAGGAGGGGGATTCAGGGTTGGGGGGGACACATGTATACTTGTGGTTGGTTCATGTCAATGTATGGCAAGAAGTATCACAATATTGTAAAGTAATTATCCTCCAATTAAAATAAATAAAATTTTAAAAAGTTTATATATAGAGTTGTAACCGTTTCACAGTTTTCAGTTAACAGTCTAGTAAAAATTAGGTAAAAATAAACTCAAAATAGGGAGAACTTTAGCAGTACCAACATATTGTTGTTGGCATTGTAAATTAATAATTTTCCTGGAGAGGAATGAAGCATCAAGTATGTATGAAAATATATCTGAAGAAAATAAATCAGGAGGGAAAATATTATTCCCTGTTTGTAAAGGCACTAGCTTTTCAGATAGCTTCTCTATCATGGCCCAAACAAGCAAACCAACCAATGCAGAGACAACCCAAATATGGTGAATTGAAAAATAAGCAAGTAAATTATAGCAGAGCATCCCGAGAGAGTGTTACGCTATCACTGAAGTGACCACCATGCAGGCTGGTATATAGCAAGTTATTGTGCTGCATGGAAGATTCTGTCACTTACAGTGTCCAAAGTAAAATGTAGAACACAAAATCGCATGTATCAATGGACTTGGGTCATAGGACTAAGAAGAGGACCCAGAGTGTTGTAGCTGTTGGCATTATGTACTATTAGGGTGCTTTGCATTATTTTAAGTTTATTTTTAAACTCTTAATATAGTTAACCATTTATTTATTTATGAAATAAAAACATGTACTATGTAGAGTGGATTATGTCTTCATGATGTGAAACTGATGAAAGTTAATTAATTTAGCAATAGTATAGTGAAGGGTTTCTAAAGAAATAATTTTCACTTCCACGAATGTTTATTGAAAGTGTATTTCCATTGTAGTTGTCTCCATCATTTGCTTTTCAGCCATTATTGCTGAATTGTTTATAGTCTCTCTGAGGTACTACTGAAGCTCAGTGGAGCTGAGCTGTTAGGAGTGATTTCTCCTTCAGGGTTTTCAAGTTCATCTGCATTCTCGTACTGAGTTCTTCTCAAGTTATTCCACAAGTAAAAAATATGAGGTTAAAGACTTTAAAAAAATGTTATATTACATTCTTAAGGTTCAGCTAGGATAAATCAGTTGTCTTAAATAGGAAAAGTTGATTGTTAAAAGTAAAAGCCCAGTTTCTCACCCCACCCCCAGCTTTATTGAGAGATTAATGACATCTGTAAGTTTAAGTCGTACAATGTCATGGTTAGATACATGGATGTAGCGCAGAATGATTACCACAGTGTTGGTTAACAACTTCATCCCAAAACACAGTTGTGATTTTGTGTGTGTGTACTGATAACACTTGATTTACTCCCTTAACACATTTCAAGCACATAATTCAGTATTGTTAATTACAGTTACCATGCTGTACGTTAGATAACCAGATCTTATTTATCTTATGGCTAAGAGTTTGTACTCTTTGACCGATAGTTCTCCATTTCCCCCAGCCACTGGCAACTACCATTTTTTTAATATACCCTACATGTTATTTACCTGTTCCTTTGTTAATTTATTAATCTGTTCATTTGTGGTTGTTGCCTCATCTGGGTATCTTGATTAATTCTGCAGTGAGCATGGGGGTGCAGATAGCTCTTTGAGACGGTGATCTTTTTTCTTTTGGATATATAACCAGAAATGGGATTTCTGGATCAAATGGTAGTTCTGTTTTTAATTTTTAAGGAACTGCTATTTTATTTTCCATAATGGCTACACCAGTTTATGTTCCCACCAGCAGTGCAAAGTGTTCTCTTTTCTCTATATCCTTGCCAACCCTGCCGTTTCTTGTTTTAATAATAGCCATTCTAATAGGTATGAAGTGACATCTCATTGTTTTCTTGATTTGCATTTCCCAATGTGATGGTGAGCATCTTTTCATGCATTTATTGGCCATTTGGGAAATGTCTATTCAAGTCGTTTGCCCATTTAAAAATTGGATTATTTGTTTGTCGTTGAGTTGTATGAGTTCCTTATGTATTTTGGTGGTCAGCCCATTAACAGTTAGATGGTTTGCAGGTATTTTCTCCCATTCAAAAAGTTGCCTTTTTATTTTGCTCGCTCTTTCTCTGGGCAAAGCCTTTTATTTTGATGTTTCATTTGTTTGTTTTTGCTTTTGTTGCTCGCACTTTTGGTGCCATGTCCAAAAATAATATTTGTGAAGACCAATGTCAAGGAGCTTTTCCCTGTGTTTTCTTTTATTAGTTTATAGTTTCAAGTCTTACATTTAAGTCTTTAATCCATTTTGAGTGAATTTTTGTGAGTGGCATAAGACAGGGGTCCAGTTTCATTCTTCTGCAGGTGGTTGTCCAGTTTTCCTAACACACTTATTGAAGAGACCATCCTTTCTCCATTTGTCTTTTGGAAAACAGGTTGTCAGTCACTCAGTCATGTCCAACTCTTTGAGACCCCATGGACTGTAGCCCGCCAGGCTACACTGTTCATGGAATTCTCCAGGCAAGAATACTGGAACAGGTGGCCATTCCCTTCTTCAAGGGATTCTTTCCAACCCAGGGATCAAACCCAGGTCTCCTGCATTGTATTGCAGGTAGATTCTTCACTGTCTGAGCCACCAGGAAGCCCATCCTTCCTCCAATCGTCACTTTGGCTCCCTGGTTAAATATTAGTTGACTGTGTATCTGAGTGGTTTTATTTCAGGGCTCTCAATTCTGTTCCATTGGTCTAGGTGTCTTTTTTTTTTTTTCAATCTCAGTAACATGCTGTTTTGATGCTATAACTTTGTAATGAAGTTTGAAATCAGGAAGTTTGATGCCTCCAGCTTTGTTCTTTCTTAAGGGTGCTTTGACTATTAGGAGTCTTCTGTGGTTCCATACAAATTTTAGAATTGTTTTTTTCTATTCCTGTGGAAAATGGAATTTTGATACAGCTTGTATTGAATCTGTAGATGGCTTTGGGTAGTATGGTTATTTACACAGTATTAATTCTTCTGTTTCATGAACACTGGGTTTCTCTTGTGGCTCAGATAGTAAAGAATCCGTCTGCAATGTGGGAGATCTGGATTTGATCTCTGGGTTGGGAAGATCCCCTGGAGAAGGGAAAGGCTACCCACTCCAGTATTCTGGCCTGGAGAATTCCATGGACTGTACAGTCCATGGGGTCACAAAGAGTTGGACACGACTGAGCGACTCCCACTCACTCTGTGAACACTGGATATCTTTCCATTTATTTGTCTTATTCATTTATTTTATTCATGTCTTGTAATTTTCAGTATACAGATCTTTTACTTCTTTGGTTAAATTTATTCCTAAGGTTTTTTTATGCTCTTGTATATGGGATTGAGAAACCAACTTCTTAATACAGTTTTTATCTTTCTGAGATCAGATGCTAATAAAATTAATGGCTCTGTCAAACAAATTTAACAGATTAAATTAACAGATTAAATAAAAATCAATTTCAAATTATATTAATAAACTAAAGAAGAAATAATAATGTGTGAGAATCTCTGAAGTTGTAACCATTTTAAAGTATGACTATAATACTTTCAAATTTGTATAACTTAAGAAATTCTAGATACTGTCTGAAATTCTGTGCTAAAAATATATAGCTTAAGATAGTTATAAAAGTTGCTGATTTTGTGCAAATTTTATTTGCACAGACTGTTATAATTTTTTTAATGACATGCTTCTCAAACATGTTTCACTCTAGTGGCTTGTGTTATTTGCTTATTCTTATTTTATTACTAAATAAGTTACGGTGCCACCATTAGTAATTAATATAATTATTTTCATTCATAGGTAAACTGGAGTACAGACCTTGTATAATACTATTAGAGTAGATATTATAGCATTTTTAATAGTCCATTCAGATACATATAAAAGTATGACTTTGTTATACAAGACTATGAAGTTAGATTAATTTCAGTGTGAAGCACAAAGTGCATATGCAAATCAGTGAATGTAGGTTACTAACATTTTATTGTTTTTCTAGTTATGCAAATGCCTAAGTCATGTAATGATTTTTAAATTTCCAATTATATTCATGATTTACTATGTTTAAGGTGCTTATTTGAACAACATTGCTTCTGTTGTTGGTGCTAACTAATTCAGTTCATAATTAGGTGCTAACTAATTTAGTTCATAGGTTTTAATTCCTTCTGGGAGCCAAGATTATGAAATATGTTTTGCTTTTCTAATTCTTATTAAGCTTTCTCTTCTCAGTTACAGCTATGATTTGTCCCACTCACTTCAATATAATCTCACAGTCTTGCGAATGCCCCTGGAGATGTTAAAGTCAGAAACCACCCAGACTCGCCAGGAGAGTTTCGACATCTTTGAAGATGAAGGATTGATTACACAAGGTGGAAATGGTAGGTGGTTTTCAACACATCCAATATATGTTAATGTAACATCTATGAAACGGCATCTCATTAAATTCACTCACATTTCCTTCACATTTCTCCTTTCCTATTTGCTCTTTGTCCTCTCATGAAGTTGCTTCAGATATATGAATTCATATAAACAAATTCATTTTTATAGAGATCATGGTGGTGGTTTAGTTGCTAAGTTGCATCTGACTCTTGTGACCCCATGGACTGTAGCCTGCCAGGCTCCTCTGTCCATGGGATTCTCCAGGCAAGAATACCTGAGTGGCTTGTCATTTCCTTCTCCAGGGGATCTTCCCGACCCAGAAATTGAACCCGGGTCTCCTGCATTGCAGACAGATTGTTTACTGCCTGAGCTATGAGGGAAGTCCAGAGATCATGTATTACCAAATTGATTTCATTTGTGGGCAAGCCAGAAAATTGTATGCTGATGTTTTCTAGCAAAATTTCATGCACCTTTTATGGAATACATTCAACTTTGGCTGGAGAATTTTCTTTTTTAATATTGAAGAATACACACCACCACCTATTTTTCTTCATAGAGACCAATTGTGTATGAGTTGAATTGTAGAAAAAAGTTACCCTGGGTTGCCTGTTGCAGCCTAGACATTTATGTATCATATCTCTAATCCTCGTAAAAAACTACTCAGTAGGTGTAATGCTGCTTTCACATAAATAAAGGCTAAGTAGGAGGCCGAGACCTAGAGGTTAAGATCACAAGGCCAGTGTCCAGAGGAACCCTTGCAGAAGGTCAGAGGCTGTTCTGACTTTGACTGGTCTCAGCTTGACCCACCTGTCCCTCCTACAGCCTGCTTCTGTCAGGACTGTTGTGGGGTTACTGCAGGACCTGTGTGTGACTAGTCTAGGGTGACCCTGGGGATCTGGGACTAACCAGCCACACAGTAGAATGGGTACCTTTATCCCTAGATTTAGGGATTGGTCTAGCGCTCTAAGGCCAGAGACATTGCCAGAGTGAATGTTGTAAAGGCATTGCTTCAGATGTAAAGTTAAGACCATTTAGCTGAATTGGCCTTACTGTGGGAACAAAAAGTCAGTAGTGCCTTTGGGTCCCTTCCTCAGTGCCACTTCTGTGACAGTGATGAAGATGTGGGTGCAGAGGTCGAAGGTAAATTCCAGAAGATTTGTCCTTGCAGGACGCTCAGGAAGAGGCTGTGCTCTGTTAGCCTTTTGCCAGAAGTTCTGGTCCACTCTAAGAAGACTGAGACTTACTTCAGCTGAATGCCATCTCTGTTAATTGCCTTTGACTCTTGTTCATTTATTAGATTGACTATCACTTGAGCTAAAGCAAAACCCTGTGCACCCTCCCTGCCCCAAAACATCTAGATCACAGAAGTTTGCTGTGGTTCATATGAATTGTAATCTGTGCCCCTTGAGGCAGGTGGAGGGTAAGATAATGTGTACTTAAATATTTTTCACATCATCTCTTCTAAATATTGTTCTTAGTAATAGAAAAGCTAAAAGCATTAGTAAGTATGTACTGTGTGTCATCTTCCATTTGAATCTGAGTATCTGTACTGAGATCTCAATTAAGACTCCAAAAGCTACCTAACATTTTACTATCAGTCGAGCAGTTCTACTTGATAGATACGAATAAACTGTGTATTAGGTTTTTATGACTGCCGTAAGAAATTTCCACAAACTCAGTGACTTAAAACTATACACATTTATTATCTTACAGAAGTCAAAGTCCAAAAGAGATCTTGGTGGACTAGAGTTAGAGTGTTGGTAAGGCTGCATTTCTTTCTTGAGACCCTAAGGAAAAAGCCATTTCCTTGCCCTTTCCATCTTCAAAGCCAGCAATGGCTGGTGGAGGATTGCCCACATGACATCACTCTGACACTCTCACTCCTGTTCTCCTCTTTCACTCACAATGCCCATGTGATTACAGTGGGCCCTGTTGGACAATTCAGAAGAGTCTGCCCATCTTAATTAGCAACCTTAATTCCATCTGCAGCTTTAATTTCTCATTGCCACGTGACATAACTTACTCATGGGTTCTGGTGATTAGAACATAGATATTTTTTCTGTGGGGAAGGGACGCTACTACTACACAGGGGGAAACTGATAGGAAAGAGAAAGCGCGGGCAAAAGTTGTCTGCGTAGGTAGAAAAGGAAAATAATACATTTTTTAAAAAGTATTTAATGTGTCAGGCAGCATGTTAGTCACTTTGCATATATTATATTTTTTAAAAATCTGAATTATATCTCTGAGCTGAGTGGTATCATCATTTTACAGTTTGGAAAATTGAGGTTCTGAGATGTTATGTAACTTGCCAAAGGTCACAGAGCTGGTAAGTGACAAAGACAGGACTGCTATCCATTATTCATGCTCAATGTAATGTCATTGAAGGGGCAGAGAAGGCTCACTTTTTATAAATAAAACCAAAGAGCATTTGTCATAGTGTATATAAACACTCTTAACATACATGTTTTGAGAAGAAAAATAGTATTGCTTGTCTCTAAGCAGAACGGTTATAATCTTTTAAGCCATTATTTTTATACTTATTTCTCATTTCATACTTTATATAAGCTTTGTAAAACTTACTGCTATTTAGTAAATTTATCTGGATATCCTGAAATGATGCTTGATGAAATTAATTTTGTCATATCAAAAAAGCTTGATATAATAATAACGACCACTTACGGAATTATGAGTAAGACACTAGACTTGTTCTGAGCGTTTCATGTGCATTATCAACTTGCCTTTACAACAGTCACACGGAAGGGGCACGCATGAGCAAACGGAGCACTGAAATAAGTGACCCGCTTGAACACACCTGTCACCCTGCTGGCAAGGCAGAGCTCAGATGTGGACCCAGGCACTGTGACACTAGAGCCATGCTCCCAGTCACTGCTCCTGCTGTCTGTCAGCCTCATTCATGTATTTGTACGTGTGTGTCCCTAATTTCCCAGTTGTTTGCTTTTCTCTAGGTTAAAAACTCTCACAGATCAGAAAAATGTGCTTTTTCTTTAACTTTGTACAGAATCAGCACAGTGTTCTGGGCAATGAGATGAGTTATAGCCACTGAAAACAGCAGTGGTATTTATCAGACATTTTGAAATTAAAAAACAAAAGTTTGAGAGCTTAAAAATGAATTGAATGTCCACCAATTTCCTTATCTTCCTGATACCAACTCTTATTTTTTCAGGTGTATTTGGGATCTCTAGTGAACCTTACATGAAGTACGTGTGGAACGGCGAACTTCTAGATATAATTAAAAATACTGTCCATCGTGACTGGCTGCTATACATTATTCATGGATTCTGTGGGCAGTCAAGTATCCTTTTTTAAAACATTAAGATACATATTATTTATGCTATACCAGTTTGTAGAAAGCTGTATATGAATTATAAGATCATTACAGTTATCTGTGCACCCTGCAGATAGGTTACAATGACGCATTCTGGGTGGTTGAAATACAAAGAGGAATGCAGATCTATTATGTCTGCTGCTGCTGCTGCTAAGTCGCTTCAGTCGTGTCCGACTCTGTGCGACCCCATAGACGGCAGCCCATCAGGCTCCCCTGTCCAGACAGGTAAACAACAAGGAAGAAAGTGCTCTGGGCACAGAAAGTGCAGTAGGTAGTGTCATTCTTACCTAAGAGCAGGAGCAGAATCGCTAACAGGAGGGGAGGATGGGGCCAGGCTCATAGGAAGAGTTGAACTTGGCTTGACTTGATCAAGAAGCGGGCCTTGGCAGTGAGACTGTGGGTTGGGGAAGCACTGTGAGTGTAGAGATGGAAAAGTTTATGGGAGTGTACTTGTGGTTTGTGTATAAAATGCCTGGGAGGTGCAATGGGGTGGGAAGGAGATGAGTTAGGGGGGAGTCAGACTGCCAATCACCAGATTACTTTGGTGGTCGGATGAAGGACTTTGGGTTTGGTGCTAGAATCTTTGAAAGTTTTTTTCAAGAGGGTAACATACAAATTAGTACTTAGGAAGCTTGGGTGGGTAACCATTTCCAAAGTGTGTTGGTCACTCCATTATGACCCACTGTTTGTGACCCTGTGGACTGTAGCCCTCCAGGCTCCTCTGTCCATGGAATTCTCCAGGCAAGACTGGAGAGGAATGCCATTCCCTCCTGCAGGGTATCTTCCCAACCCAGGGATCAAACCTGGGTCTCCTGCGTTGCTGGTAGATTCTTTACCATCTGATCCACCCTAGACCAAGAGACATGCATTAGGAGAAGATTGCAGTGGTTCAGGCATAATGTAATGAAGATCTGGATTGGGAAGAGTCATAATAGATTAAATAGACATAGATTGAGCTTGGTGTTAAGCTGGTAAATCAATCTTATAAATATCATTTGTCGTTTTATTTGATTTCTAGGTATATTGAATGTGTTCTTATGAGGCTTAAGAAGGCAATGTCTACTTTTTAGAAGTGGTGTTAAGTGTTTTCCTGCCCCTTTTAGAGATCCTGAAGAACATTTGTACACCTAGCATGCTTTCTGGTTGACAGTCTTCCTTGTGTCTTAGGTTTGTTAAAAACTTAGAGGGAACACTATAAAGGAGAGGTTGTTTTGAGACCACTGAGTGGATGAATGTGATTAACCAATGACGTGCTCTCTTGCACCAGAAGGGAGTCAAAGGGTAGAGTTGGAGAGGTTGGCCTTGGAGAAGACCTGATTTGCCTCCTTTGTGGCAAATGAGGGTGAGGAGAGGCTAGATGAAGATGCAGAGGACTTTGGGAATGAATTTGGTGAGATTTGTGTGTTACACGTAAAATGGCTCATTACCTTATACTCATTTTCAACCAGTGAGTGGTATTATCTGCTTGATCATTCACTGAATAATGAGATTTGGCCCCCAAATTACTATATATTTTTCCAAAAGTAGAATCAACCTGGAAAAAACACACGGTTTCCACCACCAAGGCCTCTAAAGAGAAGGTGCTACAGTTTCTAAGGGCAGCTTCTAAAAAGTAATTCTAAACTGTCTTTTATTTTTCAAAAGCTAACTCAGGCCTGGCATGTATTAAGTACAATAAATGGTTGTTTCTTTAAAGTAGTAAATAGCACCATAGATTATAATTTTAAAGCTCATTAGTTGAAATGATGAATCCAGTCTCCCAGTTAACAAGCATTTAATGAATTCTGGAATCTACATGATGGTAACAGTCATTGCTATTTATTGAATGTTTGCTATAAGCCAGGCACACATTGCACACATTACCTAACCCAGTCTTCCCAACCACCTAATAAAATTGGTTACTTTTTTTTTTTTTCGCACTTACACCATTTTACAGAAGATGAAACTGAGGTTCAGAAAGTTAACTAAGGTGACAATATTAATTGAAACTTTATTTTGGTTAAACAGTTCCCAGTGTTCAGTTTCGCAGTTAGATGACAAATTTGGGTGCTCTCACAGTATTAATACTAACTCCATTCCCTCAGAATTAGCTATTGCTTCATAATTTAAACACCCTGTTGATGGAGAGGTGCTCAGTTTGATAGGTGTATGGTCTCTGAAGAATGAAGAAGGATTAACTGTACCTTTTACATTCTTACCTGGCTGCAAGGAGGGACCACAGGTCTTCCCTTGACCAATAACCCTACCTCTGGTTACCGTTTCCTCTGAAATTCATGGAAACCACTCTTTAGTGAGGTTCGGTTTTGCCTTAATACCTGCATACTTCGAAAGAGCAGTTAGACCCAGTGCTGTTCCGTTTCTTGGGTGGAGCTTTTTGGTGTTCTTTAACCTACTGGACAAAATATATTTAACGTAGAATGACTCTTTTGGTTGGGTGTGATGGTCATGAGTGCTAAACAGCTTTAACTAGATTTCTAAGAGCTGTTGATCTATGGACGACCTGTGTATGTCACTTTAATAGCTAGAAGATCCAGTAAGTTCGCTGGGACTCGTTTTCTCAAAAGAGGTGCAAACTGTGAGGTAAGATTGCTGCTGGCAATTTAACTTTTTATTTCAGCTCTGGTGACAGATAAAGCAAAGCAGAGTTTTAGAAGGTGGACTATCTTAGTTTGGGACATTATCAAGAGAATAATGAATCCTCTAGAGTCTCTGAAACTTGTGAGGAATATGACTAACATACAGATGTTCTGAAAAATCAGCTATCTTAGCGTTATGCAATGCCTTAGGGACTTATGAAATGTCTAATGTTTTGGAGGATGAGCCATTTCTGTAGTAGATTTTTAAATGCAGTACATATTTAGCGGAGAGACTAAAACAGCAAAACACCTCCACCCAAGGAATAGATGGAGGGGAGCGCTCTTTGGAAAGCATCCTTGATGAGAAAACTGAGTAAAGCAAGGCCTGGAAACCCTTTACCCACTTCCCTCTGCTTTAGTTTGGCTCAAGACAGACTCCTTCCACTCATCCCTAGAAAAAAACCAACATATTCATCTACTGTTCTGCTTTTGGTCATGTAGTGTGCTTTGAGTGTTTCATCTCTTTCTGCAACAGACAACTGGAGTCTTACACAGATGTGTGATCGAGTAGATGACTGAGTGAGACATTGGGTTTTGATCCTGCCTTAATATAGCAACATTTGTTCTTAAAATCATATCAACAATGAACATAGTTATAACTGTCGCTTTAAGAAAAAAAGATGTACCCATCTGAATGCAGAGTTCAAATAACAGCAAGGAGAAATAAGAAAGCCTTCATAAGTGAACAATACAAAGAAATAGAGGAAAACAACAGAATGGGAAAAACTAGAGATCTCTTCAAGAAAATTAGAGATACCAAGGGAGCATTTCATGCAGAGATAGGCGCAATAAAGGACAAAAATGGTCTGGACCTATCAGAAGCAGAAGATATTAGGAAGAGGTGGCAAGAATACACAGAAAAACTATACAAAAGAGGTCTTAATGACCCAGAAAACCACAGTGGTGTGATCACTCAGCTAGAGCCAGACATCTTAGAGTGTGAAATCAAGTAGGCCTTAAGAAGCATTACTATGAACAAAATTAGTGAAGGTGATGAAATTCGAGCTGAGCTATTTCAGATCTTAAAAGATGATGCTGTTAAAGTGCTGCACTCAATATGCCAGCAAATTAAGAAAACTCAGTGGTGGCCCCAGGACTGAAAAAGATCAGTTTTCATCCCAGTTGCAAAGAATGTTCAAACTGCCGTACAATTGTACTCATTTCGCATGATAGCAAAGTAATGCTCAAAATGCTCCAAGCAAGGCTTCAACAGTACATGAACTAAGAACTTCCAGATGTTCAAGCTGGATTTAGAAAAGGCAGTGAAACTGGAGATCAAATTGCCAACATCCTTTGGATCATAGAAAAAGCAAGAGAATTCCAGGAAAATATCTACTTAGGCTTCATTGACTATGCTAAAGCCTTTGATTGTGTGAATCACGATAAACTGGAAAATTGTTAAAGAGATGGGAATACCAGACCTCTTTACCTGCCTCCTATGAAACCTGTATTCAGGTCAAGAAGCAACAGTTAGAACCGGATATGGAACAACGGACTGGTTCCAAACTGGGAAAGGAGTACATCAAAGCTGTATATTGTCACCCTGCTTATCTAACTTATATGCAGAGTACATCATGCATAATGCTGGGCTGGATGAAGCACAAGCTGAAATCAAGATTGTGGGAGAAATATCAATAACCACAAATATGCAGATGACACCATCCTTACGGCAGAAAGCAAAGAGGAATTAAAGAGCCTATTGATGAAAGTGAAAGAGGAGAGTGAAAAAGCTTGCTTAAAACTCAGTAGTCAAAACACTAAGATCATGGCATCTGGTCCCATCACTTCATGGCAAATAGATGGGGAAACAATGGAAACAATGATATACTTTATTTTCTTGGGTTCCAAAATCATTGCATATGGTGGCTGCAGCCATGAAATTAAGAGATGCTTGCTCCTTGGAAGAAAAGCTATGACAAACCTAGATAGTGTGCTAAAAAGCAGAGACGTTATTTTGCCAAGAAAAGTCCGTATAATCAAAGCTATGGTTTTTCCAGTAGTCATGTATGGATGTGATAGTTGGACTGTAAAGAAAGCTGAGTGCTGAAGAATTGATGCTTTTGAACTGAGGTGTTGGAGAAGACCCTTGAGAGTCCCCTGGACTGCAAGGAGATTAAACCAGTCAATCCCAAAGGAAATCAGTCCTGCATATTCATTGAAAGACTGATGCTGAAGCTGAAACTCTAGTAGTTTGGCCACCTGATATGAAGAAGTGACTCGTTGGAAAAGACTCTGATGCTGGGAAAGATTGAAGGCAGGAGGAGAAGGGGACAACAGAGGATGAGATGGTTGGATGACATCGCCAACTCAATGGACATGAGTTTGTGCAAGCTCCGGGAGCTGGTGATGGACAGGGAAGCCTGGCGAGCTGCAGTCCTTGGGGTCACAAAGAGTCAGATATGACTGAGCAACTGGACAAGAACAGAGTTTTGCAGCTCTGTTATGTAGTTTTGGATATATCAAGGGTAATTAAACAGGCACATTATTAATGCCTCTAAAATTATTCTTTGTTATATCCTCATATACTTTATAAGTAAAGCTGTGTCAAGGTTTTTCTTCTTCTGTCCATCAAGCATTTTATTTGAATCTTACTTTTTGTCCTTTCATTCCTCCTTGGTCTTCAGAATTGAATTTTTATATTTCACTGGTCTTACTAATCTCCTGTAATATCTTGTAATTGTTTTCCTTTTCTCTCCTTCTCTGCACTCTATTACCTGTATTATTAGCTATTTAATTTGATTTTTCCCTCGTCTACTCTCTGCTATTTTTAATTGCCTTCCTTTATTGCATCTTAATGATTTTCCTTTTTTAATATGTGCATCAAATATTGATCAGCACTTACCTCTTTTAAAATATCCTAAGAATAGGAATTGGGGTGGGGTGCCATGGCCTAAGAATAGGAATTATATTTTCATTCTGTACTTGACATTTTTTCCATGAAAATATTCTGAGAATATAAAACTCCTGTAAATGCACCTTTCTTTCCAGGGTGATGTTGCAAATGAAGTGGAAACTGAACAAATACTCTGCGATGCTTCTGTCATGTCTTTTACTGCAGGAAGTTATTCTTCTTACGTACAGGTTAGAGGATCAGTTCCCTTATACTGGTCACAGGACATTTCAACTATGATGCCTAAGCCACCTATTACATGTGAGTGGAACAGTCTTTTCAATAGTAACTCTCCTTTACCCACATTAGAGAGTAAACTGCTGCCAACAGAAATTTCATACAAGCATGGAGTTTCAGTACTGAAAAGTAGATAATTTAGAATCAGGGCTACTGATATTTTTTATGCAACAACTTTATATACATTTATTTTTAATTTTGGCCACTAGAAAATTAGTTATATTTTAAAATATGTAGATATAATTAATTATATTCAGAAATGTAAGAATCATTCGAATTCAATAAATATATGAAGAATGATACACTTAAGAGGAATTTGAGACATGAAACTACCAGAAGGTCAATTGAGTTACATTTCTATAAACATTATAAAGTGAAACAAGACTCTGTACTGCTTTTATTCTTGCTGTATAATTTTCATTCTGGTACTGATTTGTTTTTCCCTCCCAGTGGATCAGGCAGATCCATTTGCCCACGTGGCTGCCCTTCACTTTGACCAGATGCTTCAGAGGTTTGGCTCGCCCATCATTGTCTTGAATTTAGTGAAGGTATGACACGCTCTTTGTTTGGTTGTGAAATTCGATCACACTGGACAACATGAAAGGGCTTAACTAGCCTGCTTTAAAGGAGGAGAGGGTTGTGGGTTGATCGTGCTGTGATGACTCACTGTGTCTGAACTGTTTGAACCTCTGTCCTTTGGCCTCAGAGTCCACGTGGCCTTTTCCCTGGGTAAGTTCAGAGACTGTGGTGGGTTTTCTAGGAAAGAGAGAAATGAGCATGTCTGTCTTCTAATTTCCTGGGGTGAGCTAGGTATGGGCGAAATTCTGCCTCAGTTTCCAGGACATCTGGGAGAAGGAAGCATGGAGATCAAACACCCACAGACTAGCCTTGATAGAGTAACTTCCCTTGACAATCCAGAAGATCTGCTGGGCAAGATAACATGTGGTAATAGGATCTAAGGACTAGATTCAGAAATTGGGGTGCAGTTGTGGCTTAGGAATCAGTGGACAGAGTGGTGACCTGGTCTCATAATTCTGTGCTTCCATGTCAGAGTACACTGTCGGGTCAGCGTGTCTTGTGTATATGAGCGGGCAGCCAGGTCAGAGCCTGGCATGGAGGGTAGGAAACCAGGTAGGAAATTGTATCTATGTCTATTGCAACCAGATGAAATGGAGGAATCTCATTCTGTGGCTAGGAAAACCCTGAGTGTGAAAAGCGAGTGTTTTGTTTATTATGGCTATGGCAGTTCTAGTATCTGAGATTATTCCGACAAGTTGGTTATAAGTATTTGTTGTTGTTGTTCAGTCATGTCTGACTCTTTGTGACCCCATGGACTGCAGCACACCAGGCTTCCCAGTCTTTCACTATCTCCCAGAGTTTGCGCAAACTCAGGTCCATTGAGTCAGTGATACCATCCAATCATCTATCCTCTGTCACCCTCTTCTCTGTCTTCAGTCTTTCCCAGCATTAGGGTCTTGTCCAAAAGTCAGCTCTTCATATCAGGTGGCCAAAGTATTGGAGCTTCAGCTTCAGTCCTTCCAATGAATATTCAGGATTGATTTCCTTTAGGATTGACTGGTTTGATCTCCTTGTTCTCCTAGGACTCTCAAAAGTCTTCTTCAACACCATAAAAAGCATCAGCT
Source organism: Ovis canadensis (assembly GCF_042477335.2). NCBI lineage: Eukaryota > Metazoa > Chordata > Mammalia > Artiodactyla > Bovidae > Ovis > Ovis canadensis. The sequence continues at coordinate 38,532,085 of NC_091252.1, read as the reverse complement.
TTTCAGTGCTCAGCCTTCTTTATGGTCCAATTCTCACTTCTATACATGATTACTGGAAAAACCATAGCTTTGAGTATATAGATTTTTGTCAGCAAAGTGATGTCTCTGCTTTTTAATATACTTTCTAGGTTTGTCATAGCTTTTCTTCCAAGGAACAAGTATCTTTTAATTTTATGGCTGATGTCACTGTCTGCAGTGATTCTGGAGCCCCCAAAGATTAAGTCTGTCACTGTTTCCATTTTTTCCCCATTTATTTGCCAAGAAGCCGTAAAGCATCTGTCTGCAATGAGGGAGACCTGGGTTCGAGCCCTGGGTTGGGAAGATCCCCTGGAGAAGGAAATGGCAATCCACTCCAGTACTGTTGCCTGGAAAATCCCATGGACAGAGGAGCCTGGTAGGCTACAATCTATGGGGTGGCAAAGAATCGAACATGACTGAGCGACTTCATTCTCTCACTCTCTCAATGGGACCAGATGCCATGATCTTAGTGTTTAGACTGTTGAGTTTTAAGTCAGCTTTTTCACTCTCATCTTTCACCTTCATCAAGAGGCTCTTTAGTTCTTCTTTACTTTCTGCCATTAGGGTGGTGTCTTTTGCATATCTGAGGTTGTTGCTATTTCTCCTGGCCATCTTGATTACAGCTTGAGCTTCATTCAGCCTGGCGTTTTGCATGATGTATTTTGCATAGAAGTTAAATAAGCAGGATGACAATATACAGCCTTGACGTACTCCTTTCCTAGTTTGAAATTAGTTCTAACTGTTGCTTCTTAACCTACATACAGGTTTCTTAGGAGGCAGGCAGGGTGGTGTGGTATTCCCATCTCTTTAATATTTTCCACAGTTTGTTGTGACCCACACAGTCAAAGGCTTTGGCATAGTCAATAAAGCAGAAATAGATGTTTTTCTGGAATTCCCTTATTTTTCCTGTGATCTAGCAGATGCTGGCAATTTGATCTCTGGTTGCTGTGCCTTTTCTAAATCCAACTTTTATATTTGAAAGGTCTAGGTTCAGGTACTGTTGAAACCTAGCTTGAAGGATTTTGAGCATTACCTTACTAACATGTAAAATGAGTACAATTGTGTGGTAGTTTGAACATTCTTTGGCATTTTTCTTCTTTGGGTTTGGAATGAAAACTGACCTTTTCCAGTCCTGTGGGCACTGCTGGATTTTCCAAATTTGTTGGCATATTGAGTGCAACACTTTAACAGCATCATCTTTTAGGATTGAAATAACTCAGCTGGAATTCCATCACCTCCACTAGCTTTGTTCATAGTAATGCTTCCTAAGGCCTGCTTGACTTTGCACTCCGGGATGTCTGGCTCTAGGTGAGTGATCACACCATCATGGCTTTCCGGGTCATTAAGAACTTTTTTGTACAGCTTTTCTGTGTGTTTTGTCATCTCTTCTTAATATCTTCTGCTTCTGTTTTATTCATAGTTTCTGTCCTTTATCGAGCCCATCTTTGCATAAAATGTTCCCTTGGTATCTCTAATTTTCTTGAAGAGATAGCTGGTCTTTCCTATTCTGTTGCCTTCCTTTATTTGCATTGTTCACTTAAGAAGACTTTCATATCTCTTCTTGCTGTTCTTTGAAACTCTGCATTCATCTTTCTTTTTCTCCTTTGCCTTTCGCTTCTCTTCTTTTCTCAGCTCTTTGTAAGGCCTCCTCAGACAACCATCTTGTCTTTTTGCATTTCTTTTTCTTGATGATGGTTTTGGTCACCACCTCATATACAATCTTATGTCCATAGTTCTGTCCATACTTCTTTAGGCACTCTGCTGCTGCTGAGTCGCTTCAGTCGTGTCTGACCCTGTGCGACCCCATAGACGGCAGCCCACCAGGCTCCCCCGTCCCTGGGATTCTCCAGGCAAGAACACTGGAGTGGGTTGCCATTTCCTTCTCCAATGCATAAAAGTGAAAGTGAAGTCACTCAGTTGTGTCCGACTCTTAGCGACCTCATGGACTGCAGCCTACCAGGCTCCTCTGTCCATGGGATTTTCTAGGCAAGAGTACTGGAGTGGGATGCCACTCAGATCTAATCCCTTGAATCTATTTGTCACTTCTACTGTAAGTGATTTGATTTAGGTCATCCTTGAATGGCCTAGTGGTTTTCCCTACTTTCTTCAAGTCCAAATGTTGCAATAAGGAGCTCATGATCTGAGTCTTAGTCAGCTCCCAGTCTTGTTTTTGCTGACTGTATGACCTGGATAACTGAGATCATTAATTATAATAAGCATAATTCAATTTAATTAGAAACCAAGGAGTCCTATATCCATTGAAGCCACCGTTTAACAGTTTTGAAGATTTTCCTTGTGCCAAGGCAGTCATAAAAACAGTCCCTGCCTTCTCTGGGCTCACAGTCTAACAGGAGATGGTAAAGTGAGGCAGAGGTACCAAGACAGGGTTACGATGCTGGGAGAGCTTATAGCGGGAGAGAAGTCTTCCTGAAGAGGTGATGAGTCAGTGCAACGCCTCTGAACGAAGAGCCCTTTACAAGGCCAAGAGGAAAGAGAGCAGCAGGCGCAAAGGCCCTGGGACAGGAGGGCATAAGGTGCGTTTGAGGAAGAAGAGGCCTTTCTGACTGGGTCCCAGAGAATGCAAGCAGGAGAGCCTGTTGTGAGAAGAGACTGGAGAGGTAGTTATGCAGACTTGTAGAGCCTTGTAGGGTGTGTTAATGAGTCAGGTCTTATCTTGACTTTCCAAAACCATCGAAGGTTTTGTAGAGTTGAGAAGATGGTGATCAGATTTCTGTTTTGAGAAGGTTGTCCTGATCTCAACGTAGAGAACGAATGGATTGGTACAGACTAAATTCGATGTTGGAGGACCCCATAGGCTGTTATACTTATCCAGAAAAGGGGTAACTGGCCGCAGCTGGGGTGGCATGGCAGAGGTGGGGAGGAGTGCACACAGGCAGTGGAGCCAGTGATGAGCTGGGTCTGAGATGAGGGAGAGGGAGGGGCGAGACTTGACCCCCAGGTTTCTGGCTCACTCAGGTGAATGGGTGGTGATGCCAGGCACTGAGCCAGGGAACACAGACTGTCTGTGAGGGAAGGCGGTGAGTGCGGCTTGAATGTGTTGAGGTTTGAGATGGATGGAGTCCTGTCAAAGGAGATGGTAAGTAGGTGGTCGCTGTGTGAGATGGAAGCTCAGGAGAGAGGTCTGGGCTGAGATGTGATATGATGGCCCATCTGAGTCCTTGGGTGTGGAGAGGATGCCCAACCGAGGGTACCGAGAGAAGAGTGGGGAGCCTCTGGTCTCGACTTGAGAACCTCCAGCTCCTGATGTCCAGGTAGAGCAGGCTGAACCCATAAAGGCTCAGAGGAGGGACAGATGGGAAAGTAGGAGGAAAACCAGGTGAGTGCTGTGCTCTGGCAGCTAAGAGAAGGCGTGTTTCATGGTGAAGGAAGCAAGCAGTTGACCGTGGCAAAGGCTGCTGGCGGGCCAGGTAAGATGATGCTCATTGATGTTCCCAGCACCAGGGCACCGAGTGACCTGGACTGAGCTGCAGGAGGACTTCTTCTCTCAGTTCAGTTCAGTCGCTCAGTCGTGTCCGACTCTTTGCGACCCCATGGACTGCAGCACGCCAGGCTTCCCTATCCATCACCAACTCCTGGACCTTACTCAAGCTCATGTCCATCGAGTCGGTGATGCCATCCAACCATCTCATCCTCTGTTGTTCCCTTCGTCTGCCTTCAGTCTTGCCCACTGTCAGGGTCTTTTCCAGTGAGTCAGTTCTTTGCATCAGGTGGCCAAAGTGTTGGAGCTTCAGCCTCAGCATCAGTCCTTCCTGTGAATATACAGGCCTGATTTCCCTTAGGATGGACTGGTGGGATCCTCACCTAGTGAGGAATGTGGAAGAGCTGGTGTTTTCATCTGGCTGTTGTTTCCTGAAGAGATCATGATGTGCTTTAAAGTGTTTGGGAAGGATCTGTTTGAGATCCTTAAAGAGAGGAGAGAATACAGGAAAAAGAAGGGATGATCAGGGGCCTCATGTACTTGAGAGGAAAGGAATCTGAAACCTGGAGGGAGGGGTTATTTTAATGGGAGGACAGAATCATAAGGGTACGTGTGTGTGTGTGTGTGTCAGAGGAGGAAGGTGATGAGGAGGGGAGCCGTGGACAGTGAGGCAGGAAGCTTTAATTCTCCCTCTGTCACTCTTTGGCTTAGGAAATTATTGGTCTCCTTGGCAGTTAGATGACTGCCAACACCCCAAACTCCTGTAATATTATTATATATAATACAATAATAATCAGAGCTTGACTTTGTAAAATAAATCAAGTATTAAATACATCACTTTTTAGACTTTTGTTCACATCAGTTCAGAAATTTCATCTCTCTTGCTGTCAACTCAGAGTGATATAAGACAATAGCTGGATGACCCATAACCTCGGCCTGATATTACACAGTACCTATAAGAAACATAAAAAAATTCAAGAAGCAAAACTCTACTAACAAGAACCTTCATGAACAATTTTCTAATAAATGTATAGGCAATAAAATATTGTTTGTATAGAAATAAATTATTGCTGAAGCACTAAATTAAAAAGTTATCACTAGAATATAAATGTCAATCTAAGTTAGTGAATTTTCTTCATATATTACTGAGTCCTTGTAGTGTAGTTAAAAGCTATGGTTAAATGGAGATTCATGATGTATGAAATCAACTATTTCTCTATTAAGTATGCAGGTTCAAAATATAATATCAGATACATGTGGTTATAAAGTGTTCCTGCCCAGATTTCTCAAGTGAACATTTACTTCTTAATATTTAAATGCCAGTCAACAGATTTTAAAATTATTGTTGTTTATTATTTCATTGTCATAAAAATCCTGACAATAATGAGAAAATACTTTGGAGATTAAGTTGCTGTTTTGTAGAACAGAAAAAATGTTTGATTGTTTTTGTCATCAGTTACTTTATTCATTGGATAGAAGAAGACATTTATTCAGTTCACTTGGAAGAAGTCCATATTAACTAGTCAAAGTGTGTCTCTGTGTATGTGTGTAGATATCAAGGGATAGTCACTCTTTGTTCTGCCTCCATATGAAGTGTCGAAAATGGAATACCTTTCTTGATTTTTCTCTTTGGCCCTGTGTATGAACTGTCTCCTTCCCACCCCCTTCCCCACGTGTGTAAGTTTGAGACACTGCTTGACAAAAATTTCGCAGCAATCCTTACACTGTCAGTGCTGCTGCTCAGGGTTAATAGGAAGCCAGCCAAGGGCCTGATGTCATTATCCATCAGAGGACTTTAATCTGGGGGCCTTGGATGGCTATTGGGAGGATCTCTGAACCCTTTGAAATGATGTACAAAGTCACTTGCATATGTAAAGCTTTCATCTGGTTGTTAAATGAGTCTGTGACCCAAAGGCAGTCGACTGAACGATTCAGTAACGAACCCGCTGTGGGAAGACTGCATAAAGCATGCTCTTTGCATAGAGATGATCCCAAGTTGATGAAGTAACCTTACTTGTGCATCTCCTTAAATGTCAGATTTGACAGAAGAAATTCACAAACCTTTTGTTTCTCTAGCTGGTTTAAAATACTTTTGAGAAAAATTCCAAGTATGTAATTTAATTTTCTCAGATGTAAAAATAAGCTAATATTTGTTCATTGAAAACTGATTTATTACTGGTCTTAACTTGAATTCCTCCATTTGACATATACAGTTATGCAAAATAGATATGTTTTCTTTCGTTTCCTTGGTGATTATCTAATTAAATTCATGAGAGTTAAGTAACCAACATGGTTGAAAACAGCATAGACCTATCCTGATGCCAGTAATAGTCCGTATTGCTGAGTTACTTTTTATTTTCATGTTTGTTTCTGAGTAAAGTCCTGATCAGAATAATAATACAAATGGTCTGTTTTGTATTAATATTTACCATGCGTCAGATACTCTGATAAGAAATTACCATGTTTCATCTCCTTTAAACCTCACATTAATCCTTTAAGAGAGGTGCTGCTGTTACCCATCTTATAGATGAGGAATTCAGGAGGCAGAGAATGAGCTCCAAGCTCACAGCTGAGTAATAACACACCAGCCCCGCTGTGAATGGGAGAATGTGTCTCCCCTTGAGTGGGAGACAGTGTGGTCTCTCTGGAGCTACAGCAGGCGGGCGAGGAGGTGGACAGCTAAGATATAGTTCCATTTGCGCCTCTCAGCTTCAGTGCATTCAGCCACAGTGCAAAAGGGGAAGGCAAGGCTGCTTTGGCTACCTCCAGGGGATCTTAGGAGAGTCAAGTTTAAAAGTATATGAAGGCTATGAAAACGTTCTCTGCTCTGCCAGTTTGGGGATTATCCATCCAAGCCCGGTTGATTTCTGTCTGGTCCTTCGCTGGCTGGGGCTTGGGGGTCCTCTCTTCTGGTCTTCGGGGATTCTCCTTGGCCACAGTGGGGTGTGGAGTGTGTAGGACAGGCCTGTGTAGGGTGAGCTGGACTTGCTGGGACTGTAGGAGGTTACGAGGAAGAAATCTGGTCTGTTTGAGTATTTAGTGCTCATTATCTGTTGATCGTAATTCAGTGGCATATTTATTTATTAGCATTTATTTTAATTTTAATAAGGTAGGTTTCATTTTTTTCATATTTAGCACTTCATCTTTTTGTTTTGCCTTAGTGGCAAAGTTACGTTTAAAGTCTGTTCTCCAGTTAAGGCAGTTTGAACACTGACAATGTTTAATTTTTGGAAAAGGAAAGAGAAAAAAGGAAGCATGAAAGAATTCTGAGCGAAGAGCTTGTAGCTGCTGTGACCTACCTCAACCAGTTTTTGCCTCCCGAGCACACGATTATTTATATTCCATGGGACATGGCCAAGTACACCAAAAGGTGAGCAGATGCTCGTCTTGTCTGGTTAGGTTTTCCTCTTCTTGTGATGCAGAATAGCAGGAAGCGACCTCCCCCGTAAAGTGACTCTTATTTTCCTTTGTGGAGCTGCTTGAGGGGCTGTTTCACTGCTGGTGTATAATTAGAGGGCTTAAATTAATTGATCAAACTCTCTCTGCCCACCATTTTTGCCATTTGCAAATTCTCTTTGAAGCATCCCAGTGATCTCAGAACACCTCTCCTCAGCTGCTTTTCCTCAAAGGTGTTGGTTTCACCTTTTGTCTCTATTTCATTCTATCTCCCTGTTTAATTCCTTTCTCAGATGCCACTTTCAGACGTTCTCACTCGTGGGTGAACCAGCACTAACTCCTGACCGTTTACAGTAAATCCAGACCCCTTGGTGTAATGTGAAAGCCCCAGCATCTGGTTGGTTCCAGAATATAATAACTCCTTCTTTATTCCCAGTGCTATTCTGCTCCTGCAAAAGCTAACCGGCAGGCTCTGTCTCCAGTGTAGCAGCCGAAGTCCAATTCTGGACCCTTTGTTCCTATGTTTCCTCTCCCTCCAGTCCTCCTCCCTACCTCCCAGGGTGCTTTCCCACCTCTCCCACCGTCAAGTTCCGATTCCAAACTCGTCTCTTCCAGGGAGCTCTCATTAACCTTGCATTGTCCTTTGACTCATTTGCTGGGCGTCCTACAAACACTAGGTTCACATCAAGGTCTCGCTCTCTCGTTTTCTTAATGTCACTGTATTGTTTTGCACTTGACTCATTGTACTTTTCTCTGAATCATTTTACATAGTTAGATACATGCACGTGTGCACGTGCGCATGCACACACACACACACACACACTTTCCCAGAGTATAAGCCTGGTTACTGGTTGGTGCCGTTCATAGTAATTTATTTCCCAGTGTTTTCTTCCCAAACAGCCGCACTGAGCATTGTGCTCTCTTCACATTTTATGACTGCGTGTTGACTTCACTGACTCCACTCTTGGGGAGTGAAAGGCTTTGGAAAAAGCTCTTGCTGGGAGATGCCATGTGCCAAGTTTAAGGCTTGCCAACAGTTGCTATTGAGTTACAGGCCCTTCTTGTGCCAAATCTTGCTAGTTATTGAGTACACCTTGCATTCTAGAAATTAATTCTTACAATGTCCCTATTGAGTACAGACCAGAGATTTGAAAAATTACATTCCCAAGTATCATTACTGTAGCCTTGGCTTTGGGTATAAACATAGGTGCATGTTAAGAGTCGGGCCCTTCTCACTTCTCTTCCTCTTCCTCCTTGCTCTCAGCAAGCTGTGTAATGTTCTAGATCGCCTGAACGTGATCGCAGAAAGTGTGGTGAAGAAAACAGGCTTCTTTGTAAACCGCCCCGATTCTTACTGTAGCATTCTGCGGCCAGATGAAAAGTACGTATGGTGTTTTAAAACCTAAAAGATATCTAGACATTAGCTCTTATAGACAAAAAATATTCTAGACATGAGCAGTTTGTACTCCTTGGAAGATAGATGACTTTATTCCTTTGAGGAGACGACACCCTGCCCATGTGTCTGTGGAATGAATGTTCATGAGGGTGGGAGATTCTCCTGGCAGGTACATACCTTGAGATGGAAGCCACAGAATCTCTTGCTTCTTAGAATAAATGTTATATAAGGTATTTCTGTAAAATAAAACTTTCTGTAATGAATTCTGTGTTTCAGTAATAAATAGGAGCAGGAAAATTTTTTCTTATGCACCCACCTATAGATTAGTATTTAACTAACATTTTAATGAAATTTGTCACTGTGTTAGTTATTTGCTCACAGATCTTTCTTCACTGGGGCTTCCTTGGTGGCGGAAACAGTAAAGAATCTGCTTGCAGGAGACCCGGGTTTGATCCCTGGGTCAGGAAGATCCCGTGGAGAAGGAAATGGCAATCCACTCCAATATTCTTGGCTGGAAAATCTCGTGGACAGAGGAGCCTGATGGGCTACAGTCCATGGAGTCCCAAAGAGTCAGACCAGTCTGTACTAATATTTTAATGAAATTTATCACTGTATTATAGTCATTTGCTGACAAATCTTTCTTCATTACTACTTTGTGAGCTTCTTCAGATCAAGCATCTGTGCTTAATTTATCTTTAAAGAACCAATATTATGTATTTCCAGCTTTTTATTGTCAGTTAGCAAAGTTAACTATAATGGTAAAGAAAAAGCATGCAAAAAGCAAGAAAAAAACCCTAACCAATTATTAATGTACATCTTTGCAAGTAATCCTTCTGTTATAGTTTGAATTTCAGGGCACCTGTGACCAGGGTCCCCAGGACTCCTCCCAGGCTTGGTGATTTCCTAAGAGAACTCAGGGGTCGCAGTGTATTGTTGTCCTCTTGGCTGTGATTTATTATGAACAAGCAAAACAAGGCAAAATTAGCCAAGGGAGAAAGTACATGGGACAAAGTCCAGAGGAAATGAGGCACTTGCTTGCAGAGTCCTCTCCTGCTAGAGTCACACGGAGCATGTTCAGTTCCCCCAGCAACTTGCGACAGCCAATGTGAAGTGTTGCCAACCAGGGGAGACGATTGAAGACTTGGTGCCAGGGTTTTTACTGGAAGTGGTCCCGCAGGCAGCTCCGCCTGGCAGCTACCAAAATTTCAGGCTCCCAGAAGGAAAGGCTGTTCAGCAAACCACGTTGCTTCTACAAACAGCTTAGGTACCACGAGCCATGCTTGTCTGTTCTGGAAATAGTGGAAATTAAAGTTCCCAGCGCCAGCCAAGGGGCAGCCTTGCAAGTGGGCCTTCCTGAGGATAGCAGTCAGGCCTGCTGTGTTAACTCTTTTTCTGCACTGCACCTTCTTTTAAATAATAAAAGATTAATGTCATTACATAGTACTTAGAATATTTCCCCATGCCTTCATTGGTGAAGGCATGGAGAAAACATGTGGGAAGGAAAATAATAAAGAAGTTTGTAGAAACAACGAAAGGACTGTAGCAAAGCTCCATGAAGGAAAGCTGGAGGAAGTAGAACCTCCTAAAGTCGAGGGGAGAAGGAGCAGGCCTGGTAGGTTGTATTATAAAGTTGATCTGCAATTATTATTCATGTCTATAGAAACAAATAGGAAATGGGCTTAAATTAAAGCAAGAGACTTTGGATGAATGTGGGTGACAAAATGCTAGTGTGCGGGGCTGGAGCAGGTTAAGATGCTCCTTTCCTGGCCTCCCTTTGAGGGGAGCATGGGTAGCATTCCATCTCTGTTATTTGCAAATTCACTTACCTGAGAAAGTAAACTGAATCAACGGATTATTTGGGGGGGTTCAGCCCTATTACTTTGATTCTTAATAAAGAGCTGGTACCAAATATGAATATAGATTATGTTATTAAATATTTTAAAATTAAAGCATGTATTTTTAAACACAGGTGGAATGAACTAGGAGGATACGTGATTCCCACTGGTCGCCTGCAGGTATAGATGACGTGTTAATAATGAACAAAATCTGTATCCACTGTGTGTGATGTTTTCTGAAAGCAACCATGGAGAGAGATACTTCTTATTGAATGCAACATTATTAATCATTTGAGAACAAGTTTTAATGCCTTGCAGCTAATGTGTAACTCTTGGAAAGGATGTGTAGCTGAAACAGTAATGGCCCATATATTTTTGCGGGGGCTTCCCAGATAGCTCAGTTGGTAAAGAGTCTGCCACAGTGCAGGAGACCCTGGTTCAATTCCTGAGTTGAGAAGACCCACTGGAGAAGGGATAGGCTACCCACTCCAGTATTCTTGGACTTCCCTTGTGCCTCAGCTAGTAAAGAATCCACCTGCAATGCGGGAGACCTGGGTTCGATCCCTGGGTTGGGAAGATCCCGTGGAGAAGGAAAAGGCTACCCACTCCAGTATTCTGGCCTGGAGAATTCCATGGACTGTATAGTCCATGGGGTCACAAAGGGGCAGACACAACTGAGCAACTTTCACTTTCATAGATTTTTTTTCATATAATATCAAATTATTGGAAATAGAAACATAAACAGAAATGTGTAAAGAATAAATTAGAAGAACTTTGGAAAATGAGCCAGATAATCACTATATATATTAATTATGCTTTAAGAATGAAATGGCCTCAGCCACTAAATATTTTGGTTTGTACAATAAAGGAGATAGACCAGCAGGAAAAGCACATATTTAACTAATTGGTACATGTGGAAAATGTTAGCTATTTGTTTTATCTTGTTAAATTTTTCTTTAGTCTTGTTAAACTAAAGAAAAATTCAAATATAGATAGAAGGTATAATGATGCTATTGGAGCAATATTGTGAATAGCAAATATAACCTTCTATAGTGAAAAAAATGCTTCATTATTTGTTCAGAAATAACACCCTACTTGTAGCTTGTCTTAAAGAAATCTTGAGTAGGATGGAAGTAGTTCTGGTGACTGAATAATGATTGGTGTTTCTCTTAGACTGGTGTTCTTCGAACCAACTGTGTGGACTGTTTGGATCGCACCAACACAGCACAGTTTATGGTGGGGAAATGTGCTCTGGCTTATCAACTGTACTCCTTGGGCTTAATTGACAAGCCGAATCTACAATTTGATACAGATGCAGTTAGGTAAGCCTTATTTTCTTGCCTTTCAAGTGCTGGTAATGACAGAAAGCAAACTTGATTAATCATAAAGGACTTCTATGAACTTATTTCCCCTTTTGGCTTCTCAAAAATTATGTTGTTAAAAGATGTTATTTAAATTTGGTAACATCTATTTCTATTAAAGCCTTATGTGTTGTTGCCATGGTTTTGTTTTCCTATTCATGTTAATTATCAAAAAAACACTGTGTACTTTAGATAAATCCAAACTAGTGAGTTTCTTTAAAAAAAAAAATCTCAGGCTGTGTTAGGAAAAAAAGTAATATGCCTTCATATATTTTGAATTAAACAGGTAAGATAGATAAAAGATTGGTTCTTCGGTAAGAAATACTGTTATTTCACTGTCCATTGGGTCCATGACAGTGCATGAAGTTTCTTGAAATGCAGTGATCACTGTTATCAGTCCTCTGAGAGAGTCATAAAGGCTCTGTCCAAAAGAGCTCTCAGCTTACAAATGGCCAGATCTCAGCCATCGCTGCATTAAAAAACCTTAACGGCACTTGAAGAAATGTAAGTTTCAAACATGTATTTCTAGGAAAGAATATGGTTTGATGTGATAAGAGCTTGTCCTTTCTTCCAAAGGCAATTCAGAGAGAACAGAAAATTCTATCATGGGAGGTAAATTGAGCTGGCAGGCTGCAGAAAGTTAGGAGTCTTTTTAAGAGAGTAGAACCACCTTGGTCTAGGCTTGGGTAGATTATGCTTTTTGGTCTCCCTGTTTCTTTTTTTTTTCTCCCCTTTGAGTTTTCTGTGGTTTTGTTGCTTATTGGACTATTACTATAAAATGTAATACATTTTGCATATGTATTTATCTTCCAAGATGTTGAAGAGTCTACTTGAAAAGAAAGGCTCAGAGGAATTCATGTAGGAAAAGACTTGTTTTGAATCTGTAGCTAAGTGAATAAGGTGTATAATACTTCGGATGAAATTCTTTAGTGTTTGTGTGTTTTACTTGGGCTTCTTAGGTTGTTTGAGGAACTCTATGAAGACCATGGGGATACCCTGTCCCTTCAGTATGGTGGTTCCCAACTTGTTCATCGTGTAAAAACCTACAGAAAGATAGCACCATGGACCCAACACTCAAAAGACATCATGCAGACTCTATCTCGATATTACAGCAATGCTTTTTCAGGTAATTCTGGAGTTATATGCATTTCTGAGACTTATCCTGATGCACATTTTTCTCCTTTACATATCCTTGTTTTTAAAGCTAATTGGAAAAGTAACGTCAAAGTTAAATATTTTAAAAGTTTAAATAAAACAGAATCTGTCACTTAGGAGGTGCTCAGTAAATATGCAGTAAATGAATGAATAAACTTTGTATTTTAAGTAGGGCACTTTGGCCACCTGTAACTGGACCTTTTGTATTCTTCACAGTACTGTGATTCCTTGGCTTCTGCCTCATTCCTAGTTTCTGCTTGTGATGAAAGTGAACGTGAAAGTCACTCAGTCGTGTCTGATTCTTTGTGACCCTACGGACTATACAGCCCATGGAAGTCTCTAGGCCAGAATACTGGAGTGGGTAGCCTTTTCCTTCTCCAGGGGATCTTCCCAACCCAGGGATCGAACCCAGGTCTCCCGCATTGCAGGTGGATTCTTTACCAGCTGAGCCAGCAGGGAAGTCCTGGTAATACATAGATCAATTTAAGAGTGTTGAATAATTATTTTTAAATAGAGCTCACCATTTTAACAGTTGTCTAACAATGTGAATATCACTGATTCTTTTAAATGGCAGCTAGAAATGAGAAGTAACATTAGCACTAAATTTTAGTCTTTTGTCATCTTATGACTTGGGAGTACTAACGCAACAGGTAGTTAAAAGGGCACTTTTTCTGCCTCCATTCTGATGTCACTCACCAAAGTGATTGTGAGACAGGTCCCGTGCACAGAATTTTTAAAGGAAGAGCTCAGGTTGATTTTGTGAGGCTTGGACCCTTAAACTAGATTAAAGACAAAAACATTTACAAAATGTAGAGAAGAGAGGTCAGCAAAGAGATTCTTTGAATTTTTGCTGTGCAGTGACTGTCCCCCAACCCTGCTCCTTTACCTCCAGCCTGGAGAGAACTGGACTCAGGGCAGGCTTAACGTAGTGTTCTCTCCTTGGAGGGACCCCGTGGAACTGTTGGCTTTGGGCTGCTGTGTAGCAAAGCTGAAGCAGAGGGACAGGCTGAGGAGCGGGCTGCCATGTTGGGAATGGCCCCCTCTCCTAGAGTTGGTTAGGCCAAAGGATCATTAGGCCTACCAGGTGACCAGAGGAGGCCCCGTGGGGGAGGGTGCTGGCATGGCGTTGGCCTAGGTCCTGGCCAGAAGGACCATAGCACGGGAACCAGGGGTGATTGATCACTGGCTTCCCAAGGAGGGAGTAGCAGGAAAATGCCTGATGTGAGAAGAAGCCTGTGCTCACGCCAAGGGAACTGCAGGTGTCTCCAGCGCTGGGAACCTCAGGAGAGTACATGAAACCATCCACAAAAGAGTCAGCCTTCAGTCTTTTCCATGCCCAGAGAGAATGCAGAGGTGGTTTGCTATACTTCTGTGCAGGCATATTCATTTTCTGTGCTATCTAACAAATTACTGAAAAATTGAGACCTTAAAGCAACATATATTCATTATCTCACCATTTTTGTGGGTCAGAATTCCAGGCCCAGTTTAGCCAGGTCCTCTGCAGAGGGTCTCACCAAGCTGTAGTGGAGATGTCAGTCAGACTGTGGTCTCATCTGGAGGCCTGATTCGGGGAGGATCTGCTTCCCTGCTCATGTGCTGTGTTGGGGGAATTCAGTTCTTTGTGGACTTGTTCCTTGTAGGGATCATGGCAGCTTGTGTCTTCATCACTGGCATGGGAAAGGGTCTCTAGAATAAGTCTTCTGGCAAGTCAGTCTTACATAACATAATGTAATCGTGGGGTGACATGCCATCACTTTGCCATATACCATTGCTCAGAAGCAAATTGTGGACCCACCCACACACGAGCAGAATCTGTGACAGTTTCCTAAGGCTGCTGCAACAAAATACTATGAACTACGTGATGTAAAACAACAGAAACTTATCTCACAGTTCAGAGGTAGAAGTTCAGTGTCAAGTTGTCAGCAGAGCCAAGTTCACTGTGAAGTCCCTGGAAGAGAATGCGTCTCCCCAGCTTGTGATGTTTTGCCAGCAGTCCTCGGTGATTCTTGGCCTGCAGCTGTCTTGCTTCCATTGTCGCATGGTCTTCTTCATCTGTATGTCTAGATCTATGTCAGGTTTCCCTCTTCCTGTAAGGACACCAGTCATACTGGATTAGCGTGCATGCACACTCAGTCACTTCAGTTGTGTCTGACTCTTTGCGACATGGGGTGTAGCCCGCCAGCCTCCTCTGTCCATGGGATTTTCCGGGCAAGAATACTGGGGTGGGTTGCCATTTCCTTCTCCAGGGGATCCCTGACCCGGGGATCAAACCTGGGTCTCTTACGTCTCCTGCGTTGGCACGCCCGTTCTTTACCACTAGCGCCACCTGTGAAGCCCTAATTGGATTAGGGTCTACTCTAATTCAGTATGGCATTATCTTAACTTGGTTCAGGCTTCCCAGGTGGCATAATGGTAAAGAATCCGCCTACCAATGCAGGAAACGCAGGAGACCTGGGTTTGAATCCTGGGTCAGGAAGATCCTTTGGAGAAGGAAATAGCAACCCATTCCAGTATTTTTGCTTGGAAAATCCCACGGACAGAGGAGCCTGGTGGGGTCCATGGGGTCACAAAGAATCGAATGCAACTGAGCACATATAACTTGATTATGTCTGAAAAGACCCTAATTTCAAATAAGATTACATTAGTGGATATTGGGGTTTAGGGCTTCAGTATATCTTTTTAGAGAGAAATAGTTCACTACTCAACACAGGATATCTATCACACTAAAGCATGAACAGCAGGAAGTGAGGAGCATGGGGGTCACTTTGGAGTCGAGATCAAGTAAGACCATCCCTATTTCCACGCTGCAGAGGGGTTGGAAGCTGGTTGGCAGCCTGGTGGGTGTGGGGGGACGTGCGGGACAGACCTAGAGGTCCTGTGTGGTCTGGCCCCGCCTACCTTGCCATTCTGCCATTCATGCCATCCCCTTCCCCCATCATAGCTCTCCAGACACACAGACCTTCTCACTCTTTCCTGACTAGGTTAGGCTTCCTCTGCCAGAGGCTCTTGCTGTGCCCCTTGGAACACTGGAACATAAGACTGCAGTCTTCTGAGCTTTTCGGCTCACTCTGCTTTCACTTTCTCAAGGAAGGTACTCCAGTTTTTGTTCTTGTAGCATTCTGCACCTTTGCAGCACCTGGCACAGTTGCACTTAAATCCTTAACTGTGGTATTAGTTGGGTTGTGTGTCCCTGTATCCCCCACCGTGAGACCCAAGAGCTCATGAGCATCTTATTTACTGCTGGTTCTCTATGGTGTCCCTGCTGCCTTGCTCATGGCACATGAACTGTTTATGGACTGAATTAATAAATGCATGAGTTAATTCATTGCCTATGCCCTCCCCAGCTTCCCCTTTTCCCTGAATTCAGAAATCAACAGGGCTAAGTATATCAGCCTAATAACGTGTAGCTTATCAGTAATGCTCTTAGACTGCTCAAATCATGTCTTTTGAATTCACTGAGAATTATGGCCGTTATACAGCTGGTAAGCTCAATGCGCAACATAAACCGCAAAGCCACTATAGACCTTTAGAGTGTTTGGACATTACTCTGTATGCATGACTCCTTGAGCTGGATTTAGGAACTTTACAATCAAAGTATATTAATCTGAACAAAAATCAAGAGTTAGGAAAGTCAAATTTAGAAATTCAGGTCAGTGGCGTAAGTTTTAATTCTAGATTTCTAAAGCAAAAATATTGAAGTATTCCCATCATCCTTTATTCACTTACTGCTGTCGTTCCCAATAAAGATATTAATATGTATTGATGTGTTCCAAGTGGCTACAACATTATTGCAAATGATTATTATAAATAGCTAAAAACACTAAAAATAACATGTGGTTTCACTTGGTTTTGTAAATTAGAATGGTTTTAAGGGAGTCTCTCTAAAGTCAGTCTCACTGGCTATGCTTCATTATTGTACTGGTTTCCTAGGACTTCTGTAACAAAGCACTACAAGCTTGGTGGCTTAAAACAACAGAAATGTGCTGTTTCACAGCTTTGGAGGCTTTAAGGTGGAAATCAAGTGTCAGCAGGGCTGTGCTCCCTCTGAAGGCTCCGGGGGAGGTTCCTTACTTGCTTATCTTCTGATGGATTGCTGCTGATCCTTGGCTTGCAGTTAAAACTGTGTGCTTTCGTTTCTGTCTCTGGTGTCACACGCCATTCTCCTCTCGTGCTGTGTCTCCATGGCGTTCTCCCTGTGTGCATGTGTCTCTTCTTATGAAGACACCAGGGCCTGCCCCATTCCAGTGTGGCTGTATCTTAACAGGATTGCATCTGCAAAGACTTGATTTGCAAATAAGGTCATATTCACAGGTCCTGGGGCTTAAGACTTTTAATATCCCTTTTGTGGGGAACATAATTCAGCTTGAAGAGCTATGTAAGTCATGTGCCAACAAGTACATATACCTCTGGGTATGTGTTGAACAAGGTTTAAAACTGCCCTGGGGAAAGGGTCGTCCAATCTTTTGTCCTCTCCTGTTCAGGGTTGTTCCTGAATTGGGAGTCATTATGATCCAGCCAGTCCATTCTAAAGGAGATCAGTCCTGGGTGTTCATTGGAAGGACTGATGCTAAAGCTGAAACTCCAATACTTTGGCCACGAAGAGTTGACTCATTGGAAAAGACTGATGCTGGGAGGGATTGAGGGCAGGAGGAGAAGGGGACGACAGAGGATGAGATGGCTGGATGGCATCACCGACTCGATGGATGTGAGTTTGAATAAACTCCGGGAGTTGGTGATGGACAGGGAGGCCTGGCGTGCTGCGATTCATGGGGTCGCAGAGAGTCGGACACGACTGAGCGACTGAACCGAACTGATTGACACTTAAGGACCAAGTCATGTGTTTTTCAGTAAGATTAGAGCGCAGAGAGGGAATGTGTAGCTGTGCATGATTAAAAATGAAAGGAGAACAATTAAAAGACAGAAGGTGGTCGTAAGTAAGTAACATGCACACGATGGAAAGGTAAAGCAGAATTATGCGCAACTGAAAGAGGAACTATCATGAAAAGAATTATTTTATGAATAATATGGCTAAAACAGCCCTATTTATTTTGAGAAGCATGGTGCCATTGGGGTGTACAACTTATTTTTAAATTATAATGGATATTATATAATGGTAATATATTAATAGAACCGTTTTCTTTAGGCACTCAAGATTGTGAATCAGTCTCTCCATCTTATGTCTCTGAGGTAGACAGGAAGGTTCTTGAAGTTAGGTTGTTAAGAATTTTATCGTTGGTTCATATAGACAGATGAATACTATGTGGGTAACCCACCTGACTCCCTTTCAGGTTCATTTTAAAACCTGTTTTGAGTTTTCACATATTGTTACCATGTTCTGGGGTTTCTTTTCTTTCTAAGAAACGTCCTTTGGTTTCTCTTATAACTGGCTACATAAGCAGTTGTAGGACATCAATAAGAAAAGAACAAGTACCTCGGTATTCTCTTTGGATGTTAGAAAGAAGTTTATAATTGTTACTTCCTTGTCAAGCTCTGATTTTCTTTTATATTTATATGTAGGTAAACCTGAATATTTTTTTCTGAAGCTTATTGAATTGAAATCCTATTTTAAGGAAAAAAATATAACATACCTGCACAGTTAATACTAGAACAGCTGTATGTACATATATATACACACGTATATATACATATATGTGTGTGTGTGTGTGTGTGTGTGTGTGTGTGTTTAGTTGCTGTCATGTCCGGCTCTGTGACCCCATGGACTGTAGCCCACCAGGCTCCTCTGTCCATGAGATTTCCCAGGCAAGAATACTGGAGTGGGTTGCCATTTCCTTCTCCTGGGGATCTTCCCGACCCAGGCACTGAACCCCTGTTCATATGCTCACTGCCGTGTGCAGTCAGTTTCTCCCCTCTGTGGCCTCATTTCCACGAGCATAGAGGCACACCTTGTGTTTTCCATCTAATCTTTCCTTCTGTTCTTAACCACACCCACTGCTAACAAAAGCTCTGCTCTCCTGAAGCAAAACCTCTTGGAAGTGTTATCTGCATACCTGTTCCCTCTCTCATATCCTGTTCTCTCCACCTGCTTCACTGAGCCTTTGCCCTGTCATGCCCCCAAACCCATGCTTGTCACAGTCGCCCACAATCTCCCACAGTCTCCCACTGCCAAACTAGGGGAGTGTTCACCTTGCTCAGCTGTTTGGCAGCTTGTGTCACAGTGGAGCGCTCCCTCTTTCTTGAAGCTCACTTCTGTGCTGTGTCTCTCAGTCTCACTGGTGACTTCTCCTGCCCTATTTCTAAACTCTTTCTACACTTTCACCTTAGGGGTATCTCACCCAGCTTTTAAATACCATACGTTTGACACTCAAATATATAGCTCTTCCCTGACTCCTCCGCTGATCTCCAGACTTATCTAAATGCCTACCTTGCAGGCATTTCCTCCTGAATATTGTGTTGGTTTTCTACAGGTGCCATAACCAATTATCACAAACTCAGTGGCTTAAAACAACACCTGTTTATTATGTCCCACTGTTTGTGGTTCAGAAGTCTGGGAATAGCATTACCCAGCTGTGTTCTCTGCTTAGGCTCTCACCTGGCTGAAGTTCAAATGAGAGCAATGAAGTCAGAATGTGGGCTCTGATCTGGAGGCCTCCGGGCTCATTCAGGTTGCTGGCAGAACCCCAGGTGGTTCTCAGACTGCTGTCCCCACGTGCTGTTGGCTGGGGCCAGTTCTAAGGTTTGAGAGGCTGTTTACCTTCCTTGGCTTGTGGTCCACTCCATCTTCAAAGCCAGCAATGGTGCATCAACCCTTGTGCCTCAAATCTGTCTGCTTTCCTCTTCTGCCCTTAAAGGATTCTTATGATTCCAGTGGCCGATCCAGGTAAGACACGATAATTTTCCTACGCTGAAGTCATTGATTAGTCATTTCAGTTACATCTACAAAGTTGCTTTTGCCATCTAAGATGAAATATTCATGAGAAACTATGGAGGGAAAGTCATGAGGCCAAGTTTCTTCCTACCACGGATATCTGAGAAGAATCTCAAATGAATCATTTCCAGCAGGAAGTGACTTGACTCTGCCCCAAACTTGTTTCTCTACTTTTTCTCTTTTTTCACCTCTGCTCCCACTGTTCAGTTCAGAATCCTAGGAATCATCCTTAATTTCTTTATTCTCCTTATCCTCCCCGGTCTCATCTCTCAGCAAACCTGGTTGGCGCCACCTCCAGAGTATATCCCAAATCCTTCTGCTGTTTCCTGCTCACTGTTGCCAGGCTGGTTGAGACAGCTGGTGGCCCTGAACAGCTGCCGTGGCTCCTGATTCCTCCCTCGGCCTCCCCTCTTCTGTTCTCGCTCTTCACGGCAGCCACAGTGATCCTTTCGAGAGTTGGATCATATCACTCCCCACTCTGAAATCCCTTCCAGGGCTTCTCTTCAAATTTAAGATCGGACTCTTTGCCATGACCTTCGAGGCTGTGTGTGGTCTGCCTCACTGTCCGCAGTCCTGCTCTTTCTTTGCCCCCTGCCCTCCAGCCCCCCGCTCCCCCCTCCACTTTCGTGCTGTTCCTGACATTGTGCAGCCTCCACCCGCTTCCCTGACCACCCGACCTAAGTGTCCCTCTTCTCTCTCATCACTCTCATGTCACTCTTATGTTTTCAAAGAACTAACATCCTCTGAAAGTACCCTGTACCTTATTTACTTGAGAATTATTTTTGCTTCCTGCTGTGGAATGTAAGCCCCATGAAAGCCAGAATCAGTTATGTATAGACCATATCCCTAGTGTGGGACATAGTAGGCTCTTGGGTGAATGAATGGTGGGTTGTTTTTTTTTTGTAGTTATAAAGGTAATATATGCTAATTATAAAAAGTATAAAATAACTCACAAATAAATCATATAATCCTCACATTTCAGAGATAGCGACTTGTTCATATTTAGCAGAACATGATCCTTCTAGTTACTGTACAGGTAATGTATATCTGCTTTTGCCCTTTTAGATAATGTGAGTAATCATTATGACCCTAAATATTCTTTTACAACTTAATTTTTGGTAGCCTTGTGGCAGTCTGTCTTTTAGAAGCACCATAGTATGGTTACCTGTTTTTATTGTGTATTTATGTTTCTTTTAAACGTACTTCTTTTTTGCATATTTTTATCTTATGAAAATTTCAGAAGCATATTTATTAGGTCAGAATATAGATATTTTCAGGATCTTTAAAAACATATATATAGCCAGATAGCCTTAACGAAAGGATGTAGCAATTGGTTCTTAGAGGAGTAGAGACGTGTCCATTTTGGAATGTATTTGCCAGCTTTCCAAACTCCTTAGTGCTAAATTCAGACTTAAATTGAAGAAAGTAGGGAAAACCACTAGACCATTCAGGTATGACCTAAATCAAATCCCTTATGATTATACAGTGGAAGTGAGAAATACATTTAAGGGCCTAGATCTGATAGATAGAGTGCCTGATGAACTATGGAATGAGGTTCATAACATTGTACGGGACACAGGGATCAAGACCATCCCCATGGAAAAGAAATGCAAAAAAGCAAAATGGCTATCTGAGGAGGCCTTACAAATAGCTGTGAAAAGAAGAGAGGTGAAAAGCGAAGGAGAAAAGCAAAGATATAAGCATCTGAATGAAGAGTTCCAGAGAATAGCAAGAAGAGATAAGAAAGCCTTCTTCAGCGATCAATGCAGAGAAATAGAGGGAAACAACAGAATGGGAAAGACTAGAGATCTCTTCAAGAAAATTAGAGATACCAAGGGAACATTTCATGCAAAGATGGGCTCGATAAAGGACAGCAATGGTCTGGACCTAACAGAAGCAGAAGATATTAAGAAGAGGTGGCAAGAATACACAGAAGAACTGTACAAAAAAGATCTTCATGACCCAGATAATCATGATGGTGTGATCACTAATCTAGAGCCAGACATCTTGGAATGTGAAGTCAAGTGGGCCTTGGAAAGCATCACAACAGACAAAGCTAGTGGAGGTGATGGAATTCCAGTTGAGCTATTTCAAATCCTGAAAGAGGATGCTGTGAAAGTGCTGCACTCAATATGCCAGCATATTTGGAAAACTCAGCAGTGGCCACAGGACTGGAAAAGGTCAGTTTTCATTCCAATTCCAAAGAAAGGCAATGCCAAAGAATACTCAAACTACCGCACAATTGCACTCATCTCACATGCTAGTAAAGTAATGCTCAAAATTCTCCAAGCTAGGCTTCAGCAATATGTGAACCGTGAACTTCCTGATGTTCAAGCTGGTTTTAGAAAAGGCAGAGGAACCAGAGATCAAATTGCCAACATCTGCTGGATCACTGAAAAAGCAAGAGAGTTCCAGAAAAACATCTATTTCTGCTTTATTGACTATGCCAAAGCCTCTGACTGTGGATCACAATCAACTGTGGAAAATTCTTTAAGAGATGGGAATACCAGATCGCCTGACCTGCCTCTTGAGAAATTTGTATGCAGGTCAGGAAGCAACAGTAAGAACTGGACATGGAACAACAGACTGGTTCCAAATAGGAAAAGGAGTACGTCAAGGCTGTATATTATCACCCTGCTTATTTAACTTATATGCAGAGTACATCATGAGAAACGCTGGACTGGAAGAAACACAAGGTGGAATCAAGATTGCCGGGAGAAATATCAGTAACCTCAGATATGCAGATGACACCACCCTTATGGCAGAAAGTGAAGAGGAACTCAAAAGCCTCTTGATGAAAGTGAAAGTGGAGAGTGAAAAAGTTGGCTTAAAGCTTAACATTCAGAAAATGAAGATCATGGCATCCGGTCCCATCACTTCATGGGAAATAGATGGGGAAACAGTGGAAACAGTGTCAGACTTTATTTTTCTGGGCTCCAAAATCGCTGCAGATGGTGATTGCAGCCATGAAATTAAAAGGTGCTTACTCCTTGGAAGAAAAGTTATGACCAACCTAGATAGTATATTCAAAAGCAGAGACATTACTTTGCTGACTTAGGTCCGTCTAGTCAAGGCTATGGTTTTTCCTGTGGTCATTATGGATGTGAGAGTTGGACTGTGAAGAAGGCTGAGCACCGAAAAATTGATGCTTTTGAACTGTGGTGTTGGAGAAGACTCTTGAGAGTCCCTTGGACTGCAAGGACATCCAACCAGTCCATTCTGCAGGAGATCAACCCTGGGATTTCTTTAGAAGGAATGATGCTAAAGCTGAAACTCCAATACTTTGGCCACCTTGTGCGAAGAGTTGACTCATTGGAAAAGACTCTGATGCTGGGAGGGATTGGGGGCAGGAGGAGAAGGGGACGACCGAGGATGAGATGGCTGGATGCCATTACTGACTCGATGGACGTGAGTCTGAGTGAGCTCCGGGAGTTGATGATGGATAGGGAGGCCTGGTGTGCTGCGATTCATGGGGTCGCAAAGAGTCGGACACGACTGAGCAACTGAACTGAACTGCCAGCTTAATAAGCAGAAAATGGTTTGCATTGTTTTCAGTTTGCGTCGTTTATTGAATAATAGTAAATTTGAGTTTTTATAATGTTTACCATCTATTTATTTCTTTTAAAATAAATAAATTTATATTTTTAAAAATTGCATGTTTTTCTGTTAGCGTGTTGATCTTTGTCCTTCCGGCATTTAGTTGGGATTTATTTCAACATACGGTAGGAGGTAGTGGTTCGAGTCACTGTCTGCTCCTCACCCTGGTTAAATAGTACTGTTTATCGAATAGCATCCCATTCCATTACTGATTTCAGAGGCCACTTTATCGTGGACTTAATTTAATATTAGGTCAACAAATGTTCTAGTTTGCAAATAAACATTTTTGGCTAATTAAAAAGAACTGTTATCTTCCAGCCTGACCTATTGTAATACCCTGCATTAGCGATTAACCATTTGGATGGAGTTTGACAGGTGCCTATTCCTTTTTCCTTTAAGGCACAATTGAATATAAAAGTAGGTAGTTATTTTGCCCTCTTGTTATCTGCAACTGCAGAGAACCTACCTATTTTAAGCTTTTGTCTTGGTCCAAAGTACTACTGTCTTCCAGGGGGCGAAAACGTCATCTGCAGTCAAAAGTAACCAGGAAAAGATTCCGAGGCTCATTAGGGCTGGCCTTAGATTCCAAGCTTAGTAGGTGACAGTAAATACCAGATACATTGTAAGCTAAAGTAACAGCAGTACATTCAAGAAGTCTCCATTATGATCCTTTGAAGGCATATCTGTTATTTGGTTAGGTTTCTCAATCTTACATTTTATCATGCTTGCTAAAAATTAAAGGAACTACTATTAGGTTTAATTAGGGATGAAAGAAACTCCTCGAAAACGTGGCTGAAAAATGGAAAGCTTCTTTAGATAGAATTAAGATATTTTGAGGTACTGCATAGTGTGAATTATTAAGTGCCATTAAGTCTACTCAAGAATCATAAAGAATATAATTACTATAAAAGCAGTATGTTTACTTTCATATTGTGTTAAGAGGGTGCAAATTGGGGTGGTAATGCATGCATCATTTAATACTTGATGTTTTCTCTCAACAAATGGAAAAAAGGCTCCAAGTATACTCATCATATAAACACATCCCTTTCAAATATTACTTGTAGCATAAAAGGTGAGCACTGTTTTAATGGAATGCTTCCTGTCAAAATATATAACTGGAACCCATGTTTAATGTACCAGATTTCATTTATTGCTTCTGCCAAAATGACCAAATAGCCCAAGGAGAACAGTGTTGCTAATTTCAGACTTTTCTGTGTGCACTATAGCTGTTGGAAGAAAATTGATTTTATGATGATGTTATCCTGTTTCAAAAGCAGTCATTTCTATTGGCTTTTTGGTTCTGTGCTCAATTTCAGAAAGAGATTATTATTTATATTGTGGATGTCTGCCCCTAACTTGAATATACAAGGGCTCAGAGACCAGAATGGAAAGAATGAAGGATGCTTGGGAGGGGGCTGTGCAGGACGGGAAGGATGGCTCATGAGACCACTTCAGTGCTTATCGTTTTTACCAAAATACATTTGAGAAAAAGAGGAGAGACAGCGTGCGTGTGTGTGTGTGTGGTCAGTTTGATTAGTTTGTAGTCTGTTTTGAAAAGGTAATTTTGGAGAGGTTGAATGGTTAGTGATGCTGTTTCCCCTGTGCACACGCTGCCTTCATTATCAAACACAGCTATAGGGGAAACAAAATGTTGTAAACGTTGTCTCTCCTAAAGAAATAGAGTATCTTTTCATGGATTAAAAGCAGAAACCTGGAAACTAACTTGTTCAAGGATGTGCAACAGAATATGGGTAGAAATTGGGCCGCTTTATTTGTCTGACTTCCCTTCTGTCTTTGCCATAAAGTGAAGATGTTTTTTGTTTCAGGTAAACTAACAAATGGTGAGAATGTTTTTATTCTAAGAATACAATCACTAAGGTAACTAGGGCAGTTCTTAAAGACTTTTTAAGAATCTCTCAAAATTCAAGAAGCAGTTTACGTTCACTATCCTCTATGTTATGAGATATATAGAGTAAAAAGGAAACATTTTGAAATAAGATTTTAATTTTCAAAATCTTGGTGGGTGTTTCAGATGTTGTGTATGACTTTTACAGTATAAATGCTATTATTTTCAGAGGTGTGTTCTATGACATTCCAGATGTACCCTTAATCCTCCTAAGAAAGCATTCCCCTGGGTTGTTTATGTGAGTAATAGAGTTCCTAAATTATGTATTTTTGCTTTTTAGATGCTGACAGACAAGATTCCATTAATCTCTTCCTGGGAGTTTTCCATCCCACTGAAGGGAAACCTCATCTCTGGGAACTCCCTACAGATTTTTATTTGCATCATAAAAATACCATGAGACTTTTACCAACAAGAAGAAGGTATTTTTCTTCCTGGTCTACTATGTTAAATTCAGCTTTGATGTTATTTTGAATATGAGAGAACTTTCTTTTTGAGAAATGATTATATAGGCTAAAGTAGTCAGCCTTGCTACATGTTTGCCAGGAGGAATTTAGTATTGTTGATGTCCTGATAATTCAGTTCAGTCGCTCAGTCGTGTCAGACTCTTTGCGACCCCATGAGCTGCAGCACACCAGGCCTCCCTGTCCATCACCAATTCCTGGAGTCCAGCCAAACTCATGTCCACTGAGTCGGTGATGCCATCCAACCATCTCATCCTCCATCGTCCCCTTTTCCTTTTGCCCTCAATCTTTCCTAGCATCAGGGTCTTTTCAAATGCTCTTCGCATCAGGTGGCCAAAGTATTGGAGTTTCAGCTTCAACACTGGGAAATTGTCATTAACAAATGCAGTTGTTTTGTGTTTTCATAAGATACAAAGTTTCAGAGCTTTATCACTGAACTGTTAAGTTGAAGCTCCACTGGAGCAAACCAGTAACATAACTTTTGAGGGCTTCCTACAAATGTGGGGTGATAAAGAACCCTTAACACGTAAGGAATCGTCTTTGGTTTTTAAGTGTGGTGTCTAGGCAGCCTCACTTTGGAATTCCAATGTTCTTTCCTCCAGGAAGCACAGGGAACTCTTGGTGACACCAGGGAGGACAAGACTCTAGAGCCAGCCCTGTTGCTCAGTCTGGGCCTTCTTGAGTCATTCACTGTATGGGCTATTATGATGACAGTTAAATTGGTAGCAGTAGTCCCCAAATACGGAGAAGGCTACGGCACCCCACTCCAGTGTTCTTGCCTGGAGAATCCCATGGACGGAGGAGCCTGGAAGGCTGCAGTCCATGGGGTCACAAAGAGTCAGACACGACTGAGTGACTTCACTTTCACTTTTCACTTTCATGCATTGGAGAAGGAAATGGCAACCCACTCCAGTGTTCTTGCTGGAGAATCCCAGGGACAGGGGAGCCTGGTGGGCTGCCGTCTATGGGGTCGCACAGAGTTGGACATGACTGAAGTGACTCAGTAGCAGCAGCAGTCCCCAAATAAATGAACTGTTTTCCTGAGGATTGGACAAGACTCCCTGTGTAGCACAGGCCGCAGGGTCAGGGGACTTGAGTTGGTGTCTCTGCAGCTGTGTGACCTTGGACTAGTTATTTAACCCCTCTAAGTCTCATTTCCCTCCCCTGCACAATGTAAATGACAGGACACACATTACAGAGTCATTGTAAGGGCTTAATAAGAGGACTCTTTAGTATTGTTAATTGAAGAGTCATGTTGTAATAATGGGCAACATTTTTCACATATGAGACTTGAGCCTGGTCCCTTCTGCTCAGAGCCCTGTGATGTCAAGTCTGCTCCTAAGGCTCTCCTCTCACAGCATCCATGTGATCTAGCCCTCATTTTGTTCAACAGTGTCTCACAAACACTACAGGGTTCATTGCCGGTCTGTGCGAATTGTGTGGACAGACCACAAACAACTGGTGAATTAGCAAGTGCTAATGTTACAGATGTTACCAAATTCTCTATTACTTCAGGAACATTTCAAACATTAAGAAAATGTCAGAGTTTATATGTTTCTCAGTTTTGTTCCTTTAAGTACATTTTCTTGGAATAACCAGCTTAATGCTTGACCTTACTTTCCCTATAAATGAAGTAGTGCTGATTTTTCTACTATATTAATAAATGATTGCCATGAATTTTTGCTGACAAAAAAATCTGGAGCTAATTATGTTTATTTGATGAGAGATAAGTGTAAATACCTACATTTAGCTTCGTTGATGCAATTAGCTATGGGTAAATATGGTTGATTTTCTGAAACTTTATATTACCTTAAAGTATTGAAGCTATTAAGATACAACTCCGGGAACAAGCAAAATTCGATTTTCTGTTGCTGAAATTAGCTAGTAAATTACAAGCATAAGTTAAACCTAGAGTTACATAACTGAGGCAGGCAGTGTTGGTGCTTATTTGTGGAAATAAAAGGAAGCTGATGTTACATTCCCATTTTTAAAATTAAAAAAAAGGAAACTAAGTTGCAGAGAAAATGTGTCTTGACTGAAGTTATGTACCTGATTAGACAGCACAGTAAGTGAATGAACTAAACACCTCCCACTGAGAATAAACTTTTATCAAAGTAGGTACTGTGGCTCTCACAATTGACTTGGTCTCCTTGTTTTGTTTTTCTCCAGAATGTGAAAATTCCAAAAATTGATTTTTGGCACCAACAACTGATACTAATAAAGACTAGGATAAATTTCAGTACTTTATTTTGGCCTTTCCAGTCACCCGATACTAGTTATTTTGGTGACGGTTAAATCCGTATGCTGATTCTCAGAAGAATTAGCCAGAGGCAATAACCAGACTGGAGCATGGATGCTAGGGTAGAGCTGAGTTGGATTTTCTGCAGGTGTGTGACCTTAGACGTGTTTCTAAACTTCTGGAAATCCTTGTTTCCCCAACTATAGAAAGGAAATGACTACACACACCTCACAGGTCACTTTAAGGATTAAATAAAATATGAATGGGAAGTACTTCCTATTGGGTCTGACACATGATCCACACAGTCTGAAAGCCCCCAAGCTCTGGAGGGACTGCCTGCAGTTAATACCTGTCTGACCGGAAGCAAGACATATAACCGGTCCAATTCTCAGTTTCCACATCAGTAAAATAGAGGTAGTGATAGTGTCTGACCTGTAGGTTTTTCTGAGAATCAGATGAGATCATATAAATCCTTAGCACATAGTAGTCCAACAGATATTAGTATTGTCATTGTTCTTTAAAACGACTACATTTCTTAGTTGTAATATTTGTTAAAAATCATATAGAATGACCATTAAGTCTGGAAACTTAGATAATATTATTGTATCACTTATTTTTTGTTGTTCATTCCCTAAATCATGTGCAGCTCTTTGTGATCCCATGGACTGCAGCACGCCAGGCTTCTTGCCCTTCACTATCTCCCAGAGTTTACTCAAATTCATGTCCATTGAGTCAGTGATGCCATCCAACCATCTAATCCTCTGTTGTCCCTTCTCTTCCTGCCCTCGATCTTTCCCAGAATCAGGATCTTTTCCAATGAGTTGGCTCTTTGCATCAGGTAGCCAAGGTATTGGAGCTTTAGTATCAGTCCTTCTAATGGAGTATTCAGGGTTGAATGCCTTTAGGATTGGCTGGTTTAATCTCTTTGTTGTCCAAGGGACTCTCAAGAACCTTCTCCAGCACCACAGTTCAAAAGCATCAATTCTTCGGTGCTCAGCCTTCTTTATGGTCCAGTTCTCACATCTGTACATGACTGCTGGAAAAAAAGAAAAACATAGCTTTGACAATACAGACTTTAGTCGGCAAAGTGATGTCTCTGCTTTTTAATATGCTGACTAGGTTTGTCATAGCTTTCTTCCAAGGAGCGAGCATCTTTTAATTTCACGGCTGCAGTCACTGTTTGCAGTGATTTTGGAGCTCGGGAAAATAAACTCTGCCACTATTTCCATTTTCTCCTCATCTATTTGCCATGAAGTGATGGGATGGGACCAGATGCCATGATTTTAGTTTTTTGAATGTTGAGTTTTAAGCTAGCCTTTTCACTCTCCTCTTTCACTTTCATCAAGAGGCTCTTGAGTTCCTCTTCACTTTCTGCCATTAGGGTGGTATCATCTGCATATCTGAGGTTGTTGATATTTCTCCCAGAAATCTTGATTGCAGCTTGTGATTCATCCAGTCCAGCATTTCACATGGTGTATTCTGTATACAAGTTAAATGAGCAGTGTGACAATATACAGCCTTGATGAACTCCTTTCCCAATTTTGAACCAGTTCATTGTTCCATATCCCATTCTAACTATTGCCTCTTGACCTGCACACAGGTTTCTCAGGAAGTAGGTAAGGTGGTTTGGTTTTCCCACTTCTTTAAGAATTTTCCAGTTTGTTGTCATCCACACAGTCAAAGCAGAAGTAGTGTTTTTCTGGAATTCTCTTGAGTTTTCTATGATCCCACAGATGTTGACAATTTGATCTCTGGTTCCTCAGCCTTTTCTAAATCCAGCTTGTACGTCTGGAAGTTCTTGGTTCATGTACTATTGAAGCCTCACTTGAAGGATTTTGAACATTACCTTGCTACCATGTGAAATGAGTGCAATAATACAGTAATTTGAACAGTCTCTGGCATTGCCCTTCTTTGGGATTAGAATGAAAACTGACCTTTTCCAGTCTTGTGACCATTGCTTAGTTTTCCATATTTGCTGGCATGTTGAGTGCAGCACTTTCACAGCATCATCTTTTAGGATTTGATATAACTCAACTGGAATTCCATCACCTCTACTAGCTTTGTCCATAGCAATGCTTCCTAAGGCCCACTTGACTTCACATGCTGTGATGTCTGGCTCTAGGTGAGTGACCATACTATCGTGGTTATTCAGATGATTAAGATCTATTTTATAACATACTATTAGTGAATACTTTATTATATATTTGTCTGTGTTTCCAAACTTTGTGACCATCTGTATTTTATACTGTTTACCAGTGATTTATTCTGAAACAGTATTTTTATTAAATGATAAGGGAAGAGGGGATAAACTAGCTTTGCCTGGAATTCATCCAAACCAGTTCTCTTGAGATAACTACTTTTGTGACTCAAAATCCCATGTTTATGAATCTGTTCAAAACTGCTGATTGAAGCTTTGTTCTGAATAGTACTGGAGTGGGTTGCCATTTCCTTCTCCAGAGGATCTTCCCACCCCAGGCATCGAACCTGGGTGTCCTGCATTGTAGTCAGATGCTTTACCATCTGAGCCACCAGGGAAGTCTGAAATAGATTAATATGTCATATATCATCTCAGATGCCATTTTTGAATCAGTGTTAATAAAGTCACCAGGGTATTTTTAGGCATTATACATTATTTGTCTCTTTGACTCAGAGTTGGGAGATTTCCTGGCACTATCTTGTCTAATATATGAGTTCCCTCTGTGTCTTCCCAGGTGGGGCTCAGCTGTACTGTGCTTGACTGGCATTGGTTTGTCAACCAGGTTGAGAGGTAGTCGTTTTCGGACAGTTCACTCACATCATTCTTTCTCATACCATGCTGAGATCCGTTTGTCTGTAACTTTACCTACTAATCTTAGTTTAACCCCCTGAGACCTTAAGAACACAGTTTTCTCATTCACTTTTTAAATATTTGAAGACAGGTTCATACATTCTCAAAGTCTCTTCTTCTCCAGGTTAAATACCTCCACTTTCTTAACAGTTTCTCCTGTACTGTGGTTTTAAGTCTGTTTAGCATTCAGAAGGCTTTCTTCTGTATTCCAGTTTATGTCAGTGCTCTTTTTAAACTGTGGAATTCAAACCTGGGTCCAATAGTAGTCTGACTTTGGTCTAATTTGTGCCAAGTGTTGTGGGACCATCGGTACCATCATTCCCCTTGTCCTGGGTAATCTGTTTTTTTTTTTTTTATCATGAAGTACAAAGTTACATTGACTGTTTGCAGCAATGCTATTGTAATGTTAATTCTCTGGGCTTCCTATCCACTGGAACTCCCAAGTCTTTTTAACATGCCCTATCACCCTTAAAGCAGAAAGTGAAGAGGAACTAAAGAGCCTCTTGATGAAAGTGCAAAAGGAGAGTGAAAAAGTTGGCTTAAACCTCAACATTCAGAAAACTAAGATCATAGCATCTGGTGCCATCACTTCATGCGAAATAGATGGGGAAACAGTGGAAACAGTGTCAGACTTTATTTTTTGGGGCTCCAAAATCACTGGAGATGGTGATTGCAGCCATGAAATTAAAAGATGCTTACTCCTTGGAAGAAAAGTTATGACCAACCTAGATAGCATATTGAAAAGCAGAGACATTACTTTGCCAACAAAGGTCCATCTAGTCAAGGCTATGGTTTTTCCAGTGGTCATGTATGGATGTGAGAGTTGGACTATGAAGAAAGCTGAGTGCCGAAGAACTGATGCTTTTGAACTGTGGTGTCGGAGATGACTCTTGAGAGTCTCTTGGACTGGAGGGAGATCAGTCCCATGGAGATCCAACCAGTTCATTCTAAAGGAGATCAGCCCTGGGTGTTCTTTGGAAGGAATGATTCTAAAGCTGAAGCTCCAGTACTTTGGCCACCTCATGTGAAGAGCTGACTCATTGGAAAAGACTCTGATGCTGGGAGGGATTGGGAGCAGGAGGAAAAGGGGATGACAGAGGATGAGATGGCTAGATGGCATCACTGACTCGATGGATGTGAGTTTGAGTAAACTCTGGGAGATGGTGATGGACAGGGAGGCCTGGCGTGCTGTGATTCACGGGGTTGCAAAGAGTCGGACACGACTGAGCGACTGAACTGAACTGAACTGATTCCCATGCCTTATCTCTGCCATCTTGTCTTGCCTGTATATGCTTTGCCTGCTTCCAGAAAAAATACGTAAATACATATGCTATTTATTAGCTATTTCCTCTAGCTTTGTAGCTTCTTCAGAATTAATCAGTTGGCTATCTTGATCCTAATGTAAGTCCTTGTTGAAATAGGGTGAGTCCTTAAACAGAATAGGGTAGACAGCAGAGCCCTGTGGGATACTACCCAACAACTCCCTCTGCCTTGACACTGTTATGTGATTTTTGGTTGGAATCATTTCAACAGCTGTAACTAACCATGCTGTCAACACTTGACTGTCCTATCATCCTGCCCACATGTCTCTGTCTTGTTCACATATATCAGTTGCTTTGCTCAGATCCATATATGTTATTTCAGAGAGCTCCCAAGTTTACTAGTGGAGTTAAAGAGCCTTTTAAAATCTTCCTAACCTTTCTGTGTGAGCCAGTGGAATTGAACACTCTTAATACTGGAGAGTGAAAAAGAGAAAAGAAGCTGACTTACTAGGTGTTTATGCAGAGGCGGAAGTGGCACGCACCTGCCATCGCCTGTCCTCTGATACCTGGTCCAGAAGCAGATTTCTGTCCCGGCACAGGGGCTCTTCCCCTGGGTGATTGTGCTGGCTGGGGAGGTGATGCCTCCCAGTCCTGGGCTCAGTCCTCTCAGATGCTCTCCTCCTCCATCCATCTCAGCCCAGCTTCCCCAGAGCAGGTATTTCTTTGGGCTTCTTTCCTTCTGAGACCCACTTAGAAGAGATGGACTTCTAAAAAAATTATTTACTTTTAATTGAAGGATAACTTCTTTACAATATTGTGCTGATTTGTGCCATATGTCAACATGAATCAGCCATAGGTATACATATGTCTCCTCCCTCTTGAACCCCCCTTGAACCTCCCACCCCTTCCCACACCTCTAGGTTGCCACAGAGTCCCGGTTTGAGCTCCCTGGATCATATAGCAAATTCCTATTGGTCATCTGTTTTACAAATGGTAGTAGTGTATATGTTTCCACGCTACTTTCTCCATTCATTCCACCCTCTCCTTCCTCCCCACAGCCTGTGTCCATAAAGCTTTTCTTTTATGTCTCCATCTCCACAGCTGCTCTGCAAGTAGGTTCATCAGTACCACCTTCGTAGATTCCATACATAGATGTTAATACACAATATTTTTTTCTAACTTACTTCACTCCGTATAATACGCTCTAGCTTCATCCACTTCATTAGAACTGACTGAAATGCATTCCTTTTTATGGCTAACATTCCACTATATCTGTGTACCACAAATTCCTTATCCATTCATCTGTTGATGGACATCTAGGTTGCTTCCATGTCCTAGCTATTGTAAATAGTGCTGCAATGAACACTGGGGTACATGTGTCTTTTTCAGTTTTGGGTTCCTCAGGGTATATGGCTAGTAGTGGGGATCATATAGTATGCTGGGTCATATAGTAGTTTTATTTCTCGTTTTTAAAGGAATCTCCGTACTGTCTTTCATAGTGGTTGTATTAGTCTGCATTCCCACCAACAGTACAAGAGGGTTCCCTTTTCTTCACACCCTCTCCAGTATTTATTGTTTGTGGATTTTTGATGATGGCCATTCAGACTGGTGTGAGGTGATATCTCATTGCAGTTTGATTTGCATTAAGAAGGGGACGACAGAGGATGAGATGGCTGGATGGCATCACTGACTCGATGGATGTGAGTCTGAGTGAACTCCGGGAATTGGTGATGGACAGGGAGGCCTGGCGTGCTGTGATTCATGGGGTCGCAAAGAGTTGGACATGACTGAGCGACTGAACTGAACTGAATAATGAGCAATGTTGAGCATCTTTTCATGTGTTTATTAGTCATCTAAGAGACACGGGTTCAATTCCTGGGTCAGGAAGATTCCCTGGAGAAGGGCATGGCAACCCACTTCAGTATTCTTGCCTAGAGAATCACATGGACAGGTGAGCCTGGCAGCCTACAGTCCATAGGGTCACAAAGAGTTGGACACAACTGAGGTGACCTAGCACGTTAGTAATCTGTGTATCTTCTTTGGAGAAATGTCTGTTTAAGTCTTTTGCCCACTTTTAAAAAAAAATTATTTTTAATTGAAGGAAACTGCTTTACAGAATTTTGCTGTTTTCTGCCAAATATCAACATGAATCAGCCATAGGTATACCTATGTCCCCTCCTTTTTGAACCTCCCTCCCATTCTTTCCCCTTTCTACCCCTCTAGGCTGATACTGAGTCCCTATTTGAGTTACCTGAGTCATACAGCAAAACTGACTATCTGTTTTACGTATGGTAATGTAAGTTTCCATGTTACTCTCTCCATACATCTCACCCTCTTCTTCCTCCCCGCCAAGCCATGTCCTTACATTTGTTTTCTATGTCTGTTTCTCCACTGCTGATTTGCAAATAAACATATCAGTACCATCTTTCTAGATTCCATATATGTGCATCGCTGCTGCTGCTGCTAAGTCACTTCAGTCGTGTCCGACTCCGTGCGACCCCATAGACGGCAGCCCACCAGGCTCCCCCGTCCCTGGGATTCTCCAGCAAGAACACTGGAGTGGGTTGCCATTTCCTTCTCCAATGGGTGAAAGTGAAAAGTGAAAGTGAAGTTGCTCAGTCGTGTCCGACTCTTGGCGACCCCATGGACTGCAGCCTACCAGGCTCCTCCGTCCATGGGATTCTCCAGGCAAGAGTACTGGAGTGGGTTACAATATTTATCTTTCTCTTTCTGACTTACTTCACTCTGTATCATAGACTCTAGGTTCACCCACCTGATTAGAACTGACTCAAACGCATTCCTCTTTATAGCTGAGTAACCCACTGTATACATGTACCACAGCTCCTTGATCCATTCATCTGGCAGTGGACATGCAGGTTGCTTCCATGTTCTAGCTGTCGTGAGTGTGCTGCAGTGAACACTGGGGTATTTGTGTCTTTTTCAATTTTGATTTCCTCAAGGTATATGCCCAGTAGTAGGATTGCTGGGTCATGTGGTGGTTTTATTCCTAGTTTTTTAAGGAATCTCCATACCATCTTCCATAGTTGCCCACTTTTTGATTGGGCT